>NC_056739.1:1924080093-1924170093 GCF_019279795.1 Protopterus annectens | reverse complement strand
TTTTCCTGGTTCCCAGGAAGAAAAATTCCTGGAGACCAATCCTGGACCTTTCTGTACTAAACACCTTCCTAGATATACCAAAATTCAAGATGCTCACTCTGCAGCAGCTGCTGCCTATGTTGGGCAAGAAAGCTTGGATGATGACTTTGGACTTAAAAGAAGCTTACCTGCATATTCCTATAAGGCAAGAGTGCAGAAGGTATCTGCATTTCAAAGCAGGCTCGAAGCATTACCAGTTCTCTGTGCTGCCCTTTGGCTTATCTACTGCACCCAGGGTCTTTACAAAGTGCCTGGCACCAGTAATGGCGTTTTGCAGACAGAAGGGGATTCAAATATACCCTTATCTAGATGACTGTCTTATTCAAGTGGACAACAAAGACACTCTACTTCGGCATCTAGCTTTTGTGCAGCATCTTCTTCAGTACCTCGGTTTCACAGTGAATCTAAAGAAATCAAATCTGGTACCCACACAACAGATTACTTTCCTGGGTGCTCTTCTGAGTACTACAACCCAGATGGCTTCCTTGACACCAGACAAAAAAGTGCAACTGGCTTCTTCTTTCCGACACCTGGCTTCAATGAAACAGCTGACTGCAAGAAAAATTCTGCAGGCTTTGGGTTACATGGCTTCCTGCATTCTACTAATACCATATCCAGGACTGCATATGAGGAAACTGCAGTGGTACCTCAAGAGTGTATGGTCTCAGCATTACCACAGTTTAGAAACAGTGATCACGATTTTGCCTTGTCTCCAGCAAGAGTTTCTTTGGTGGGCCGAAGCCTGTCTACAGAACAAGGGGAAGCCTTTTTGTCCTCCACCAACCAACCTGGTTCTGACAACGGATGTTTCAGATTATGCCTGGGGAGCCCACATACATGGGAGATGTCTTCAGGGTGTTTGGACAAAGGAGCAAACACATTTGCACATAAATTTGAAGGAGATGCTAGCTGTACAGAATGCCCTGATAGCCTTCAGGGGCCTTCTTCTACCAGGACAATTGTTGATACAGACAGACAACACTACAGTGATGTGGTACATAAACAGGCAGGGTAGCTCTCACTCTTACCCCCTGTGCAGATTAACCATGACTCTATGGTACACTGCTCTGACCTGCAGTGTCAACTTACAAGCACAATTCCTGCCAAGAAAAGACAACACTCTGGCAGACACATTGAGCAGACACATTTTGGATCCACACGAATGGATGTTGGATGTTCGGATATTCAGGATGATTATAAAGGTGTGGGGATGTCCGGACATAGATCTCTTTGCATCCCCTCAGAATCATCAACTTCCAACATTCTGCACAAGGACCTACCACAAACTAGCATGGAAAGTGGATGCCCTCTCATTCAGATGGAAACACCTCTCAGTATATGCTTTTCCTCTTTTTCCTCTTCTACCTCGGGTACTTCTGAAGATAAAACAGGATTGACCGCAAATGATTTTATTGGCTCCCAATTGGCCTCAGCAATTCTGGTATTCCACTCTGATGAACCTGGTTTAGGAGCCTCCCTGGATTCTGCCTCAAATCCCTCATCTACTGTCTCAATGGGACGGCCGGATACTGCACAGTCATGTCAAAACTCTGAATCTAGCTGCCTGGCGGATCCAGGGTCTGTAAATGCCTCTACCCTTTCCAAACAGGTAATGGATGTAATCCTTGAAGCTAGACAGCCCAGCACTAGAAAATCTTATGCGGGTAAATGGAAAAGATTTTGCTCCTGGAATCAAGTCCAGGGTGGTGATTCTGCTGTTCTGAACATTCCTCTGATTTTACAGTATCTGACAGAGTTGTTACATATGGGCCTATCTTTTTCGTCTGTTAAGCTTTATGTTTCTGCTATTTCTGCACATTATGATACGGATCCTCTGATTTTTTCTCATTCATTACTTAAACGATTTCTTAGAGGGGCTAAGAATATTTGGCCCCCTATGAGGGCTCCTGTTCCCACTTGGGATCTTAACTATGTTTTGGAGAAATTAACCTTGTCTCCTTTTGAACCTGCAGCTTCCACGGATTTGAAATTTTTGTCTTGGAAAACTGCTTTTCTTTTAGCTATTACCTCTGCTAGAAGAATTTCAGAATTGCAAGCACTCATGGCTGTGGAACCCTTCCTTATTTTTCATCAGGACAGGGTATCTCTACGGACTAATCCCACCTTTATGCCCAAGGTGGTTTTGGCAGTAGCCTTGAATCAGTCTATTCATTTGCCTACCTTTTATCCTAATCCTCAAAGTGAGGAAGAAAGTCCTTTGCACTCTTTAGACATGCACAGACAGCTTTGTCTATACCTGGACAGGACCAAGATATTCCAGAAATCTGATCAGTTGTTTGTCGCTTATGCTCCTACTGTTCAGGGGAAAGCAATCACTAAGCAAACTATTTCCAAGTGGATTGCCCATTGCATCAAGTTCTGTTACTCTTATTATGGCAATCCAGTTCCTGTTAATGTTAGGACTCATTCTACCTGGGCTACTGCTACTTCAGCAGCTTTTCGTTGTGGGGTTCCTACCAATGATATTTTGGAGGCTGCTACTTGGAGTTCTGTACATACTTTTTCTAAGCATTACAACCTCACTCTCTATTCTAAATCCAGGGCCGGTTTTGCTTCTGTGGTTTTGCAAGGTTTTGTGACCGCTCCCTCTATTTCTCCTCCAGCCAAACTTTCTTAGCTTTTGGACTCAACTCTACAGTCATGACTGCAACAGTGAACCATGAAGGGCATAGTACAGTTGTGTACTCAGAAATGTAGATGTTTGAGTGTGTTCACTGTTGCAGTCTGGGTTACCCTCCCTCCTACCCCCTCTTTTGTTTTTTCTTTGAGTATTATCTGTTATGAGGTATTTTGGCTGATGAAGTTTTGGGCATGGTTTCTTTTTTAGCCTTTTCTTTCTGGGCACCCGACATCTGGGGCAAGAAAAACTGGGGAAATGGCATCAGCTGAGGTCTTTATATCTTCTGGCACATTGACGTCAGGATAAAAGCAACCTCAGCTGACACCCGATCCAGACTTTGGAACTCTGGCTGATCAGGGGCTGCTGGTGGCAGGAAGAACCCTACAGTCATGACTGCAACAGTGAACACACTCAAACATCTACATTTATGGTAAGAGTACACAACTGTACTTTTTTGTGATATAAAAAAATGAGACCACAATAAATCAATTCAAAACCTTCCCACCTTTAATGTGACCTATAACCTGTACAATTCAACTGAAAAACAAACAAATCTGTTATGGGGAAAAATATAAAAAATAAAAAACGTACAATACGCTCGTTGCATATTGTACATATTTGCATATATCCCATGTGCCACTAATGCAATAGGTTTGAGGGGCCACTCAGTGGAAATTCTAGCTTGGCTAGAATTTTCTTTTAGTTTTTACTGATTGTTTTTTCTGTGTGACCTTTTCACTCATTGTTTTAGTTTGTTAGTTGGGTTATTTTGCAGACACACTGATAATAATAGACATCAGATGAGTATAACAGCCCTGTGTTTCTAATCCTTATTCAAACAGGTCTCTTGTACCGTGCTGATAAGGCTAGAACAAGAGTGAAACATGCATGCCCACCGTTAGTGGGGTTTGGCTTTATTTGCCTGAATTTGTCTATTAAATGACTTAAAAAAGAAAAAAAAAGTAATGGAAATTCAGAATTGACAAATAGCTGAAACACCTGATGTTCATATGGTTCATTTGCATATATCCCATGTGCCTCTAATACAAGAGGTTTGAGGGGTCACTCATTGTAAATTCTAGCTTGGCTAGAATTTTCTATTAGTCTTTGCTGATTGCTTTTTGCATGTGACCTTTTCACTCATTGTTTTAGTTTGTTAGTTGGGATATTTGTAGACACCCTAATGGTAATGAATGTCAGATGGGTATAACAGCCTTGTGTTTCTAACCTGGAGTCAAAGAGTCCACTTGTACTGTATTGATGAGGCCATAACAAGGCTGAAACTTATATGTTGTCAGAGATAAGCCCTTAGTACTTGCAGCAATAACATTGTATTTGTTATTTATCAGGTCATTAAAGTATGAGGAGATTCCTCAAGATTGGAGACATGCATGTGTGCAACCCATATTTAAGAGACAGGGCAACAGACAAACCCAAAGTCTCAGAGACCCATAACTTTACTTTCTTTTTATGAAAAAATAATGGAGAAGGTTATTTTGCATAATATGTCATCAGAATTAAAAAGAATAGGACTTAAACTCTATATAAGCATGCATATTCTGAAAACAGATCTATAACTACCTGCAACATGATGTTCTGTAATAATACAATAACAGTTATAAATGACAAATTGTGCTGTGGTGTAATTTATATAGATTTAACATCAGTCTTTGATTAAGATCATACACAAAGCATTGACCAATACATTAGAACAACTATTTATTGATATAATTTTGATAATATGGCTAGCTACATGGCTTGCCAGTAGTGCATGGCAAATACACATCAACTGAAGAGGTGAACCTCTAGGTTACAGTCATATCTTTCAGATCTATCTTTTTTATTTGCAGTGCTCTATTGTCTGTGCAGGTAACTTTAAATGGGTAAACAGGTTAAATAGGACAAAATAACTTGACTAATTTAAACCATTTGGGCACAGGAGAATAATATGTTGACAAATGTATCAACAGCACAGTGTATGAGGTTTGAAAGACACAGACTGAAGGGTGAGTAATACAGCACACAGTGATCTAAATGTTAATTTGTTTAAGCACCTAGGAATATGGGTAGCTCCATCTTTGATATTTTGTTTTCTGATCATATCAACAAATTGGTTAATGATAATTTTTAAAACTATAGGCTGTAAAGAATGAAATGATAGATTGTAAGTTACACTAGACCCCAATTAGAGTATGGAATATTAATTTAGAAATCTTATGATAAAATTAGCATGAGTAAACTGGCAAGAGTACAGTGAAGTATACTGTACTAAGGGCATTCGTGGATGTAAAAGTTTAAGTTTTTACAAAAGAATAAAATACTTGAACTTTTTACAGTATATCATATTGATATTTAAATGGAGACCTTAAGTGGAGAGTAATGAGAGACAACTACTTCTGGGAATTTTTGAAGTTATGAAGGAGTAGTAGAGAATCATCCGACTATCTGTATAGGAGATGATATAGGAATGAGAGATGTAACAACCTGTTCTCTGTAACAGTAGCTGACACATGGAAGAAAACTTCTAATTATATTAAAGTAAATAGTACTTTAGCATTTTAAGAATGTCTTCTTCACTTATATGGAAATGACTGTTCTGGTACATTTGCAAACTAGAAGGGCATTATTGCCCTTGCCTGAAATATTTGTATGTAGGTACATGTATGTTTACATGTATGTAAAATGTGTAAATATAAACAAGCTGTTTAACTGAGTGTCTATGTTATGTATAGAAGGATGTCTCCAGTTTTATTTTTTTAGTTTAAAGAATACCATTGCCACTAAAAATAATGAGTGAGTATTACAGATGTCTTGCATTGTCGTGATTGATCAGCAGATTGTCTGTTTGCAACAAAATATCACATTTCCTCTCAGAACTTACACTGCTTTACTCTAAAACTGTGACATTATATCAAAAATAGGTTTGTAGTATGCCTAGATATGTCATAAGCTGTAAAATAAATAAAACCATGACTTCACATAGAACTGGTGTGTCTGCTTGCTTATTTATTTTGTAAAATAAATGAAACCACAATTTCCCATAGAATGTGTGTCTGCTTACTTATTAATGTATGCATGAATGTGAGTTAAAAATTGCACTTGCTAGTTCTCATCAGGAAATAAAATGACTGCCTAGTCAATATGAATATATATACCTCTCCACCTGTTAGTGTAGAGAGAAAAGTCTTCACAGAAAAATGTAATTGGCTAAAGTAGTTACCAAAGTCCAAGATAAAAGAGTAGTGAACACTACCTTTACTCAAAAGTGTTAACAAGAACAATAAGGTGCAAGCAGAAGACTGAATCCATATAGCTCTGAGATATCCGGTTACTTCCCAGGAAATACTCTCTACCATTTTTCCTCCAGCTGTCTAAAGAACAGGTCCTCACCACACTCTCCACATATAAAAACACTGCTTTAATAGTCTCTGATAATATCCATGGATGCCTCCTAAATAGCTGAAAACATGACCTGTTAGCCCCACTAGAATCTCTGTTCAACCACTGCCTCCAGACAGGCTTTGTCCCTAGGCAATAGAGTACTATAACTGTCATCCTTCTACAAAAAAGTGGACCATCAGCTGACCCAGGAAAGTACAGACTCATAAGTTTGTATTATCTTGCACGCAAGGTCATGGAAAGAATTATCATGGACCTGATAAACAAAGATAGGAAATCTTAACAAAATTGGACCCATCCCAGTTTGGTTTTGACAGGCACATGTAATGCCTACTAAACCCGGTGAATTTCTTCGAGAAAGTCACTAGATCGATGGATGAGGGCAAAATAGTGCATACTTCCAACCTCAGCCTGGTACAAGCATTTCACACAATACCTCACTTGGGCACTTTAGACAAACTCACTAATTTAGGCAGAAATCCCTATGTCACCTGATGGATAGCCAAATGGCTCACAGATATGACATGTTAAGTTAAGAAGAGGGAATCCATCTCCACCAATAGGCCTGTTACTAGTGGTGTCCTAAAGGGGACATACTGGGACCTCTCCTGTTTGGAATATACTTCTCTGGAGTCATGGCAAGTACAGAACCTTTGGCTGACAAGATTTACTGATGACTGCAAGTTGGGTGTAATCACTAAATCCCTCAAAGATGTTGATATCCAGATAGACAAATAACTGGTGTCAAAACCATGGCCTAAAACTCATTGCAAAAAATACAAACTTATACCCTTTGGGAAAATAATAACTCTCTCATAAGAGTAGACTCATTCATAAGAGACTTGGAAACGTAGATTGACAGTAACCTGAACTTTGATTATCATGTGTCATGGTGATTAGAAAATCCTTCTACATGTCTTAACTTATAAGTAAGGGCAAGGCATCCAATCTAAGGAGATCTTAGCCCTACTATACTCAGCTCTCATTTGATTAATGATCAAGTGCAATAAACTTACTAAACGTTTTAACTACATTGAGTATGTGGCTTTCTTTCACCCTCCTTGGTTATTCCATTTGCTGTGGATGTATTTTTGGACAATTAGGGCTTGGACCTTGGTACCTTCTGTTTTTTTTTTATTTTGTTTGTTTTTTTTTGTCTTTATTTCTTCCAATGTTTATCCTAGTTTGCTTGGCATCTGCTTTGTGGACAATGTCAAAAAATGCAACTATAATATGGTAGCCATATAACATTTACTGATATCAAATGGCATGTGAATTCAGATGTATAACATGTATTTGTTAGTGTAATAATGCACATAGCAAAGGGAGAGACACAGCTGAAATGTGATACCACTTGATGAAATGGGAAACAAAATGAGAAAGGCAATGTCAGGCAACTATGCCATGCCAGGGATATATCCAACAGTCACCTAAAGATATAAGGTAAGGAAAGGTATCATGCTCCATTGGACGGCACAATTTCTGGCACAATGTGCATGAAAATGATGACACATTTGGCATAGTGTATGCATTAGTCATGTGTGCAAGCCATGCAACTGAGAGCAGAAGAGTACTTGTGTAGACATATGTAGTGGTATGCATGCAAATGACCACATCATCTATGTGCACAGTATTAAGAATGAATGCCTAAAATAGGCTGCATGGGTACTGTGAGCAAGGCACAGAGTGAGTCTTCCACAGGCATCTGTACACATATGCTGACATGTATGTGTAGCACTGTGGATGTATGTGACATGCTACTTGTAAAATGTGCACCCAGGGTTTTGCAAAAAATATCATGCATCTGTAAGTGTTGGATTGGCAGTATATATGGTGGCAACACATGCATGACTGTGAAAAACAGGCCTATAACAGGGTATAACAGGAAACAGAATGCAACAGATATGCTAAAGAGTAGTGTACAGGCACATGTATATGTGAAGGAATTTGGTGGGAATAGGCTGAGAAGCATGACAAGTACACCTGCAAGACCTCTGACCACTCAATACAACATACCATTTTTGGCTATATCACACTCTGAATATACAGACAGAAAGGGATATACGAGTTTTGATGCAATATGGTGATAATGGAGAACATTGGACTGAGCGTAACTCATGTTTGTGAATAGGAAAACAAGTTACACACAGTCCAATGTTCTCCATTATCATCAAAACCTGCATAATTACAGTAAATAAGCAGTCACTTAAATGTCATGCCATTGCAGGACCTTTAGGAAATACAAAGCATTATAAAATAATTACTGCACTAAGTAGCACAGTCATTGGCTCAAAAGAAGTAAGCTGCCTGTGTTTTGCTTTTAATAGTTGAACTACTTACTACAGGACAATACTAATCCCAATGAATTTACTGAACAGGGCTGTATAGAACATCTGTGTAAAGTAACATGAGTACTGACTGTAATTTGCAGCATCTTTAGTATTAATTCTCATGAGTAATAGTGCTTGAAATGGTGCACGAACTGAGTGGGATATAAAAGGAGGCTTGGCAGAATTGGGGGTCATTTTTTCCATACCTCTCAACCTCAATCTGGACAGATCCAAAATTAATAGATAAACAAATTCCCTAAAATAAGAACAGATTTTAACTATTGGTCTTATAAGCTTAGTAAGATGATAGAATAAAGGTTTGGTGATAATGGAGAACACTGGACTGAAATAATCCCCAGGATTTAGCAAGCCCTGCATAGTGTGCAGGACAAGTGCAAGAGCTCCAGCAGGCAATATGTCTGCCGTGCGATCCAGGAATAAGGTGCAGGGACATGCACGAGCGCTCCTGCACTAGTCCTGCACGAACTCTGCTCCTGTATGAAAATTACCCCATTTGCAGGTGAAATCCATGCAAAGGAAGTGAATTTGTGATCCAGGAAGCAGGAAGCCGCTTGTGCAGGACTAGTGTAATCTGCAGAAATGTACTCTTTTAGTAACCGAGTACATTTCTGCAGACTGCAAAACGGAGCCATGACAGCTCAAAATAAAGGGTGGATATTATGTAGAAGCATGCCAATGGCCAAATATATGGCCATTGACATGGAAAACAATTGCAAAAATAAAAAAAATGAATTTTTATTTTTTTTTAGCCGATCCCGGCTGTTTAACTGTAGGGCAGCGGCGTGCAAATGGGATTGGGCGAAAAATAAAATAAAAACCCTAAAATAAACATTCTAACCCAAATCACTATTTTTCCATTATACTCAATGGCAGGAAGTGAATAGCGGTTGATAAGGGGGGAGGCTCAGTGTGGGACCTGTAACTATGCATCAGCAGGCAATCCTATGCAAAAGAGGGGAATGATACTGAATCCCAGATTTACCCTGCATGCTAGTCAGCACCCAACAGTGTAAGAGCAGGAATAGCTTGGTGCAAGTCTAGGAGTTAGCTGACATCATAGGGGGTGTGTCAGGTATACTGTAATTAGATTGGAGCCCTGTGGCTTGGATTTGCCCTTAGCTTAGCAGAGCTAAGCAAGGGACTGAGTCTGAGGCTGCCTAGTACTCTTTACAATGCCTAAGCAGGTGTGCGCACTGGGTTTTAAAGGAAAAAAATAAAAAATAAACCAGAAAATAGCAGCTCTGTGCACATTTGAGCACTGTGTTTGCGCTGCGCGCCCCCAGGATTAAACAGGAAGGCATTGGGAAGGGAAAACAGCAGTAGGAAGGTAATCTAGGAGAACTAGCATAGCTGGCAGGTGAAATGTATCAGAATCAGCCAGCTACACAGGCAGCAGACCAGCCCAGCCCAGAACACTACTATAAACTATGCAAACACATTTCCCTCTGTTTTTTTTTCCACCGGTGTATACAAGTCGGGGAATTTTAACAAACAAAAACAACAAAATGATAGGGGCTGCAATAGCTATCATACATCAACATGTGGAAGACGCTGAGGGTGGTGAGGATGAGAATGCTGTCGACCAACCCACAGTGAGGAGACAGAGAAGAGTGCACAGATCCAGGGTAACCTACCAGGGGCTATATGAGCTGGAGCTGGAGATAGTGGAGCACTATAGGGTGGACAGGGACCTCCTACAGCAAATTGTTGAGCTGTGCCGGCCACGCCTCACACACAGAACTAACAGAGGGGAACCCATCCCAGTGGATGCCAAGGTATGTGTAGGCTTAATAATACTAGCTACATGTACCTTCCAAAGGCCAACTGGAGATATAATGGGGATTTCACAGGCATCAGCAGCCAGGGTACTCCACCAGTTCCTGGATGCCATGTCAGCACATGCTGGTGAGCACGTATATTTCCCCAACACCTGTGAGGCATTGGCCAGCAATATGCATCTCTTCCACCAAATAGCAGAATACCCTGAGGCAGTGGGTGCTACAGACTGCATGACCATATGCATCAAAGCACCACTTAGTGAGCGGGGTAGGGTCTTCATCAACCGCAAAGGCTTCCCCTCCATCAACTGCCAGGTCATGTGCAATGCCCAGGGCATTATAATGAATGTGTGCTGGCTGCCTGGAAGTTATAATGATTCCCACATCTGGCATCTGATGCAGCTGTACCAGAGATTTGTCAGTGGGGAAATCCTTTACGGTCACCTAGCGGAGGATGCTGGTTATGCACTGGAGCCATGGCTGATGACACCCATCAGAAATGCACACACACCCGAACAAGAACTCCATAATGAGGCACACACACAGACCAGAGTTGTAATAGAGCATGTGCTTGGGATGCTCAAGTCACGGTTCCGGTGCCTGGACACCTTTGTTGGAGCCTTGCAGTACTCCCCAGCTACCTGTACTCAAATTGTCATTGTATGTGCCATGCTACACAATATGGTCCTGCGGAAACAGCTGAAGCAGGGACAGCATGGGGCAGGGCTACACAGCACCCCACCATTGCCAAGGGCTGCACAGGCACAGAGTGACTCAGAAGAGGAACAACATGAGCCTGCCCCAGTAGGCAGAAGGAGGTGTGCCTAGTGTGCACTGGCCTTGGCAAAGAGGCAATGCATAGCACATACACTGACACAGGAGGGACCCAGGGAATGATACATTAAAAGGGATGCCAAACATGACACTACCTGTTCTCAACCATGTATAGAGAGTGTACTGTGCGCATCTGACACAGGCAGCCCTCCAGTCCCATCCTCAATACTGGCACACCCACAAGATGAGTCACTCTCCTTACCAGTTGCCGACTGGAGTAGTATGTGTTGCTACTTGTATCAATGGCATGGATGTGAGCATGCAAGGGAATTGGGTGGCTGAATTGGATGCCAGCAGATAGTAGACACCTATAGTGGCACCATGAGGTCTGTAACAAATACTAGTGTCACCATAGTAGCCAGTACTACACATGGCAAAAAAATCCACTGCAGGAAATGTGCTGGGCCACATGTGTGTCCATATGACTCACACATGCCAGTCAGGGAGGTTCACATACCCAACAACATTCTCAGCCAGCAGGACAGGTGTAGACAAACACAAACAAAGGCCGTGCTAAGGGCTCTGAATGATGACTATGGGTAAACTCCCCCCCATACCTACACAGACAGACTACAGCAGGTCAGGCAGTGGTATGTTAGTTATGAAGGTTAAGAAGTCAGAAACTGTTATGTAGGTCAATCAACCTTAAGAGCTTTAGTACACTGATATTCCCTAGTCAGCATGATAGGTTAGAATGCAGGATGTAATGGAGTACCTGACATACCAGTACAGTCATAGCGAATGTTTAAAAGTGTCAGGTGTGCCCCACATTCCTATGTAGAAATGTAGAAACAGTCAGGTGTGCCCTCCAATCCTGTGCTGAAATGTAGAAACAGTCAGGTGTGCCCACTCACTCCTGTGTAGAAATGTAGAAACAGTCAGGTATGCCCCCCCAATCCTACATTGAAATGTAGAAACAGTCAGGTGTGCCCCCAAATCCTATTTAGACATGTAGTAACAGTCTAGTGTGCCCCCCAATCTGATGTACACACACGTTGTAACATTCAGGTGTGCCCCCACCATTCCTATATAGAGATGTAGTAACAGTCAGGTGTGCCCCACCTCCAATCCAGTGTAGACATGTAGCAACATGTATGTGTAGGTGTAATACCAGTGGAGCACAGATGACCTGAGGTGGCCAAAGTAGCAGGATAGATTGTAGCATTTGTACAATATGCAGCTATGTGTGTGTTAGGTTGGTGTGTGTTTCATATTGTGTGAGAGTGGTCAGTATGTATGCATGTTGAGGTTTCACCTGGTGGCCATTGCCCACTACTGCTGGTGACAGGGCCAGGTCCTCACAACTGCAGTGCCAAAGACAATTTTCCCCAGTATAACGCATGCTAGCAGTAAGCCATTGTAAATGTATGGTGGTAATATGTGTTAACATTTGAAAGATGGACATGGCATGACTGTTGGGCTAAATATACAAGCAGTACACAGGGAAAAGTACCCCAGACATACAGTATATAATGTGTAACCATGAAATGGACACACCCTTGGAATTGTACATACAGGTATGCGTCACATTATCTGGACTTGTAGTAGGGAATACCAATGTTGTCTGGCCGAACACTTGCAGATCACAAAGGTGATAGGAATGATGTATTGGGAAATGGCTGATGTCCCTGCACAAGCCAGCATAACTGGAATGACCCATGCATATCTGTGAGTCAGATGCAAGTAGTGTCCATGGCATACATGTACCCAGCTCACCCAAGCACCACCCACAAGTACCTCTCTTGTCGTATCCCCGCTTTTGGGAATGGGTACAATATGACCCCTACCTGTGTATGGCAATAGCGAAAGAATGCAGCATGCAGTGCAGTTGTCCCATGCAGGTGTGTCCCTAGCTGTAAGTAGCACCCTGCCAGCATCCACACTACCTGATCAATACTAATAGAAAGTATTGGCATGAATACCTAGAACACCTACACTGTCACCCCAGGGGGATATACTGTATGGCAGTATGGGACTGTAGGACTGACAGAATGCAATGGCCTGCTACAGTTGGCCTGCATCACCACCAAATGGCCTACAGGCCTCCACAAAAGGCCTGTGTCTCACCCATACTGCCAATGTATGTTATGTCATGGACACCCAAATAACAACATAACACACTCCACATAAGCCATATGCAAGGCCATGTGGACAAACCACAGTAACATGTCCACCATGTTCCACTGCATGAACTGTGGTCTAACACCAAAACACAGCTGTGATGAGGTGACAACTATAGGGAAAGTATCAGAGAATGTATGCATAATGTATGGAAGAGGATAGAATAATGGAGGGGGGTTGGAGAATAGGCAGCATGGAATGTGCAAGGTCTGACACACAGCCGTGTGCACATACTATCCCTGGCTGCAAACACAAAAATGGGTGGCTACAAACCTGCCCATACACCACAACAGGGGTAATGTCCTGACTTATGACCCCTGTCTCTAGGTAACCTGTGTGAATCTGAACAGCTGTGAGGTATTGCCTCAGCAAGATAAGGCCATACTGTCATGTTGATGGATGTAAATCGACACAAAACGAAAAACAAAAAACTGTTAAAACTCCACTAATGGTGAGCGAAATATTGAGGCAGTGGGTAAAAACAGAAACAGACTTTATTTGCATAAGCGCTTTCGGAGAACAAATACCTCTCCTTCTTCAGACATTTTGCAAGCCAATTAAAACACCTTATATACACTCAATGAACTTTCAATTAAAATCAATTGGATGCAATTAAGTTAAGTATTTTAAATAAACCATTGCAAACTTATTATCCATTTGAATAAAATATTTTCTTTAAGTCATTCCATATTACATCTTATTATTAGTAAAGAAAACTTAGACTTAAACAAACCATTATATATTCTAAAAACATTTACACATGCTAACCACAGAAAACTGCTAAAGCCTATCAAAATTCCACTTGAAAATAAGTTATGTCATTGTTCAATATATTGTCTATGTGTTTATTAATATATAAGAAAGACAACCTTATCTTCTCAAGGCTAAAAATTTCAATATACATTTAAAAGAGACAAATTCATTTAGACCCGGGGGGGCATATGCTACTGTCCTAATGTGCCAGTAAAGTTCTTGTATTTCTAATTCTAATTGCCATGGACTGCCCCTAGGGTTAAGTAATACTTGATGTAAGATAGCAAATTTAAAGTTGTGGTTTGGAATTTCAGCTATGTGCCTGGCTAAAGCGTTATTCGTATCTTGTTTCTTAATGGCGTATTGATGTTCATAAATACGTTGCTTTAGCTGCCTTTCTGTCTTACCTATGTAAAATTCGTTTCCTCATTTTTCAAGCTGTCATCCTCACCATCAAAAGAGATCGGTCGTAAAGGGCCAGATGGTGAGGGCAGCTAGAATGGTTTCCGAAGAACCAGACTTTATAAAAGAATGTGCTCTTTTAGAATCAATGTTTGTCAAAAGAGGTTATCCCCTTGGGTTGATAACTAAAATTTCTAACAAAGTTATTTCTAAGAGACAATCTGGGCATTTTAAACCCCTCCTAGTCAACACTTTGGAAGTTCGACAAGAAGGAACTAATGTGAACAAGCTTACTTCCAGTGAGACAACACAATCTTTCCACACTAGTTTTCTGAGTACATATAGTTTAGATAGTGATTATATAAAGGACATTCTAAATAAAAATTGGATCCTAATCATAGAAGATAGTAGATTAAAAAAAGTTTTGGGTGATAAACCAAAAATTACATATAGGAAGGGTCTTACCATTAAGGCTTTACTAAAACGCCCTAGTATTAATAATAACAAAAAGATTAGGAATAAAGGAATGGTCAAATGTGGAGCTTGTCATTATTGCAAGCACCTTTTTGGAGATAAACAAGTGTGGATTAGAAATAAATATTACAAGATTCAAGGCAAATGTTCATGTACAACTAAAGCTGTGGTTTATTCTGCTATTTGTGAACAATGCCCTGCATTTTACATAGGTAAGACGGAAAGGCAGCTAAAGCAATGTATTAATGAACATCAATACGCCATTAAGAAACAAGATACGAATAACGCTTTAGCCAGGCACATAGCTGAATATCCAAACCACAACTTTAAATTTGCTATCTTACATCAAGTATTACTTAACTCTAGGGGCAGTCTATGGCAATTAGAATTAGAAATACAAGAACTTTACTGGCACATTAAGACAGTAGCATATGCCCCTCCCCCCGGGTCTAAATGAATTTGTCTCTCTTAAATGTATATTGAAATTTTTGGCCTTGAGAAGATAAAGTTGTCTTTCTTATATATTAATAAACACTTAGACAATATATTGAACAGTGACATAACTTATTTTCAAGTGGAATTTTGATAGGCTTTAGCAGTTTTCTGTGGTTAGCATGTGTAATTGTTTTAAGTCTAAGTTTTCTTTACTAATAATAAGATGTAATATGGAATGACTTAAAGAAAATATTTTATTTAAATGAATAATAAGTTTGCAATGGTTTATTTAAAATACTTAACTTAATTACATCCAATTGATTTTAATTGAAAGTTCATTGAGTGTATATAAGGCGTTTTAATTGGCTTGCAAAATGTCTGATGAAGGAGAGGTATTTGCTTCTCCGAAAGCGCTTACGCAAATAAAGTCTGTTGCTGTTTTTACCCACTGCCTCAGTATTTTGCTCACCATTAGTGGAGTTTTAACAGTTTTTTGTTTTTGGTTTTGTGTTGATTTATTCGTTTATTATGGCGAGCGACTTACAAGTAGTTTTACAAGGCTCCTTGTTCACTCAAGTGGAGCCTAGCAGTGGAAGTAATTGAAGTTTCAATGAGAATGACTCATCTGGAGAGGTGAACGCCGTCGGAAATCTCACGGTTTTACTCCAGGTCCTGCTTGGGCGAGTGGATGTTTTAACGCAGCGTGTGGATAACCTCACAAATGGGACCAATACACTTACTAATGCTAACCACAAGATTGCTGACACTCGAAGGGCTGCAACTGGAGTTTCTGACTGGCTTCCTGAACCCCCAATAGCAAATTCAACTGCTTGTCAGCATATTCCAACAAATACATTTGATGATGGTAATACAGAAAATGTTTCCCCAAACAACGGGGGTAATAATCGGATTACTGGATTCAGCAATTTCCAGCTAACCCCAGGACAGCATTTACAGCAGTCAAACAATGGTAACAGCTCTGAGACTGTCCAGGATGTCACTAACAATCTTGTTCCTATTTTGGGGAACTTTTTGAGTAACAATTATGTTTTTAATGAAGCTCACTTAGAAATTCCATCAGAAGACGAATTTCCAGTGGTGAGTAACATTATTACTAACATAAATGACTTTGACAATAAACTTTTCCGATGTAGAAAGTTACAATTGGAAATCTCATACTTAGAAGAATGTGTATCTAAAAAACTAATTCCCAAAGGCCTTCGACAATGGAGGTACCCTGTTGGACTAGTAGAGGGGTCGTACTTTCATAAAACACTCCTTGATTTGTTTGACAGACAAGGGCTCGAATTTATTAATATATTGATTAAACACTATAAAACTAAAGTAAATTCTCTTAAAAGCGAGTTGAAAATTTTAGAGCATACAATTTTAACAAACATAGACTTTCCCCTTTACAAATATGATTACCAACGTATATTTACCATTATAGAAGCAGCTATGAGTAAGCTGCTAAATGGTAAAAAGAAGAAAATAAACAGAGACATTCAACAATATCAGAATGGGAAAGCTTACCCTCGGCCCCCTATAATTCACAAAACTTCAGAATTGAACAAGTATCCACATGAGTCTGGACATCATGTACCCCAATTAAATGTTACTCAAACTGATGGAGAAAGTGGGACTAGTACTGAATGTCAGTTCATCCCCCGTAGAAGTGCAAGAATTAATAACAACAATAACAATAATAATAATAACACAAGTGTTCCAAATAATAGAAATTCAAATATTCAACAACAACATGAAGCGGGTGATTGGAATCAACCAAGTACAAGTAGGCACCAGGGTTTTTCAAAAGAGCAGAACTATCAACAAACAAATTCGAATTCGAACAACAACAAAGGGCACCAAAGGAACAAATGCAATCAGTGGTAACGCTAAGTTGCACCCATGAGAGAAACCCTCAAATTTTGGCATGCTCTAGCGAAGATTTCCACATTTATAACTATACTGTAGTAGAAATACCCCAGGATATTGTGGAATTCTTCTCTAAGGGTTTAACTTT
The DNA here is from genome assembly GCF_019279795.1 of Protopterus annectens. Taxonomy (NCBI): domain Eukaryota; kingdom Metazoa; phylum Chordata; order Ceratodontiformes; family Protopteridae; genus Protopterus; species Protopterus annectens. The sequence continues at coordinate 1,924,152,843 of NC_056739.1, read as the reverse complement.
CATCCCGGATGCTTTCATGGACCCTGTGAAGACTACCATAGATCTCAAATTATTTGTTCGCAAATTGAATTTGAATGTTCTTATGGGTCCAATGCCGTCCTTAATTAACCCATTAAGAGTGTCTAGCTTGTTCAATCCCCCCTTCATTCGAATTTGTTTCTATTTGAAAATATGTGTGAACTGGACTTGAGAGCTTTGAATTCTAACACTCATTTGAACAAGAGAAACATAAAAAACATTAAAGATTATGAACATGATTTTATTACATTGTTGCATGAGTGTAATATAAGAATAATGAAGCCTGATAAGGGGGGTGGCTTAGTCCTGATGGATCACAACACATATCTGGAGAACATGATGACACTTGTAAATTCTCCAGCTTATATATTAAGTAGTCAGAATGAGCTCAATTCAGCTTATAAAAAGATTAGGCGACTCTACAAGATCTATTTCTAGATGGTTCAGTTGATATGGATTTGTATAATTATCTGTCAATGGTGGCCCCAAAAATTCCGGCACTATTTGGAACACCCAAGATACATAAAAGTATAGTTGACCCCCCTTTTAGACCGATAGTTGACGGATGGGGTTCTATTACTTATGGGTGTGCTAAATATGTAGATAACATCTTAAAGCCGCTAGTAGCAAAAGAAACACAAATCTGCGAGGATTCCTGGAGTTTTTTAACTAGCTTAAGTCACATCCCTTTCAATAAAGACTACTCTTTTTTAACAATAGATGTTAAAGACCTCTATACAGTGATACCACATAAAATAGGTTTGGAATGGATCAGAGAATTCATGATGGAAAGGGAAGTCAATGATAACACCATCTATATAGTAGAAATTCTCCTTGAAATAATATTAACCAATAATTTTATGTGGTTTGAAGGGCAAATCTACCTCCAAACAACTGGGGTTGCCATGGGCTCCCCATGTGGAGATAGTTTCGCCAGTTGTGTCATGGCCCATTGGGAAAAGACTCTCCTTTTCAATGATCCCATATTTAAGGAAAACATCGCCTGGTACATACGGTACCAGGATGATATGTTTTTCATTTGGAAAGGTACAAAAGAACTTGTCAAACAGTTTGTTTCCAACATATCAAGTCTGACTGATTTTTATGAATTTACATATGATATTCAACAAGACCAGATTCATTTTTTAGATGTATGTATTTTTAGACACAAACAAGTCTAGGTTTGTAAGTACGATATACAGGAAACCCACATATTCAAATTCATTTCTTAATTTTTAAAGCTGTCATCCTCACCATCAAAAGAGATCGGTCGTAAAGGGCCAGATGGTGAGGACAGCTAGGATGGTTTCTGAAGAACCAGACTTTATAAAAGAATGTGCTCTTTTAGAATCAATGTTTGTCAAAAGAGGTTATCCCCTTGGGTTGATAACTAAAATTTCTAACAAAGTTATTTCTAAGAGACAATCTGGGCCTTTTAAACCCCTTCTAGTCAACACTTTGGAAGTTCGACAAGAAGGAACTAATGTGAACAAGCTTACTTCCAGTGAGACAACACAATCTTTCCACACTAGTTTTCTGAGTACATATAGTTTAGATAGTGATTATATAAAGGACATTCTAAATAAAAATTGGATCCTAATCATAGAAGATAGTAGATTAAAAAAAGTTTTGGGTGACAAACCAAGAATTACATATAGGAAGGGTCTTAACATTAAGGCTTTACTAGAATGCCCTAGTATTAATAATAACAAAAAGATTAGGAATAAAGGAATGGTCAAGTGTGGAGCTTGTCATTATTGCAAGCACCTTTTTGGAGATAAACAAGTGTGGATTACAAATAAATATTACAAGATGCAAGGCAAGTTTTCATGTACAACTAAAGCTGTGGTTTATTCTGCTATTTGTGAACAATGCCCTGCGTTTTACATAGGTAAGACAGAAAGGCAGCTAAAGCAACATATTTATGAACATCAATACGCCATTAAGAAACAAGATACGAATAACGCTTTAGCCAGGCACATAGCTGAATATCCAAACCACAACTTTAAATTTGCTATCTTACATCAAGTATTACTTAACCCTAGGGGCAGTCCATGGCAATTAGAATTAGAAATACAAGAACTTTACTGGCACATTAGGACAGTAGCATATGCCCCCCCCGGGTCTAAATTAATTTGTCTCTCTTAAATGTATATTGAAATTTTTAGCCCTGAGAAGATAAGGTTGTCTTTCTTATATATTAATAAACACATAGACAATATATTGAACAATGACATAACTTATTTTCAAGTGGAATTTTGATAGGCTTTAGCAGTTTTCTGTGGTTAGCATGTGTAATTGTTTTTAGAATATATAATGGTTTGTTTAAGTCTAAGTTTTCTTTACTAATAATAAGATGTAATATGGAATGACTTAAAGAAAATATTTTATTCAAATGGATAATAAGTTTGCAATGGTTTATTTAAAATACTTAACTTAATTGCATCCAATTGATTTTAATTGAAAGCTCATTGAGTGTATATAAGGCATTTTAATTGGCTTGCAAAATGTCTGATGAAGGAGAGATATTTGCTTATCCGGAAGCGTTTACGCAAATAAAGTCTGTTTCTGTTTTTACCCACTGCCACAGTATTTCGCTCACCATTAGTGATGTTGATGGATGTACAAGTATGGGATCCTCTACCAGCAGTGTAACAAGGTGCTGAACTGGATACACAGACCCAGCAGCAAGTGTCTGCAGCTCCCCCTCCAGAATGTCATAACTTTCCATGAATACGTAGGCATTTGACCACAATACTGGACACAGCTGCATTCACCCTTTGTTCCCCAGGACATCACTGTTAGCAAAATGTCCACCTGACAGTACTTGAGGACATAAAGCATCACAGTGTATAACAGTACACATGTCTGAATATCTCTGCTAACACCAGTACCATGTAGCAGAAGCAGCACAGACATAATCACCTACAGTACACATTATCCCTTGCACAGTGTGACCCCATATTGCCAACTGATCTACAGATATCCTGCAGAAACAGTTTGCTACCTGTAGGTGTAGTACACAAAGCTCTGCACTGGAGTAGAAACTACCTGGAATGAATAACACATTCAATACAGAAGGTCATTCTCGGCATGCTCACACACTTAAACAAATGAAGCCCATCTCTGCCAACAATAGTGGACCATATATATCTGACAGTTGCAGATGTTCGTGCATACACTCCTCAGTATGTACCAGTCATGCTTTGCACACACATTGGATAGGAATGCACACATATATCCAAGGACAACACACTATAATGTGCCAAAAGTACACATACATAGATGTGGGGAAGAGAGTGACAGTGACAAAATGAGCCTTCCATCATAAGAATAAGAAATGTAGAAACAGTCAGGTGTGCCCCCTCAATCCTGTGCAGAAATGTAGAAACAGTCAGGTATGCCCCCCCAATCCTACATCGAAATGTAGAAACAGTCAGGTGTGCCCCCCATTCCTATTTAGACATGTAGTAACAGTCTGGTGTGCCCCCAATCCGATGTAGACATGTAGCAACATGTATGTGTAGATGTAATACCAGTGGAGCACAGATGACCTGAGGTGGGCAAGGTAGCAGGATAGATTGTAGCATTTGTACAATATGCAGCTATGCGTGTGTTAGGTTGGTGTGTGTTTCATATTGTGTGAGAGTGGTCAGTATGTATGCATGTTGAGGTTTGACCTGGTGGCCACTGCCCACTACTGCTGATGACAGGGCCAGGTCCTCCCAACTGCAGTGCCAAAGACAATTCGTCCCAGTATAACACATGCTAGCAGTAAGCCATTGTAAATGTATGGTGGTAATATGTGTTACCATCTGAAAGATGGACATGGCATGACAGTTGGGCTAGATATACAAGCAGTACACAGGGAAAAGTACCCCAGACATATAGTATATAATGTGTAATCATGAAATGGACACACCCATAGAATTGTACATACAGGTATGCGTCACATTATCTGGGCTTTTAGTAGAGAATACCAATGTTGTCTGGCCGAACACTTGCAGATCACAAAGGTGATAGGAATGATGTATTGGGAAATGGCTGATGTCCCTGCACAAGCCAGCATAACTGGAATGCCCCATGCATATCTGTGAGTCAGATGCATGTAGTGTCCATAACACACATGTACGCAGCTCACCCAAACACCACCCACAGGTACCTCTCTTGTCGTATCCCTGCTGTTGGGAATGGGTACAATATGAACCCCGCCTGTGTATGGCAATAGCTAAAGAATGCAGCATGCAGTGCAGTTGTCCCATGCAGGTATGTCCCTAGCTGTAATTAGCACCCTGCCAGCATCCACACCATCTGAGCAATACTGATAGAAAGTATTGTCATGAATACCTAGAACAACTACACTGTCACCCCAGGGGAATATACTGTATGGCAGTCTGGACTGTATGACTGACAGAATGCAACAGCCTGCTACAGTTGGCCTGCATCACCACCAAATGGCCCACAGGCCACCGTGAAAGGCCCGTGTCTCACCTGTACTGCCAATGTATGTTATGTCACGGACACCCAAATAACAACATAACACACTCCACATAAGCCATATGCAAGGCCATGTGGACAAACCACAGTAACATGTCCACCATGTTCCACTGCATGAACTGTGGGAAAACACCAAAACACAGCTGTGATGAGGTGACAACTATAGGGAAAGTATCAGAGAATGTATGCATAATGTATGGAAGAGGATAGAATAATGAAGGGGGGGGTTGGAGCATGGGCAGCATGGAATGCGCAAGGTCTGACACACAGCCATATGCACATACTATCCCTGGCTGCAAACACAAAAATGGGTTGCTACAAACCTGCCCATACACCACAATAGGGGTAATGTCCTGACTTATGACCCCTGCCTCTGGGTAACCTGTGTGAATCTGTACAGCTGTGAGGTATTGCCTCAGCAAGATAAGGCTATACTGTCATGTCGATGGATGTACAAGTATGGGATCCTCTACCAGAAGTGTACCAACGTGCTGAACTGCATACACAGACCCAGCAGCAGGTGTCTGCAGCTCCCCCTCCAGAATGTCATAACTTTCCATGAATAGGTAAGCATTTGACCACAATACTGAACACAGCTGCATTCACCCTTTGTTCCCCAGGACATCATTGTGAGCAAAAATGTCCACCTGACAGTACTTGAGGACATAAAGCATCACAGTGTATAACAGTAAACATGTCTGAATATCTCTGCTCACAGCAGTACCATGTAGCAGAAGCATCACAGACATAATCACCTACAGTACACATTATCCCTTGCACAGTGTGACCCCATATTGCCAACTGATCTACAGATATTCTGCAGAAACAGTTTGCTACCTGTAGGTGTAGAACACAAAGGTCTGCACTGGAGTAGAAACTACCTGGAATGGATCCACACATTCAGTACAGAAGGTCATACTGGGCATGCTCACACACTTAAACAAATGAAGCCCATGTCTGCCAACAACAGCGGACCATATATATCTGACAGTTGCAGATGTTAGTGCATACACTCCTCAGTATGCACCAGTCATGCTTTGCACGCACATTGGATAGGAATACACACATATATCCAAGGACAACACACTATAATGTGCCAAAAGTACACATACATAGATGTGGGGAAGAGAGTGACAGCGACAAAGAGCCTTCCATCATAAGGGCTGTCTCACCTAGCACACAGCCAAATGGCGACAACCACATGATGTGTAAATGTCAATCACTGTAGAAATTAGCCACTGGTATCCCTCAGCATTACAGACTCTGTGGTGCAAGTGCTAGCTGTGCAACATGTCTGTGCAAGTCAGTAGTCATCTAGCTGTTGTATACACGTACCTGCAAAATATAAACCTGTGTGTGCCTGAGTGTGGTGTGTCTACCTCTAGATTAATGGGTTATGGCCCATGCACACACACTGCCCTCCCCATAGCCCTGCTATGACAAGCCTGCTGATGTCATTCACTTTCAAATACACCTTTAGGAACGGAAGAGCCCAGTAATCTCCGTAGTGTGTCCTATAACTGCGTAATGCTGTAGTGTGACAAATTACTCAGGTAAGAGTTCTAATACCAAATATGGCAATTGTGTGTGTGTGTGTGTGTGTGTGTGTGTGTGTGTGTGTGTGTGTGTGTGTGTGTTTCTGTCTGTGTAGGGTGCAAAGTGTTTTAGGCTAGTCACATTGACTACAATTCAAATACCCTACTTTGGCAAGGCTGTTGATGTCATTCACTTTGAAATACACCTTTGGGAAAAGAATAGCCCAGTAATCTCCATGGCACATCATATAACTGTGTAATGCTGTAGTGTGATAAACTAGTTAGGTAGGAGTTCTAATCCCAGAATTGACAACTGTGTGTTTGTGTGTCTCTATCTGTGTAGGGAGCAATGGTTTTTAGATTAGTCACACTCACTGCAATTCAAATGCCCTACTTTGGCAAGGCTGCTGGTATCATTCACTTTGAAATACACCTTTGGGAAAGGAGTAGCCCAGTAGTCACCGTGGTGTGTCATATAACAGTGTAATGCTGTAGTGTGATGTAATAGTTTTGTAGGGGTTCTATTCCCAGACATGGCAAGTGTGGATGTTTGTCTATGTAGGGTGCAATGCTTTTGAGGCCATTCACAGTCACTACAACCTCCATTGCACTACTTTGGCAAGCCTGCCAATGTCATTCCCAGTGAAATACACCTTTGGGAAAGGAGTAGCCCAGTAATCTCCATGGCACGTCCTATAACTGTGTAATTCTGTAGTGTGACAAACTAGTTAGGTAGGAGTTTTAATCCCAGGCATGACAAGTGTGTGTGTGTGTCTGTGTTTGTCATTCATATCCTGCATGGTTTTGGATGTGAGTGTGAAACAACTGGACTCATTGTGGAGTGGGGTTTGCAAATTTCTTATATGGTGGCCCTATTATATGTCACAAAGTCCACCTTACAAGGATAACAGATATGACATAGCCGAGAGGCTGGGGTGCCAATCCATACCCCTACATGTGACATCAAAACCTGGCGAACAAAGTTAGCAACACTTGTATTACCCAGGGAACACTCTCAACCCATGTCTCATACACAAACACACTTGCCTAGGCAACAACTGCTATGTTGGTAGTACCCTGAATATTGTCCACAGATAGTAACCGTGGTGTGATCACAGTGGACAACAGAGGGCATGGCACCCTGTCTATCAGTACAGTCGGCATGTACATGCAGACAGTGTGCCTTAACTATGTTCCCCACTGGACGTCTGCAACAGCTGTGGTGCCATCAAATGTGACCCACACAGGACATACCATGCCTTAAACACATGCCCTGTATGGACAGATGCCACTGACATCAGAGAATACTTATATCATGCTATCAATGTAGGTGCAGGGTCAACCTGCTGTCCACTACCAGTTCCCACCACATGAGGCCAGAACTGGCATATCTGATGATGATCTGTGTACACAACATGGGCCAGACACCCCAGGTATAGTTCCACATGTCACTGTACATGCAGGCGAGATGTGTGCATATCTCAGACAGTGTCTATGTCATGGAGTACAGAACACATACATGGCAAGCATTTCACAGCAATGCCCACACAAAATAGTTACCTAGGTGACTGGATGGTGAATACAATACCCACCTGTGTGAGCCACTCCAAACACTACACCCCTAAGCCACACTGCAGACCATTGTCATGTGGCCTGATGCCAAGGTATACCCTTCACCTAGCTTTGTATAGCCTTCTGGCACAGTCAACCACTACACACATATGAAGCAATGCATGCATGCATGTCAGTACTGGCACCCTGTGTCTGTGTGTGTGGATGATGCTTTTGACCACATTCACACTCACTACAATTCCCATTGGCATATTGAAGCATACTGTCTTATGTCAGACACCTTCACACACCCTTTGCCTGTATAACGTCTGGATAACCCCTGTGGTGCATGTGATACCTGAACTTTACTGTATTGTGGCAAACTAGTTAGGAAGTGTATTCCTGACCTTGCCAAGTGTGTCAATGCGTGTGAATCTTTGAGGGGGTGTGGTTGTGTTGACGCTGACACCTGTTAATGTGGACAGGCACATGTACTACAGCTACCGTATCTCTACCATATCACTGTTGCAGATGTCACTCATCATCACATATATGTTTGCACAGCTCAACAACATGTAAGCTATGTGGCACATGCAATAACTGCATAGACATGTGATAGCAATACATAGTCAGTCAGGGGTTTGAAACCCTATACTGGTAGGTGTGTGACACAAATGTGCTTAGGTTTTTACTCTCGTACCTCCTCCCTGACTTACTTTGTCTCTGTATGTCTCTCTCACTCTCTCTGGTAGATGTAGAGAACTACACCTGCTTTGATTAGGCAGCAGCTTGTGTGTTGTAAGTGATGCACATGATCAGCTGATGGCCTCTGCATGAATTGCAGCCCTCCTATAGCTGATTGCATGTGGAACAGCTGTGGTAACACTCCCATAGCCAATTGCATGGAAACACATTCCAATATCTAGGAACTTCATGTTGCTGTTGGGACTTTTCATTCACTGTGCACATGACCTAGATCTGGTGTTTGTCAAACAGCATCACAGATGGATTTGGGGTTTACCTCTAAACAGGCCAACACACAGTAGGGGGATGTGCCTGACATGACTACAGAATGTAAGTGTTGCTATTCTGCATTTGGAGTAATGTCGGTTTAACAGGGTGTGTGTGGATATGGTTGGTTTACATGTTTTAATACCTGTCATGACAGTGCTATGTTTTTGAGGAAACCCCCATCTGTAGGGCCATCTGCAGACTGGGCAGTGTGTGGTGCCTTTTGTTTCTTGTGTTACTCACAGAACACCTATCTGAGAACTGCAGAAGCATAGTGTGAGGATTGCAGTCAGTATATGGTGATGGTCATGAGAGTTACTGACTTCATATCCCTCATAGGACATATATCACAACAAACCCTGTTACAACAGTAAATGTATGAGGTTATCACAGCAACATGTCAATATTGGCCCTGTGTTTGTGCCTCCAGCCACAACTCTGTCAACCTTTGTATATATGTCATGCAGTAAGAGGTGCATATGTTCTGTACACCATTATTTATTGACATCATATCTGATAACAAGCCAGTGAGATATCAGACTGCTGCACATGTTATGTATTGTAGGGGTTATATTTGAGGGCATAACTTGGGCATTCTGTGGCTGTGTGTACAGTACTGAGGTCTGTGTACTTATGGTGATTGTCAACAGAGTGTGTGTATTGCAAATATGTACCTTGGCCTGTGTACAGACTGTGGTAGATATCATTGTTCTTGGTCCTGTTCTATCTGATGTTACATGCTGCTCCAGTGTATGGTACCCTATCGGCTTACATGTTTGTAGGGCCAAACACACACATGTCCCATACCACAGACAGGCATCGGACCACACTGTGTAGTGGCCCAGTATATGTAGGATTAGTGTGTGAGTGGCAAATATGAGGATGGTGTTGATCAAACAGTCCATATACTATAATATTAAGCTAGCTTGCCACATGTGGCTGTGGCTGTGTTCACATTGGTTGTGGGTATGCACTTTCACACAGGTGTCTGTTACCATATGCTGTGACATGCCTGTGGAGCCTGCTATATTTGCAGGTGCATGTGTTTTCCCCCATAAGAAATGTAGGCCAGTGTTGTGGCAGGCTGCCTGTAGTTTGCACAGTGCTTTGTTACATGCCTAGCAGCTTCGTGTACTTACCCAGTGTGATGTTATGTCCAGATATTTGCCAGATGTACTGCTGCCGGGCCACCATAACTGTCATGTATATCTGACAAAGCAGTGGGATGCTGTACAGATGTATGTTACTAACTAGTTGGTAGTATGTGGCCATGTGACCTCTGCACCAGAGGTTAATATGTGTCAGGACAGACAGGAGTGTGTGAATGCACAACATATGAGGGCATATGTATTCCAGTATTTACGTTATATACCCATCTACATGGCTGTTAACATCCACATTGTCAGGCATGGTCCACATGTCTTGCACTAAGGGGTTCTATGTATACCACTAGACTGACCAGAGTGTGTCAGACTGTCCACATTTATTGGCCATATTTCTGCTGTAGTCCACAGGATCCTTACTGTGCTAGGAGTGGTACTGTACTATGATATCCTTAGGATATCTGTCAGTAGCCAATGGCACACATGTTAAAAGCAGATGTGACCACTCACACACAACATGTCTGTTAAGGCAACCCCTATTACAGTAGCAGCCATCTACATATATACCTACAATATATACCTGACATCCCCTTGCACTTAGAGGCTGGGACTAGTGCATCTGAGGTAGGACTCCACTCCATGTTCTGGACATATGGTGAACATATATGTACATAAAATTATCCATATATCTATATAGATATATATACACATATACATATCGACATATATGGATATATATATATATATATATATATATATATATATATATATATATATATATATATATATAAAGAGATCTACACATGGCCATATATATGATGCACTATACAGATGTGTATACAGACATATGTATGAATATACATGTGTATGTACATGTAGACATATATCAACATATGTATATGTATTTATCCATATTCCTGTCATGTGTAAACATCACGGTTGTGGATACCTTCCCAGATGCATCTCACCGTATGTATCTGATAGTGTACATTATGATAAAACAACATATGTGATGCAACAGTCATATTAATAACAAGCACTACACAATTTTGGAAGTAAAGGCAATTGTTCAATAGTAATCAATATGTGTATTGACAGATATATTGGAAAAAACAAGAGCTGTCTTCTCAGTGGTCATGGTGTAGTGGTTAAGTGCTGTGACTGTTATGTACATGGTCCTCAGTTCAAGACCTGCAAAGGCTGTTCATTTTGTTGCTGGACAGAACAAAGGCTGTCAGATACAGAGTGGTTAAGGCACTTTTGAGCAGCTTTAAGTGCATTTGTGCAGGATTGCATGAAGCTAAGCGGTGCTAAGCTACGTGTGCAAACGTACGGGTGCTTACACAGTGTAAGCTTTGCTCACCAGTGCGCAAATCAGATTAGCTGTTATATTGGAGCAATGTTGATACCTGCTAAGCATGGCTTAGCCCTGGCAACCAGTTCTCACCACCCAGTCCGATAACATTATAGGGTAATGACATCTGTAATAAGTGTAAGTAATGCCGTGTACAATACATGTGCCTATGTGCTGTCATTACAGTAGCAAGGGGTGTGAGTATCATGTCTGGGAAACACAAGTATATGAGACCTGTACAGCACTGTTATCCATGTGAATGTGTTACATACAGGGGTAGTAGCCCAGCCCAGTATGCTGAAACACTGGCATGTAGTGTATCATGGTGGTACTACTGTTGACAGTGCTTTCCCAGCAAGAGTAGAGTGTTAAATGTAATACTGACAACAAGCACACCTGCAGGCATTGCTGCACTCTAAGGCCTTCCTGTTGTGTCCCTGGTGTGTGAGCTGTATCCCCTGCTGGATAATGATCCCACATGTGGAATGTAATTGTAGACTACCATCTGTACAGCACATGTCAGTGAGGGCTTCCAGCATGTAGTTATGGCATACATATTGTTGTCAAACATCTATCTGTCAACAAATTCATCCTACTGCATAGACTACTTGCCAAGCTGTTGACTGTCAGTCCCTGTACAGATGTGCAGATGGCAGGTATCCAGCTGGGATATGTGCAGGCAACCTATGCTTGATTGACACTGACATGTCTGCCCAGTTGTGTAAGAACTGGCATGTATAGGAGACAACACCCTGTACCCACCACATGCCATGGGTACCTCCACTACACTACCACAGTCAACAGAACATGCTTGGGTACAGGTCTCCATCACAGATACTAACCATGTGTTGTAATACATGTTGCATACATGTCAACTTGATCACTTCAGTAGCCATGTGCAGGAGGCACCCAGAGGATTGGCTGATCCATGTCACTCTCAGCCTGAGGGTCACCACAGTGGTGTATGTCAATAGATTGCCTGCTGCCACATGGCAGGTGGCAGGATACCACTGTACACACATCACCTACACAACCCATCTCTCCATGGACAATAGCTAGGTACACAGGTATGACCACCTGCAGTGATGCACACCAGTACTGACACATGTGTACATGTGCATTACTGAGGATAGCAGTGTCTGTGTGTTAGCACACCTGTACTTGTGAATTCCATGAGAGCCTTTATGACCATCACAACATCCATTGCCATAGTCAGTTGTGGCTGCTGCTGTATGGGATATTACATGTACCCTGTTACGCTCCTCCCCCTACCAGCTACATGAGCCTTGCAGTACCAGCACAACAGTGTTGTACAAATGGGTCAATATGCATATGATTCCCATTGAGTTCTGGCAAGTGGGTGTATGTGTGCATGTCCATATATCTGTAGGGTACAACATTCTGAGACCACATACTCCTATTACAATACCCATTGCCACACAGTAGTACAGATAGTGTTGTTGCTGCCCATAGGTGAGGCATGAGAAGGCAACACCCTACTATGCTTGTGCCATGTGCATTAGATGCATATCCCTGTAGTACCACTGTTGTGATATACAATGGGTTGTATCACAGTCTTGGGCAATGTGTGAAGGTGGGTATGTCAGAGTATCATAATGGGTTTCAGGGAGTACAATATCCACTGGGGGATGTGGGTGCTGTATACACTGTCATTACACCAAGGTACACTTGGTATATGTCTCATGTACCACTTTATGGTTACCACTGTCACCATCAAACATACAGATGACTGATACCACAATCCAGCCCAGTTATGCATGTGCTGTGTGCAGCCTACCTGTAACACATTGGACACAGGGTCAAGTTAGTTAGCAGTGATAGGCCCAGGTCTCTCGGACGTGTGTCTGTCTGTTATGTGTCTGTTAATCTGTATATGAATGTATGTCACACTATGTATTGTCCATATACACCCATTACATGCCCCATTAGCATACTTTACATGTCTGGGGATGTTCTGCATGTAACATGTTACCTGGAACACACCTCATCCTAAATGCTGTGTAGTGTGTGCAATGAAAGCCACACACTTCAGTAGCACTACATACCTAGGTAGAGGTCTAGTCCCAGTGTTGCCAAGTAAGGGTGTGCATGTATGTGGATGGGTCTGCATCAGGTTGCAGATTATACATGTCTTAGCGGGTCACCTGTCCATGTGGCACAGGCAATAACTGTTATACAAACCTGTGATGTATTCAACTGTGCCCCAGATATGTCACAGCCATGGTGTCATCCCTTGTGGAATATGACTGCAGACCATCCTCCTGCTGACACATCTATATCTACAACACAAATGGATAACATTATGGACACCACAATCAACCAGTGTTACTAACAGCTATAATGCATCATTGCTGGATGGCTACACCACCGGACATGTATGCATTAAAGTTTACTCCTGACAACATGTTACACTGCAGTACTTTGGTACACTGTAGTACATTCACTGTGTGCATCAGAACTATAATAGCCTGTCCCTGCATTGATGTTATGGAAGACAGGGATGTGGCACAGGTATCATCATATGCACAGGGTGTGTTGTTGGTTTGCAAGAGGCCGAGGGTGGGCCATACATTTGACACCATGTGTGTGGGTGAGGGGTGTAATGAGGTGAACTGGGCATGGTAATGTGGTGTGTGTAGGTATGTGGTTGCCCTAGGTGTGTTCGTATAGTGTGTGGGTATGCATGCACACAGTTCTGCCATGTGACTGCCCTACACAGGTGTTTATGGACAGCTGCAGACCATACCTGGCAGGGTGTGCAGTTCACTGCCTCCAGCCATGGACGCGTGGACTGTGTCTGCCAGGGGTTCCATGGGCACATCCAGGTACTGGCCTCGATGTGCTACTCTTCCCTGATGACAGATGTCCGCTGGAACCAGGTCCCTCCTGGGACTCTCCAGGACCCATGTGCTCATGGCCTGCTGTGGTGTGGTGTGGACAGTGCCCCCCCCACAGTGCTGGGGCTGGTACCTTTGGTATCTGAGCATGTCCACGTTGACTGTCAGCTGTTGGTGTTGCTGGCCTACTTCCATGCCGTCGCCACCACACTCCCACCACATGTTCAAGCATGGACAAACCACGGTCGATGAGGGCCATCATCTCACCAGACCATCTATCCATGAGCTCGGTATAAGCACTGATGGCATCAGAAAGTTCATGGAAGTTGTCACTTGCAGATGTGAGAGCAGCTCTCTGCAGCCTCGTGCCCTGTCTGGTGTAACATTCCATGCATGCCTGCGCCACCATGACAGCCTGAAACATGTACCTGGTGGTACCAGTTGTGGCATGTCTGCCAGGGGCATGATGACCAGCGGCCCTACCACGAGCACCCTGGGAGATCTGCCTATGTGGTGCCCTGCAGGACATCTGGCTATGCCTGCTGTGAACAGACACAGTAGGCATGGTTACCACACTCTCCTGTGCACTGCAACCAAACGCCAGCTGTCCCTCCGCTATGGCCACTGGTGATGGGGTATGTATAGGCACTGAAACTGTGTGCAGGGTTGGGGTGGCTAAAAGGGGATGTCAGATGATGAAACTGTTTCAGCCCCTGACATCCCCACCTGTGCCTCAACAGTACTATCATCATCTTAGGTGTATGTATGGACACCTACATCATCTTGCATGCAGGAGGGACCCTGACCCACCTCACCACCTGCGGGGGAAAACAAGAAACACACTTTAAGACATGTACAGCATTGCATAACAGTACACACACACACACACACACACACACACACACACGCACACACACGCACACACACACACACACACACACACACACACACCACCATAATACCTACCTGTACATGACTTTACAGACAGTCCCACGTTTATTCCCATGTGTTCTCCATCCTGCAACACACTTGGTAACATACACTCATTAATACCACTCATTAATGTATCATTCCCCTAAATGCCTAGACAAGTGATCACAACACAAGACCTGTTACTCCATTACCTCCCTGACCTGAGTAGAGTGGTTTTACATGGCCTCACTGCTGTCATTCAGTGTTCATCCTTTATATGTCCGGACATCGTGAGCATGGCCCCTATATGTGAGGGTCTACTATGTTTACTCCATAATATCATGCACTGGAGTGTCATGTGTAAGTATTGCTCAGTACATGCCAGATATGCTGCTCAATCAACCTATCATATGACAACTGTAATATATGGATACACTCCCTGGTGTTGTCTAGTAATTCCCCAATGCATCCGTAGTGCTGCATACATGGGTTGTCAGTCACCTCTCTGCTGAATGTGATATTAAGGGTATACCTGGTGTCTACCTTCCCTCCGAATGCATATTCCATGCTACAGACCTTATACTGTCAGCTGTCCTGTGATTACATACATGACAAGTATTCCTAGTGTGTCATGTGTCAGTCCATGTCCATGTACTGCATGATCTCAAAGGGAAGTACTGCTGCATGAACAACCCCACACTCACACATGTACATACATGGCCACCAAACACAAACATGCACACATGCACACACATCCTACATGCATCAACTTCCCTCCACTTCACAAGAGTGACCCTACAGATAAAATAACCACCCACCAACACACGCACACACGCGCACACACACACACACACACACACACACACACACACACACACACACACACACAGGTGAGGTTGCACAATGATAGTACACACAGTCCTATTACCCATTTGTCAACATGCATACCATATAGTACACAACAGCATGCAGTGCAGCTATAATTAATCCATGCTAGCAACAGTATACATTTGTGTGATGCATGTGCTATGTTAGTAGGTGATGCCCCTTCCTCTGGATACCACTGCACCCATGTACACAGTATTGCTGTGCACCGGTTCTGCACCCTGACATGTACTGTGCACCAAAGCTCACAGGTATACAACATATTGCTGAATGTGTAGTACTGTATCAGTTATGTCAGCTCTAATATTTGCAGCCCCAGCCCCTATGTTTTTCAGCAACACATACTTGGGATGATATGTGGACAGATGTAATTTGTGAATGCCTGATGTCTGGCTTACAGATCTCAACATCAGCGGACCATGTATGACCAATCCAATACTATTACACTGACAACCGTCAGAGCATACCGTGGCTATGGGGAGCATACACACCCTTATTGATATGACACAACCTTCCTTGATCTGCCATGGGATGACATCACCGCGTATATTAACTCTACCTGAGCCCAATATGTGACATATGTCCTGTACATTCACATGCAGTGTCTATGGAATGTGTTAGGTGTGCAGATGTTGACCGCGATGCACACACTCTGTGTGGGCATATGTGTGCACACCCTTATCATGATGGTTTGTTGCACCTATTGTTATGTGTACTACAGCAGTCACTACTCCTGGCAGGGGTATACTAGCATGAGCCATCTGCATTTACTAGTGTATGTTCAGTCTGCCCTACACATGTTCCCCAAATCTGCATAATTGTAAGGTCTACTCATGTGCACATCCCTTGGTGTTCATACACTGCCATCACTATTGCTGTGGGGGTAGGGTTACATCTGCCACAGTTCCTGAACCTGACTGTGTGGAGATAAGGCCATTCTTACATTCTTTGGATCCCTGCTGCAGTGCAATGCTGTGTCATACTGACACCCCCTCCCCACCTTCAGCCTTTTTGCAGATGCTTGACAAGTAAGGCCTACACATGTGTGTCAGTTTGCAGTGTCCCATACACTGAGCACCATGTGTTACAGACTAGTCCCAGCTGATAATGTGGACCACAGTAGTACGTTATGCCATAGTGTAACTCTGTAACAGTTGTCATTGTACTACTGGTATATACAATGTTGCACTGTATACGGGTGATGTTTCACACATGTCCATACAGTAGGCCATGCCTCCCACCATTATGTTACTCTCTGTGGACACATTCCACAATGACAGGATGTTAGTTATCTTGCAGGTGTCTGACATACCCTTCCAATACCCCATCATGGTCACCACTGTGATGCTATGCATTTAACAGCAACAATACATGCAAATGTACAGCATGCATTCTGGGTAGGTGTGTTAGATGTGTATATGGAATATACCATAGCCATTACATGCCCGGTGTATTGGCAAGCATCAACATAAACCACACTCACCAGATGCAGGCTGCTGCCTTGGTGGTATACCGAAGGGACCTACATAAGAGAGTGAGAGGTGCAAAGTCAGTGGCCACACCTGTGGCATTGCTACAGGGTGGGTGCAGCATTACAGTACATCAACAGTACATGTCCACAATATTACCATGTATGCACATCTGTTTATTACTACTATGCAGCAACAAACTATATCTATAACATGTCAGATATGCATGATCTACCTGTACAGCTGTGGATGCATATGCAACAGTGGTCTACTGATGTGCCCTGTGGCCTTACCTGCACGCTCCTCAGCCAGTGTGTGGGTAGCACCCACCTCCAAAATGGTGTCCGGCAGTTGTTGGCTGTGCAGATGGGCAGGTGCCATGAGGCTGGCGAGAAGCTCCTCAACACTTGTCAGTTGGGGATGGATGGCATGGCTTCCCCCGCTGCAAGGTGATTACCCTAGACTGCAGCAGCACACCAACAGGCATTGCAAAGCAGGTCAGAACAATGATGCCGGACATGCTCATAACTGCGGTTGTGCAGTCTGACATCACTGACTCTGTGGACTAGGTCATTCCACAGAGCTGTCCGCTCCTGCTGCTCACGGGTGGCCTGGCCAAACAGGACAGGGTAGTGCTGGATTAGGTAGTTTAGCACTATTTCATTCTCAGCAGCTGAGTAAGCATGGAGCCATCCATGTGACATCTTGCCTGAAAGACATAAAGATGGAAACAGGTCTGAGCAACTCATACAGCAAGGTTACCACAGTTCTTAATACATCTCTTTGTCACCCCCCCCACCATATCAGCGACAACAAACTGTACACACAACTCAATAGGTATGGCTACAGCTTACCTACCAGTGGGACAGGTATTGTATTGTACCACACTTTGTGCTATGTGTTTGTAGCCATGTTCCCTGTGTCGACACTATCATTCCTAGCCTGTTACAGGCTATTCACCTGCATGCCATTGTCAGGGCCACTATGGTTCCATATATGCATGTTGTATACTTGCTATGTGATTGCTGCACATCTGACATTCTGTGTTATTGGGGATATCTATTCATGCTGTTGGACATGTTCTGGGATTGTGTAGACTGTTATTACCCACATATGTTGTATAACAGTGACACAGTAGCATGTTTAGGGAATATTTTCCAGCAGAACCACCTCTCCAAACTCATCTGCCCATGTTACCAGGCCACATCACATGTGGGACCAACCCTGGGGCCTCCTCATGTACTGGTCCAGCACTACCTTCAGGTGGAACCACCTCAGGGGATGTTGTCCCCCCCTAGGGGCACACACAGACATGATCTTGTCCCCCAAGGTCAGGTCCAGGATCTGTTCCATAGCAGGCTCCACAGACACATGTGGGATGTGCTACATCACCTTGAAGCACCCAGTACACATTCACAGGGTTCACATGCTCCTCCTGCTCAGCCTCCAGGCCAGGCACCTTCAAGACTTAGACTGCTGTTGTGAGTAGCAGTGGATGGGCGGCTTGTTCCCATTGTGTCCATATTGGGACCTCAAGGGGCTTCCACATTGCAGACCACACACACCATCCAGGGTGTTTACCCACCACATGTGTCACATACCACCCCTGTAGGCTGTCCTCTATATCTACCAACCTGGATCACCTCCACAACTATACCTGCCATACTTCCCCATATTCCCATTCCCTACTTCACAAACAAGGGCAATGTGGTCCCAACAAGGCGTTCACATCTGACATACCCGTCCATGTTGCACACACACACAGCTGTATATATATATGTGTATTGCTATGTGTGCTGTTCCCTCGCACATAGCATGCAGCACTGTGGTGCTAATATAGGGGACATGTATTTACATACATATATGTGAGTGTTTGTATATATGTAGACATGTGCATATAGATATATATCTATAAATGTGTATATATATATATATATATATATATATATATATATATATATATATATATGATGTATATATGTGCTTATATATATGTCAACACATGGGTATCTGCATATCTGTGGATATACATGTATATATATATATATATATATATATATATATATACACACACATATACATACCTATATATGGGGTTCATTCAGACATCAGGTCCACAATCAAAACACTTTCCTGCACAGCTGCACTCTTCTGCCTTGCTACAACACAGACAGGTGCCACATATGGACACAGCCTAACATTAGGGGGCTATATGTAGGGCCAGATTGCAGGTGACCCTATTATACACCTATGGCATTCCAGCATGCTACAATACAGGTTAAACTGGGTATCCTGCAAGTGGCGGGCTGTGGAACGCATGTGTTCATCATTATGACATTACTTCCACCACAAGCTATTGGCCACAGTAATATATATGCTTCCCATTACACAAGACACACTATGATGGCTTACATCTTATCAATCAGTGCTGATATGCACAGTTGATGGGTATGGCCCACTACCAACAGTGACAGACTCTATTGTCCTTAGAAGTTGTTCAGCTGAGCATCGTTACAACAACAGCACTGGATGGCACATATAAAACATTCCACATCATCTTTCCAATTATTATGGACCAAAGTACTACAGTCAATTACATGCATATATATTTCACATACCTGTTGTGGGAATGATGTCTCTTCTGGATAGTTTGCTGGATGAATTTTTTTTTGTTCTTGTGTTTTTTTTTTTCTTTTGCCTTTCACTCTCTCTCTCTCTCTCTCTCTCTCTGTATCTCGGTCACTTTCCAGTAAATGGATTGAGCTGCTTTGAACAGATTGCAGTATGGATTGTGTAGGTGATGCACAAGGGCCTCACTGAGACAGATGCCTAGTGCCAAAGCCATGGCCTCAATCTCAATGCCAAAAAGTGCATTGTCATCCACTTTGGTAAAACCTCTGTACCCATAAACTACCACATAGGGGGTAGTCTACTTAATACTGAAAGTGTGATAAGAGACCTTGGGACACAGGTGGACAGTAGTCTCTCCTTTGATAGTTGCATTGCCACAGTAGTCAGGAAATCCTTCTACGTGGCACACCTCATCACAAAAGGCTTCTCATACAGGAAAAAAGAAGCATTATAGAGTACAACGCCACTTTTGGTATGTACCTCATAAGACATCTACAACAACTGGAAAGGCCATAGATATACCTCACAAAGAGGATTACTGGCCTCAAACAGATGCCCTACACAGACCGTCTCAAAAAACTCCAGCTTTACTCCGTCGCGTATTCCCTACTCAGAGGCGATCTCTGCCTAACATACAAAGCTCTGTCAAACCCAAAGCTGTTGGACATGCTCCACTTAAAGAAATCCCAATCACTCTGAGCTACACGCTCTAGGGACCTAAACTTTGTCAGCACAATAAACAGAACATGCTGGAGGAATAGATTCCTGTCCCAGAGACTTTCCATACTCTGGAAAAACTACCTATGTATATCAAACAAAGCTCTCGTTAGCACTCTTCAAGAAAAATCTTGATGATTGGATGAGAAATAGGAAATTCACCCTGGGGATCACCTTTGTGGCTCTGCTTGACAGGGGCACAGGAAAATAATGTTCTTGGGTGGCAAAAGCCAGGGTACATTTTTGGCTAGGCTTGTATAGGCCCTTTGGGCTGATAGCCTAGTACCTACCTATGAACCTATTAACCTATCAGGTGATGGCCTCTGCACCAATCAGCATCCTCCACTTGCTGCCTGCATACAGCATGCTATGTAGTACTTCCAGTTACCACTGTCATGGCATCCCACTACTGTAAATCTCTACATCATGTGGGTATGGTCCCTTTACATTTCCTGTATGGTGGACATCCTTCCTGTGTGTGGTCAGCAGTGTTACAGACAGCAGGTAGCAATACCTTTTACAAGAGAACTTGCACACTAAGGCCAGCTACATATTTGTATGAGGTTCCAGAAATACAGACAGAGTGTGAGTAGTGTTGTTGTATGCATTGTATAGCACCAGTGTTACAGGGTTTGTGTGTACATACTAGTTTAACATGCAATGCAGTCTGTCTACATAGTTCTCAACTGTGGACCTATCCACTTGATGATCAGAGCTGTGCCTGTTATGTTTTGTCTGTCCACCACACAGGTCTTGTGTCAGATATATCACTGGCAGTGTGTGTGTTGAGTGCTATCAGTACATGGCTACATCCATTTGTGTTTCTAACTTCCTATTCTTGACTAAGAGTATGTTGCAGACTATCCTGTAACACCAGCAACTTGCTTAGTGTATGACAACCCTATTTCACATATGGGCCTGTGTTTCAGCCTCTGTCCTCCAAATACATAACAGGCTTTGTCCATATGACATGCTGTCGGGGTTGTTATGTAGTGGGCTGTGAGTATGTCATGCTGCCACTCCTGCCATCATTGCACTGCTGTTGTGGCCCCCACACATATTGTGGGGTTGGGTCCATATATGTGTTGGCTTCATCTACACAATACATGTGTGCCCTTATGTACTCCAGAGTCCAGTGTATGTAACAGTGGTATATGGCCTGTATGTCACTCTGTGTGTGGGGTAGGATGCACCATAACTAACCTGGGCTGTAACAACATGTGGGGGTATCAGGGGTAAGCTGCCTTAAGGTATCTGGATGTACATTACATTACAATTCACCTTGGGTAAATGCAGGCCTACTGCTTCCTGCCATACAGACTGTTCTGTTTGTCAGTGTGACTGTGATGGTGTCAGTTATGCCTTGTTATGTAATAGATACATCCCATTGTGTCAACTGATGTCTTTTCCCCATAGGGATTGTGTATAGAGTGTAGATAGAGGCTGCTGGACTATACATCTGCATTACTTACTGTTGATTGATTGTTATCCTGTGACCCAGTCTGTCTTTACTGTTGTACTAATTGAAGACCTTGGCCTGGACAGCAGCATATGTAAACCTTTAGAGAATAATCTATTAATTTATCTGTTTGACAGTTGCATTAGTCTGTATATATGTATGTCAGAGTCTAAACAGCTATATGATATGGCATATACAACTGTAATAGTACACAAATAAAGATTTCCCATGTATGCAAACCTGTGTGTGGTGTTATATCCTTTGACCTCTCTGTGGGTATATGTTGCAGGCAACAATTGTCATTTGTATGGGTGGCTCATACAGTGTCCAGCTGGTAAGGTGGCAACTGTAGGCATAGTGGCTGTTATGTATTGTGTGCACCCTCTACATATGTATCTTCCTATACATATTTCTCTGTGTGTATGTGTAGTCACACACACACACACACACACACACACACACACATATATATATATATATATATATATATATATATATATATATATATATATATATATGTGTGTGTGTGTGTGTGTATCTGCATATTAGATTTACCAAGATGGGTGAGGCATAAAGAAGGGTCGATAGCAGATGTGTATGGGCAATAACAGTTCTAGCAGATGGGGTTAGGAATGGTTTAATCCTGTATATAGAGCCTAATTTTTTATTAACTGTTTTAATAGTTTTGTCTATGTGAACATCAAACTTGAGATTGTTGTCTATAATCACTCCCGGTAGTTTAGTACTAGGTTCTGGGGAAATTGTGATACCATTGTTATATATTATGGTGAGAGGTGGTGAGGGGACCTTGCGAGTGGGGGAGAACAGTAATAGTATGGTTTTATTTGGGTTTAATAGTTGTTGGCGACCAGTAAATCAGTTCTCTACTTTGTTGAAAGTGATTTGGGACAAGGATTGTAAATCTGTGGGAGAAAGTGTTAAAGGTGTTAGCAACAATTTTAGGAGGTTGTTGGAGGGTAGTTAAGGGGGTAGTGGTAGCTGATTGGCCTGGGTGGAGAAGTTTGTTTATACTTGACCAGAATTTTTATGGTTGATTTTGATGCTTTTGTTGCAGATTACAGTAGTAATTCTTTTGTCTAGCATAATAGATGTCTTTATATCATTTCTCAGCTTCTAAATTGCTTAACCTGTGTAGGAATTGCTTACCCCCATGCAAACAAGCTTAAACCCACATACTGCTGCTTAAAAGTGCTTACTCCTACTAACCCCTGTGCTAATTTCTTTAAAAGAAAAGAAAAAAAGGGTTGATAGGAAAGTGGTGTAAAAGGGGCACAAAGAGGGAAAGACAGTAGGCAAAATAGCTAGGGATGTGCAGGAAGGGTGTAGGGAAGGTCCATAGCTGCCCATTTCTTCTGCAGCAACCGCTGTGCATATACACTGAATTTGGAGGTAGATTTGGACACTCCAACCCCTGAGTGAGGGGTGAGGACAACAATAATATGTTGTGATGCCAATTAGACCAGATTACATGTGTCCAGTGGACACGTGTGCGAAATGGAGAGCTATGTATGGGATGAGATTTTTTTTTTTTTTTAGGAACAGATTGCCCTTTTATTTTTTTCAGGTGAGAGTGGGATGTTAGGGAGGGATAGTAGGTATATTTGGGGAGGTAGGTTGGGCAGGTTAACAGACAAGACAAACAAGATGCATACAGGGGCAGTATATGACATATGGGGGGTAAAAACCTTGATGGGGTGGGGTGCTGGGAAATCGGAAGCCCATGAGCCCCCTAGTGGAAACAGTGGGACTGAGGTCCCCACCCATGGGCCATCACAACTAAACCTTCACACCCCTGAAGGTGGCTGTGCTGGGTGCTGAGACAGAGAACCAGGCCGACCCTCTAGTCGCAACATGTGGCCCTCGAGCTGGCATAGCAGATCTCCAACCTCCCAGTTGAGCTCGCTATGCACCACGACCCAGACCTGGCAACGGGTGACAGGTTCCTGTCCATGCCTGCTCCCAGGGGTTGAGCCCCATCTCCTAAGGAAGTTCCACCCAAAGGTGGTGCAGGACCAATGGATGAGTAGGTCCCGGGTTGGGCCCCAGACATACTGGTACCCGGTGCCATGGCCAGCTGAGGTGGGACAGGTGAGTCTGCTGGGACCCGCATTCCCATACGTGCTATGGTGCTTATGTTTTATTAACATATGTGGGTTAGTAATAGTCAACACATTCCAGGATTAGGTATAACAGCATGCATAGGTATTCCCATTAACCCAGACACCAGATATGGAACAGTTGCACAGCAAACAGAAAACATGCATATATGAGACCACAGTGGTAATTACAACAACATGCAGGTACATTAATCACACCATGCCACCAATGTTGGAGTATTTCAACATAGCACATACATAGAAACAGATTTAAATAATTATCAAACAATAGGACATATGTCCCAACATTACAGTTAAGTCATCACGTACTAATTGAGTTGGGTATTTAGTTTATTGTTGCAGATATGGTGGGGGGGGATGTCAATTAACAACTACTATATTCCTGTATTTGGCATTACTTAACTAGTCAGTGCTGTTATCTGTAACATTCAAGTATTAGTACACTACCCTATTGCCTTAGTTTGGACAGTGTATGGCTGTCAGCAACTATATACATGAACTGGTTTTACCTGCAGTAGACACCTCTTACCTGGTATACCTGTGGAGGAATTGTTTGTTAACACTAACTAACTGTTTCTACACATACTCCCAGATTCCAGGTTGATGCTATGCACATACCTGTCCATCTCTTTCTTCACATACTCTAGCCATGTCTTGACCACATGCTGCTGAACCGGGACATATTTCGACTATTGCCCTCTTTAACCTTTAATGACTTACAACACTCTTATACAGGATTTTGTAGAAAGTTATATTATGTAGCACAGTGTGGGTGACAGTGATGAGTGATACCTTATTATTCAGAGCAACTGCAACAATAACAATACCATACAATACCAAAGTAAACAGTACCAGTACAGGGTATCAAACTTTTATGTCTGTGCACAGTGTTCATATTTGACGGACCTGTGGGAACAATGTTTGTTAGCGCTACCTGAATGTTGCCACAGAAAGTGTCAGATTCCACATTAGTATTATGCACATACATCTCACTCTGTTACTGTACATGCTCTGGTCACAGCTTGACAACATGGGGATGTAGATGGGACATACTTGGCTTATTACTCTCATAACAGTTTGCGGAGTTGCTAGACAGATTTGTTCTTATGTGTGACAATCAGTTGTATTTCCTGTTTGCTGCCTATACGTCTGGGATAATCATCATCCCACTGATTTCCATGGAGATGAAGTGACAGGCAGCAGATATGGGCCAATTTACTGGACATATCTGTACAGCTGTGGGGTATGATTGTGTATGCAGACTACTAGCATGCCCAGGATTCTAGCTATGCATGTGTGTGCTAAAAATACAACAGTTCACATCTCAGTTGCATGTGCTATTTGGATTTTGTTGTCTGTTTTTTCAATGTTTTCTATTTCTCTCTCAGTTTTACTAAATGACCTCTGGGGATTACACCAGTCATATACAGACATTCCTACACATTTTATTTATGTTGCACAGTGTGGGTAACAGTGCTTAATACAACAGTACTATTAAGTGATTGCAAATCTACATTACCATATGATACCAGAGTAAACACATGCAGTCCAACAGTTAGACCTTCATTGTCAGGCTATTATGCTTTTATTTACATACAACCTGTATGAGACTCTTCCTGCAATATTCTCTGGTGTATGCAGTACTTGCCTTAAACAATACAGGTTTTATACTGGCAATTAACTTTCTAATACTTTTAGATTTATTTCCTATGACAGTGCATGCAAGAGTGTTACTAACCTGCCTCGCATCGCAACCTTTCGCAACCTCTCCAAGCAACATCCATGGGCCCATTGTGAAGGACATAAGAGAAATATTTAGCCATACCTATCCATAATATACATGAGCTGGCAATTATTAAACAAGTAGTGGAGTGATACTTTCATACAGCTGGGACCTCCCCTGTACTCCTAGCCTCTTGAATCCACTGATCCAAGAGATCCCCCTTTTGCTGCTTCAGGTCAGCGTAGTGATGCCTGACCTGCTCACCAGTTCAGGGTATGTCAGTGGCACTGGTGAGATCATGGGCAAGATGGTCCCAGGCTTCCGCTTTATATTGGGAACCCTGGTACTGGCCCTGCAGCAGTCTCTGCTCATGGTCTTTGACAAGGAATCCTGCCATGACTCTGGACTCCTGGATGTCTCAGTGCTGTTCCCAAATGCACACACCATCTCCCATTCCAGACATAGTGCCTGCAAGGGGAAGCTACAACCAGTTATGAGATGTATTTCCACCTGTTGGGTTTAAATAGGGCCAATTTCCTGCACTTTGCCATGATTGGATGGTTTTGAAAAGGCTAAGCTATGGGCAAACCTGCTTGCCTAAGGTTGGCATTGTTTAAATGGGTATACCAATGGGCAAATTGAGTTAGCTGGCCTACACATTGCTTACACCTACTAAGCTGGCCTGTGCAATGCTTAGCATTGCTTAATATTTAATTTGCATTATATTTGCTTTTTGGCATTGATTTATTATTCATTACATGTTATATATATATGTCTGGTATCCATGATTCATGTGTACATACACTGCATGGGGTCCTTGTATTTATTAGGGGACTTCAACACTTTATTACAATTACACCTCATATCTGGGCTTCCTGCACTATTCCAGTTCACATATTTATGTTATGTAGTAGGTTATAGAGCATAAGACTGTATATAGATTCCTTTCACATGTTCAGTTTGATTTTCATATAGTGAGGATTTGTTTGGTGATACCTCAGTCTTATGTACTGCTGTGATGGCTTAGTGGTTGACTATAGTGTACAGGGTCCTGGGTTCAAGTCATGCCAAGGCTGTTTATTTTGTTTCTGGCCAGAACAGAGGCTGTTGCATACAGAGTGATTAAGGCACTTTTAAACACTTGTAAGCGGGTTTACGCAGGTTTGCGTGAGGGTAAGCAATGCTAACCTCCAGTTAAATAAGCTTACAGAAAGTTAGCTTCAATATTGCTTAACCTTTGTATGCATTGCTTACCCCCATGCAAACAGGCTTAAATCCACTTACAAGTGCTTACATATGCTTACTCATACTTACTACTGCTTAATAGCGTGTACACTTGCTTACTAGTGCTTACTCCTGCTTACCACTGCACTAATTTAGACAGTAGTGTCTAATGGTTCTTGGGAAGGTGAGGGATTTGGAAGCTGTATGGAGTTATTTATTACACACTTTACCTTCCATTTGTATCCCTGCTTCCTGTGTACATATACTGTATGGGGCACATGTGATTATCTGTGGACTTTGCAAAAGTATGACACTGACACCTCACATCTGCATTTAATGCAGTACTCCATCTCACAAATATATGTTATTTAATAGATTATGCAACTAAAAATATTGGTCATAAAGTGATTTGACATGGAAAATGGAATGCGCTCCAGTGGGACTTGAACAGGGAATTAATGCTCGTAAAGCGAATGCTCTGCCCACTACACTATTGCTATACTGCTCCATTTGCATGTATCTTGTTTTTTATCCTCTTCTGCCATTTAAGCTGCATTAACCGCAGCTAAGCGATGGGCAAACCCACGTACCTATGGTTAAATTTCATCTGTTTCATAAAAAAAATCTTTATATTTGTTGTTTTAACTATTGCTCTTGTACATGTGGGGGAATGGTGCTGGGGGTATGCATACACCTATGAGCAGTCTCGCTCATTCTTTTAAGTCTTGTCTGCTGTTCTTCATTGCAGGGGCATGTATATTCTTAGAGCTCTGCTCTCAGACATGCCCCCTGCACTCTTACATGCTCAGTGTAAGATTAAGAGCTCAGGCAGCACGCCTTCATTAATATGCATGGTGCACTGCCGTCCTGCTCCTAAACGGCCACTTCCGTGCAGGACTAAGCTAGTCCTGCATGGGAGGAAAGTGAATCCGGGGGAATTTCTTTCTGTGACAAACTTTAAATATTACTCCAATTCACTTAAAAAAATTTAATAGAAATTTGATTTCATCAATGTGTGCTGAACAGCAATATGGATAATGATAGACTGATATCGCGTCTTTGCCATTATAATTTAAAATATTATGACAGCAATGCACATCTGCACAACCACAGTCCTGCCACAACACTAGCTGTCATGAAAAGACCCTATTTCTTTCCAGTGTTCTCCATTATCAGCAACAACTTTACCCACAAATGTATGGGTATGACACCAATGCAAACTCACAAGATGTTTGGAATAGTTTACCAAGGTATGCATTACATGATGTGCAATAAGACTCTAGCAGAGAATAATAGGAACACATATAGATAGTTATGGTGAGATGGACTATCCAGATCCTTTCAATGAAAAATATCAAACTCTTCAGCAAGAGGAGATACCAAAAATAACATATCCTATTCTATCTTTATTCTAAAGGGTACTAGTCATGAATGCTGGCTCACCTTCTTGCTGTCTGTATTAATTGATTTCTCTTTGGATCATCAATTTCACATCAAACATGTTAATTGGAAGAATAGTAGTCACAAGGCCAACTAAGGTACAAACTTCATGATATGCAGTTAACAGAGCAGTATGGCTAGCTTACTCAACAATGGCAATAGTCCAAATCCTTAAGATATTCTTGGTGTGGTTGGGATTAAATGTTTATCACAACAAAACCAAAGTATTTCCAGTTATGCATAAATCTGGGCAATCCACAAATAACACAAACAGCCTACCAGTTAAAATGGTGCAGAATTGTCACTGTCAGGGAATCAACTTAGCAGTAGACTTCAATATGATTATTCAGGTCAATATTATACCATTGTTATTCAAATATTCATAAAACTTGTCTCTTTAAGCCATTATATCTGCCTTTTATGAGCACTATGCAAGCAGGTAAATTATATACAAGTGTAATGATAGGAGGTACTGCCAGCCATGCCAGGAGAAGTAGGGCAGCAGATATATGACATGTACCAGCACAGCTAGCTGGAATTTTGTAAATATTTATATGTCATTTGTATATCAGACTGATTTGTATGGATGCTTGTGCTGAAAATGTATTCGTGAGGTTTGCTTCTGTTAAAATGTGTCAACGGTGTGCCCTGATGGAAAGCAGAGAAACTTACATGCATAATTGTAACTGAATTAAATGTATATGTTTCAACAGAGGATACTAGCAGAGCAGAGGTTCATCACAATACAGCTGCAGCAAAGTTTAAAATATATTTGAAATTACTTTATGGGTTAAGCTGTAAAGATGTTATCCTACAGTTTTGAATTAAGCCAGAGGCACAATGTCTGTAAGAAGCCTGGTTTAGTAGCTCTGTAGTAGGAGTAGAAGTGTTAAATGGTTTTCTGACTTCCAGGAGATCCAAGCAAAACTCAGTCTGTGTATATGGTAATACATAGGTGCTAAAACCCTAGCAGCTTATAGTATTGGTGAGTGTGGGAAGCAGAGTCAGATGACCAGATGTGATGTCATTGTGTAATCAACTCACAAATAATATTTAGATATTAGTAGGAGTTTGCTCTCAGCATTCTGCATTCTGTCTTGGATCTGACAACAAGGACCACTCACCCACACATTATCTTGCTTTGCTTTATTGACAGTAATTCTCTTTAGATTAGTCAAGAAAACATAGTGATATTAGAAATACCGTTTTGTATAATTGTGTGAAACTTTCCATCAGTATTATTTTTAATATTCCCTGTGACTGACACGCTGGTGTTTACTGTGAATAGATATTTAGTATTTTCTTGTTCTTTTATTATTTATTATTAAATATATTTAAACTTTTCATTGTGGGTGGTTCTTTAGAGAATGTTTAAGCTTTGAGAGTACCAGCATATATTTATTTGGTGATAAAGCCTGAAAGCTGAAAGCCTGGCTGTTTGGTCAACATTACAATTTGTATTAATATTAATTTCACTCAGTATAATCAGGTATCCTTTCAAGAGCCTTTGGTAGCTGGCTTTGAAGTGCCTGGTGGTGGTGATAACTACCTTATAGTCTGGGCAGATGGGGCATAGCTAGAAAACCTGTGACAGCCTTGTGTGTGTGTGTGTGTGTGTGTGTGTGTGTGTGTGTGTGTGTGTGTGTGTGTGTGTGTGTGTGTGTGTGTGTGTGTGTGTGTGTGTGTGTTTGCATCAACTACTTGGAGCAGGGACACAGAGCACTAATTCACAGATAGGGTGCTGGGGAGCTTGAGAAGCTTGGTTTGGACACTTGGCTGGGGACTTGACTCTGCGGCTATGCCTGTGGGGGAGTCCTGGAGATCTGGGGGGAGACAGAGAGATCCAGACCCCAGACTGACTGTGTTCCCTGTGTGCTCTTAAGGGAAAATGTGCTTGAGGCAGAGAGGTCAACATCTGGAAATAGTGAGTGTATCCATTTGTGTTTCAAGTGCATGTTTCTCTCCAGTGTCAGTGGTGAGGATTCAGGCTCCTTGATTACTGACCACATCATGGGGATGTCACATATTGGAGATAGTGGTTGACATCACATATTGTTGAGCAGTGGTGCGGAAATAGAACTTTTGTAGCCTGTAAGCAGTTGTCACTAAAGGTGTGCATTCTCTCAGCAGCCACATGGTAGACATTCAGAGTTTCATATCACAATGGTTTTATTTATTTACTTTTTGTTAGCATAGTTTTGTCAGGGAAAGCAGGCAAGGATGTCAACAGGGGATTATGGCAGGCTGATAAAGAAAATGTTGGCCAAGATGTGAGAAGCCAAAGGACTGGTGTTTTCCACCCTGACTAAAGAGGAAATGATTTCAGCCTTAGTCACAGCTCAGACTAGCATCCAGTAGGATAAACAGTCCATTGATGGGAGCTTGCAACTTTCAGAAACAGGATAGTTCCTTAGAGGAATTAAAAATCCATCTGGAGACACAGAGACTTGAAATGGAGGCCAAACATTTGGAGTAAGAATCAGCAGAGAGGTTGTGGTGTTTAGATGCTGAGGAAAATGAGAATCGGCATGAGTAGGAGATGCTGACTCTTCGCCAGGATCATGGAGGTAATGGAGAAGGGAATAATTGAACCCCAGAAGCAATAAAGATCAGTAAATTTCTTCCACAAGTTACACATGGTGATAATTTTAATAGTTTTATTCATATATTAGAAGAGGTATGTAAGAGTATAATGTTGACCAATGCTCTGGGTATGGCTCCTGACCCCCCCTTACTCCATGATAAAGCTATAACTGCTATTTCTAAATTGTCTGATACTGATTGCTTAAACTATGATACAGTTAAAAAAAATGTATGTTGGAATGTTTTAAGTTAACACCTGAAGCTTACAGAAAAACGTTTCATGAACATAGATGAAAGGCAGATGAAATTGTGTGTGATTATGTTTCTGAGTTAACTTATTTTCATAGGTGGGTGAGTACGTTTCAGGTCACTACTTCTGAAGGGCTGGCAGACCTTTTGGTGAGGGAACAAGCCCTTAGCGCTTTGTCTCAGGACATGAGAATCTCATTGGCAAACAGAGAATGTAACTCTGCAGATGAGCTGGGGAAGAAAGGAAATTTCTATTTAGCAAGAAGGGTATCACTGTACAAGAAGGGGATACCCATTGATGCACATGGACATAAAGAAACCCATAGTCAACAGCCTAAATCACCCCAACAGAGCCTGCAGTAACAGAAAAAGCCACTAGTTCAGGAACATGGCCAAAATTAAGGGTTACATGTTTTAAATGTAGCCAGTGAGGCCATGTAGGATATAGATGTCCACAGAGGCAAGGTGTGGAAGAAAAGTCTGGGAGCTATCAAGTGGGAATAACAGTATGTCAGTGAGTGGTAAGTTGTCTGGAGACAACAGGAGTACCAAACTATCACAAGAGGTTATATCCTATCTTAGCGGATAGAAAACAGGCCACTGCTAAGAGAGACACAGCTCTGACAAAACCATTGTGAAGCCTGCAGTTGTTAAAGAGGAATAGTACTTGCTTGGGCAATCCACTCCAGTCAGAGCTTTAGGAGGGACCCCATTTCATATGCCTTTGACCAGGGTTCATCTTGGCTGGGAAGGTGGAAAAGGAAGCAAGTAGGTGTGTTTGAGGATATCCCTGCAGATGTCCTGATAGGGAATGATTTTGATAATGCAGTACCTTGTGTGCAGGCAGTTACATGCAGTCAGGTTTGGAGACAGGCATGTGGGTCTGGTAGCCTGGGAGAGACCCAGACAGACACCACACATGAAGCAAGGGCTGGTGGTGTGGCTATTTCAGGGAGAGAGCTACTCAGTAGCAGTGAGCCTGAAGGTGAGCCACATCTGCTGGTAGGTACTAATGTTCCCTTGGACAGAGTGACTGCAAGGGCCGATGTGAGTGATAGTATCCAGGCTGACAGCGAGGCACCTCTCTCAGAGGATACCAGACTTCCTGTGGAAGGGGATCTGGGAAGAGTCACAGAAGTAGAGCTGAGACAGGCTCTCCTCCCAGACCCCATACTAAGACGCTTGAGGGAGGTAGCTAAGGAGGCACCTGATTCTCAAGGAAAGGGAGAGTCTGTATACTGAAACAAAGTGTTATTATATAAAGAGTGGACTCCTGAGGGATGAAGAGGTGAGGTAATACAGTAGTTGGTCATGCCTAGAGCCTACCATCTGGTACTTCTAGCCATAGCCCATAATATTCCTTTCACAGGTCATGTGGGCATAAAGTGTACCAAAAGATGTATTATTCAGAACTTTTATTGGCTTGGGATTTCAAGGACTGTAACAGTGTACTGCAGGACCTGTGAACAGTGCTAAAAAGTAGCTAAGGCAGGAGACAAGGTCAAAGTTCCTTTGATGCCTTTGCCTGTGATAGAGGAACCATTTCAGAGGGTAACTTTGGATATTGTCGGGCCTCTCAGTACTGCAAGCTCCACAGGGCAAAATAATATCCTGGTGGTAGTAGATTATGCTACTAGATACTCTGTGGCAGTGGCTCTGTCTTCCATTGAGGAAGAAAAGGTGGCAACTGCTTTTTTAGAGATTTTCAGCATGGTAGGTTCCCCAGAGAAATACTGACTGACATAGTTGTTAATTTCATGTCAGACCTTCTGGCTTGTCTATGGAAGCACTGTGGGGTGAAGCACCTAAAGACTAAAGACCACCCCCTACTATCTCCAGACTAATGGTCTTATGCAGAGGTTAAGTTGTACACTAAAGACCATGCTACAGACATTTGCAGATGAGTTTAAGAGAGAGTGGGATAGATATTTTCTCCAACTGCTGTTTGCTTACAGAGAGGTTCCTTTGCAATCCACAGGTCTTTCACCCTTTGAATTTTAGTATAGGCATAGGGTGAGGGGGACATTCAGATTTGATTTGTGATGAGTGGGAGGGTGAGTGTAAATCCCATATGGAGTCTGTTGCGGTATATGTCCTAAACCTCAGGACAAGGCTTAGGGAGCTCATGGGCCTGGCCCAGGAGAACCTGGCAGGAGCCCAACAGCAGAAAAAGGTCTGGTATGACAGGAATGCTCGAGACAGAGACTATACTGTGGGACAGCAGCATATGGTTCTCATTCCTGTCAGGCACAATAAGCTGCAGGCTGCTTGGGAGAGACCCTTAAAATTGGTAAGGATTGTTAGTGATGTTAACAACATGTTAGAACTGCCAGGCAAGAGGCAGGGCCACGAATTGTATCATGTTAACATGATAAAACCTTACCATGGTAGGGGAGATCCTGATGCTGAGTAGTAAGAGGCAGGAGTAGTCTGAGGGGGACCTATGGCTATAGGGAGCCAGCCACCAAAATGCCAAGTTACTACATTGGAGCCTAGGTTTTCAGGCATATGATATGACAGTGCAGCACTGTAGTGGGGTTGGAAATGCCAATGCAGATGGGGTCTCAAGACAGGGTATGGGGTAATGTATTCCCAGATATGCTCATTCCTCTCAAGCAACATTTCTCAAGGGGCACTTGAAAAACTAGCTTTAGTCTTCAAAGAGGGGAGAGGTGTGACAATAAGAGGTACATCCAGCCATGCCAGGAGAAGTAGGGCAGTGTATGTGTGACAAGTGCCAGCACAGCTGGCTTGAATTTTGTAAATAATTATATGTTGTTTGTATATCAAACTGATTTGTACAGATGCTTGTGCTGAAAATGTATTTGTGAGGTTTTCTTCTGTTAAAATGTATTAACAGTGTGCCCTGCTGGAAAGCAAAGAAATGTACATGCATTATTGTAACTGAATTAAATGTATATGTTTCAACAGAGGATACTGGCAGAGCAGAGATTAATCAGAATCCAGCTGCAGCAAAAATTAAAATATATCTGAAATTAAGTTACTTTACGGATTAAGTAGCAAAAATGGGTTCCCTATTATATGATTGAAGACACATTCTTTCAAATGCATCTTGATTGAACTTGAAAGCAGGAAATGGCAAAATACCAAAACGGCATATAAGAGAATTCTTTCCCTGGGAAAGTAATCGCTTGGCTGCCTTCATTATTTTGCCATTTTTGTCACTGTAGTGCAATCTGGGAGTTGGTATATTTAAGTGGGTGTTGTGGGGGTGAAGCCCCCCCACTTTAGGTAATGCTTTAAAGTTTTTTTTTTTTTGAAACAGTGATTTTAGTGTTCGGGATTGTAAGCTTTCGCTTACATGAGGTCGATAAATCAGCGTTCGCTTTTTTAAGCATTCGCTGATTTAATATAGACCCTAAAGATGTTATCTCACAGTTTTGAATTAAGCCATAGACACAATGCCTGTAAGAAACATGGTTTGCCATTCTCTGTAGGAGGAGTAGAAGTTTATAATTGTTTTATGACTTCCTGGAGATCTGAGCAAAACTCTATCTGTGTGCATGGAAACACATAGGTGCTAAAACCCTAGCAGCTTCTAGCTTTAATAAGTGTTTAAAACAGAGTCAGATGACCAGATGTGATATCACTGTGTAGTCAACTCAGAAAATAATATTTAGATATGAGAAGGAGTTTGCTCTCAGCATTCTGCATTCTGCCTTGGTTCTGATAACAAGGACTACTCACCCACACATTATCTTGCCTTGCTCTATTCAGGAAGTAACTTAACTAGGGAAAAGTAATTCTCTTTGGATTAGTCAGGAAAATATAGTGAGATTAGAAATACTGTTTTTCTGCAACTGTGTGAAACTTTCCATCACTGTTATTTTTAATACTCTCTGCGACTGAAACTCTGGTGTTTACTATAAATAGATATTTAGTATTTTCTTGTTCTTTTGTTATTTATTATTAAATATATTTAAGCTTTTCATTGTAGCTGGTCCTCATATAGCATATTTAAACTTTGAGAGTCCTTGCATATACTTATTTGGTGATAACTCTGGCCACTTCTAAAAGTCTGGCTGTTTGGTTAACATTACAATTTGTATTAATATTAATTTCACTCAGTATAATTGGGTACCCTTGCAAGAGCCTTTGGTAGCTGGCTTTGTAGTGTCTGGTGCCAGTTATAACTACTTTATCGACTGGGCAGAAGGGGGCATAGCTAGTAAACCTGTACCAGCCTTTTCCAGGTGTGTGTGTGTACAAATTAAATCTCAAAGTGTGTGTGTGTGTGTGTGTGTGTGTGTGTGTGTGTGTGTGTGTGTGTGTGTGTGTGTGTGTGTGTCTGTGTGTGAGCAGGGACACAAAGCACTAGTTTCACAGAGAAGGTGCTGGGGGGCTTGGCTTGGGTACTCAGCAGTGTGTGTGTGTGTGTGTGTGTGTGTGTGTGTGTGTGTGTGTGTGTGTGTGTGTGTGTGTGTGTGTGTGTGTGTGTGTGTGTGTGTGTGAGCTCCATATTTCTTTTACTAAGCTGAGAGTCTCATATATTAAGCCTGCAAATGAGGGTCCAGATTCATTACTTCCTATTATTGAAAAATTAACATTTATGCTTCACAATGATTTTTCAGCTATCCAATGGTTGTATAAACAAATATCACCAGAAACTCATTCACCTCAAATAGGTTTTCAGAGTCAGAGAGGGTCAGCCATTCATGTCTATTAGAGATGTGGGAAAGAAAGATCTGGCTATTTACACATAATATGGGAATGTGTTAGGTAGTTTTGGGATAAGATATTACATGATATAAGATGGACAACAAGGGATTCTTTAACCAATAATGTTGATGTATATTTTGGTTGTTTGTAGTACTTTTGCAGTACTATATATTAGCTCACATAAGTAAGTGCTGGGTTAGGATTATTGTATCAGTTCTGCTTGCAACAATTTTCAGATACTGGAGACAGATCTGCATTAAATAGTGCAATTATTTTTGAAACTTAAAAAAAAAATATATATATATATATATATATATATATATATATATATATATATATATATATATATATATATATATATATATATATATATATATATATATATTTGAAGAGTTGGCATAATGGATAAGGTGTTGACCTTACAAACACAAAGCGCAGAGTTTGATTCTCACATGGGGTAATTGGCTAGGCTGAAAATGGCACACAAGGGCAGTTAACCTAGTACTAATCTATAAATAAGAATAGTTTTTCTAAACAATGTTCACTTTTTTGTTTGTTTTTAAATGTTAATGCTCTCTC
Source organism: Protopterus annectens (assembly GCF_019279795.1). Classification (NCBI taxonomy): domain Eukaryota; kingdom Metazoa; phylum Chordata; order Ceratodontiformes; family Protopteridae; genus Protopterus; species Protopterus annectens. Next base: position 1,924,116,227 of record NC_056739.1, on the reverse strand, counting down.
TTGTTCTTTTTATTTTATGGTTAAAGGTGTTATGGTTATGTCTCAGTCCAAGAGGTCAGATAGTCAGATGGTAGAGTGAAATGTTATTTGCTGCATTTGAAGCAACACGTTTATTTTTGATTTAATTTTAAATTCTTTGGGGCTATAATTTACACTGTATTGAAATATTTTCTGTATAACATATGTTTCAAATACCTGTATATAAGATGTGCAGTTTTGAATATGTAAATTGTATGTAATTTATTCATCTAAGACAGGCATTCATACCATTGTGGATTGTGGCACTAAAACAGTGCCCCTTCTGTGCAAGAGGATTTGGTAATGGTGTTTCCAGTGACAAAAAAGGATTCAATATGAGATTTTTCTAAGTTCCTTGAGTTTCATCAGGCAATATGTCACCATGTACTTAGTTCCGTGAAATGATGATGCTTTAAATGCAAGTCATTCCAGAAAATGAAATTCTACCCTGGGAAATAAGGAGGGCTTTGGCCATCACATTCCCTTACTTGTATAAAAAACTCCAGGTCACAGCAGTAGGAAAAGTATGGGGCTTACATTTAAAAAGTCATTATTTTAATGTATTGCAAGTGCAGGGAGTTGAGAACTGATAAGTCAATGTATTTCAGATTTTTACTTTCTTCTGTGGTACATCTACTAGGAAAAAAATAATAAAAAGTAACAAACTGATGTATTTTTATATTTTCATTGTTCCTTTTGCAAAAAGGAGTACTCCTTCAGTAGTGAAAACTTGAACCACCAGGAAATTAGCAGCACTGCTAGCTTTCAAATATATAATAAATTTAGAAGACTGGACTTTAATACTATATTTTAATCTGCAAATGGCTATATTTATTAAACATGTATGTAACTTTGAATTGGTTATACATTATTTTCTACTAAAAACTTAAAAAAATATTAGTTTCCAAAGTTCCAAAGGATGTTTTTCTAAGAACAAAACTAATTTGCCCTGTTCAATTTCAGGATAGCTTATTAAGGACTGTGATGGTCTGAACATTCTATATTAAGATCTGAAGTCGATGCTATGATTTATGGCCACTTTGTGATAATACTACATTAATAAAATCATTAATAACATAAAATGAATGCATATCAAAATTTTAACATTTTACATGTAATTACTGCAATATTAATGGTATGGTGGATTATATTTGAAGAATTGTTTTTGAGTGACTAATCAAGCAGAAAGCATGTGCTACAACATAGCCTACAACTCAGGTGAACATATTAGAAATATTAGAACTAAAACTCAATTTATACATAAATATAATTCAGGAAAATGATTATTAAACCTGTGGTATTTAATCTCTTAATTACAACGTAGGAGTTCAGTTCCTTGTTTTCATTTAGCATTGTTATTTGGGAGACATTGCTTCAGAAACTATTTTTGCAGAACTGATATAAATCAATGCATTAATGTTCTACAGTTTGATATATATATATATATATATATATATATATATATATATATATATATATATATATATATATATATATATATATATATATATATATATATATATATATATATATATATATATATATATATATATATATATATATATATATATATATATATATATATATATATATATATATCCTGCATGTGTATGACACACACAGACACACTCACAGGAGAGGCAAACTTAACTGAACACTAACACTTGCTCTATTTCTCAAACAAGAAAGCTTTTTGTTTTATTCTTGGAATAATTTGCAAGGTTAATCATGCTAAATAGCCAACATGAGATAATAAGGGTTTTTTAAATCATTTTGGAGAATTCAGCCTTGAAGATTACAAAGACCAGCAGGATATTGAAAAACAGGTTTAGAAATCTTGCTTCTAAAGTATGGTATGTCAAGGTCTTATATAGAAGAGTTCAAATGATAGCTTTACAATGCATTATTTCATTATATGCAATGTATTTCAACTTCTATTATTACAAAACAAACAATTAAGCATTCTGCAGATTATTTGAATGCACTCTGTTCCACTTTACAGACATACATATTCTTCTAAGGGACAATTTATTTTTGGAAAAGTCTACGATTTGAACCTGTATCCCCAGCATATCTCAGTAAAGAAATGGTTGATTAGTGGTAAATTCCCCAGCATGGGAATTAGTCATAAATACATTCTCAAGTGAATACAGACTATAAAGCAAATTGCAAGTGTGGCACTTTCTTATAGCTATATAGGCTTATCTGTGGTATTTCAAAATATATGTTTATCTATATCTATTTCTAATTATATTGATGGATAGGTGGGCAGATAGATACACACATATGATTATACTTAGAAATATTGACTCTCCCAAATGTTGGTTAATCAATAATGTAAAGTTGAAACTCTGTTGAGCATTCTCCAAGGAATAACTGTGAATCATGTGACTGCTAATATATATATATATATATATTTTTTTTTATATGGGATCCGTACTGATCCCCAAAGGAATTTTTTACCGAAACAAAAATGGCCAGGCATACATACGCGAAAGTGCTTTTCACAGAAGAAGCACTTTCGTGGAAGTATGCCTGCAGCTAGAGGGAGTTTGGGGGAATGACGGTTGTGGAGACTGTACTATGGTGCGGATAAGGGAGAACTTCCCTTGTCATCACTGTAGTGCGATCTCAGAGTGAGAATATTAAAGTAGGGGGGTGTGGGGGCACAGGGAGGCTTGCTCCCCTGCATAAACATTAATTTACTGTATATGTATGTATATATATATATATATATATATATATATGTATATATATATATATATATATATATATATATATATATATATATATATATATATATATATATATATATATGTATATATATGTATGTATATATATATATATATATATATATATATATATATATATATATATATACATATATATATATATATATATATATATATATATATATATATATATTTATAAATATTTAACTTGTATTTTTTTTTTTTCCAGGGAAACCCTCACACTCACTGCTAGTTATTTATTCTAACTGAGATTACACAATACTCAGAGAAAGGTCATATTTTTCAACGCTGGGGATTGTTGATCTCACACACCTGTCTGTCAACAAAACAGAGGTCTACATTCAGCAATTTAGACAAGAGTAAGGGAACCTAAATATATATATATATATATATATATATATATATATATATATATATAGAGAGAGAGAGAGAGAGAGATTGATAGATAGATAAACAGATATATGTGTTCCTTTTGGTTGGTCAGTTGTGTTTAAGAATAACCTCTGTATTGTCAACTCACTTTGGCAGACAATGAGGATGGTTGACAGTTGTGCAATATTGGATAATTCCCAAGGAAGGGAAATAGGTCACTTCCCTGGGTATTGTGTGATCTAAGAATTATTAGATATAATTATCAGGGGAATGTAGTGGGAGCAGCCCCCCACAAGGTGTGTGCAGAGGGGCTTCTCCCTTCAAAAATACTGTTGCACTGCATGTTCTGATAAGTAACCTTAGAGCATGGGCAGAGACATGTTGACATTGTGTGATTCAATACTTTTATGTTGACATTAACCATGTCAATATAAATCAGAATTGACCTTTCCCACTAATTCTACACACACACACACACACACACACACACACACACATAAATATATATGTGTGTGTATATATATATATATATATATATATATATATATATCTTGTATTTTTTTAGGTTCATAGGTTCATACTAGGCTATCTGCCCTAGGGCATTTATAAGCCTAGCCAGAGTGTGTTTGGCTTTCTCCACCCATTTTAAATTAATTTTGCTATGCCCTTTTTCGAGGTTAGTATACTGTGCTTCTGTCTAACAGTGACACAGAAGTGATACCTGGGGTAAACCTACGATCTCCCATCCACTCATCAAGATTCCTCTTGAAGAGAGTCAATGAGGGACTCTGCCTAACCTGGACTGGGATTTTATTCCAGAGTGAAGGAAGCCTCTGGGTTATGAATCTGTCCCTCCAGCATGTCCTATTTATTTCAGTGCTGAGGTTCAAGTCTCTCGAGCGCGTAGCTCGATGGGATTTGGATTTTCTGAGGTGCAGCATGCCCATTAATTCTGGGTTGGACATGGCTTTTTACATCAGGCACAGATCACCTTTGAGCATGCGGTATGCCACTGAGTAGAACTGGAATTTCTTTAACCGGGCAGCATATGGCATCTGTTTGAGCCCTTTGATCCTCTTGGTGAGGTACTTTTGGGGTCTTTCCAGTTGCTGCAGGTGTCTGGTAAGGTACATCCCAAAAGGGGCATTGTACTCAATTATGGGCCTGATGAGGGATGAGTAAAGAGGCACGATGACCTCCCCTGATCTAGATGTGAATCCCTTCATGATAAGGTGGGCTATATAAAATGTTTTTCTAACCACTTTGGCCACGTGGTTGTCAAATGAGAGATTGCTATCAACTTGGGTCCCCAGGTCCCTAATTACTTCTTCTGTACTTAATGGATTACCACCTTTGTGGTAATTTGTGGGCACTTTGTTTTTGCCAAAGGGGATGACTATACACTTTTTGGCGTTTAGCTTGAGGCCATGGCTCTGGCACCAGTTGTCTGTTTCTATGAGACCCATTTGTAGGATGCTTGTGTCGGCTGGAGAGTCGATTATGGCGCCCAGTTTGCAGTCATCTGTGAACTTGGTCAGCCACAGTCCTTCTGTGTTTGCCTGTACCTCCGAGAAATATATACCGAACAAGAGAGGTCCCAGGACTGAGCCTTGTGAGATGTCACTTGTAACTGGTTTGGAGTCTGACATGGCTCCAGCAATTCTAACCATGTGGGTTCTGTCCTTGAGCCAGTTTGCAACCCATCTAGTGACATAGGGGTTTATATTTGAGCTGGTGAGCTTATCTATAATGCCCAAGTGGGGTATTGTATCGAAGGCTTTTGCGAGGTGCAGGTAGGCTGTGTGGACCACCTTCCCCTCGTCAATGGTCTTGGTGACTGTTTCAAAGAAATTGACCAGGTTTAAGAGGCAGGATCTGCCCTTAACAAAGCTGAACTGGGTAGGATCCAGTGTCTGTAGGTCCCCAATATCTTTATTTATGAGGTCCATGATGATCCTTTCCATAGCTTTGCAGACCAAGCTAGTCAGGCTTATGGAGCAATAGTTTCCAGGATCCGTTGAGGCACCACCTTTGTGGAGAGGGACCACTGTTGCTGTACACCACTCTTTGTGTACATATCCTGTAGTAAGGCTGAGATTGAACAGTAGTTTTATGTTTGGGTTTAGCTCTTCTTGGAGTTCATGTAGGACGCAGCCTGGGACACCGTCTGGTCCCATTGATGCTGTGTTTTTTGCTTTGGAGAGGGCAGCTCTTACCTGAGCATCTGAGATGTCAGGGGGACAGCACTCTGCTGGTATAGATATTCACCCTTTTGGTGGGGGGGGGGGGTTGCGCTGAACCTGTCAGCTAGGATGTTGGCAATGTCTGTTGGTTTGGTGTATTTTTTTGTCATTTTGGACTAATTCTGAGCATGTCTGGGAATTCCCACCCAGGTTCCTAACATAACTAAAGAAAGCCTTGTGATTATCCTTAGTGTCCTGTGCAATTTTTGTCTCAAAGCTGGCCTTAGACGATTTTATGAGTGCCCATAGTTTGTTGCTAATACTGATCAGATATGCCTTCCCCTTTTGGGATTTTGCTCTATCATGTAGTAGCTTCCTCCTTCTATTGTATAGTTTGTTTATGCTGGGGTCCACCAGACAGGACATCTGCCTTTGGAGGATTGGGTCTTGGTTTTATTTGGGATTGCATGATCCATGCATTCCTGAAGGTGTTCATAGAATGCGTTTATAAAGGATTCTGTGGTCTGGGCCGTATTTTCCACAGGCCCGGGGGCTTTGAAGGATTCCACCTCGGTTTTGAGGAGTGTGAAATTTGCTTTAGAGAAGTTTTTTCACTGTGGTTTTCTGGGCAGGGGGTGGGGTCGGGATGTGAATATCCAGTGAGATTAGTTTATGGTCTGATCTTACCAGTGAGGGATACACTTCTGGTCTGGAGCATAGAGTCCCCATGTTGGTGATGATCAGGTCCAGTATGTTTTCCCCTCTTGTGGGAGTGGTAACAAGTTGTTCCATAGCATTTGAGTTTATAAATTCTAGGAACCTTTGGGCTAGGGTGTTGGAGCTAGAGTAATGCTCCCAGTCTATGTTTGGGTAGTTGAAGTCACCCAATATAATGGTGTTTGGAGAGACCTTCATATTTTCCAGTGTTCTCAGGAAGGCCGAGTGGGGTTCCTGGGTTTGGGAGGGTGGTCTGTAGCATGCTATAAACTGGAAGGCAGTTTTACCCAGTGTTAGTTGCACACGGATAGTCTCTGATGCTTCGTGCTGTACCACCAACCTGGAGGTGTGGGTATCTTTGACAAATATTGATACTCCCCCTCCTTTTGTGGTTCGGTCCAAGTTTTGGGGCCGAAAAGCATGGTATGCGGTATAACCTGGTTGTGCTGGGGTGCTCTCAGGAGCCTTGAACCAGGTTTCTGTTACTGCACAGATATCAATGTTCTCCATGCAAAGGAGAGTTTCGAGTATGTGCATCTTGAGGTTTATACTTCTGGCGTTGAGTAGCATTACTCTTAGTTTCTTATCCCTTGTGATACCTATGGAGGTGGGTTTGTCTTTTGAGCCTTGCCTAAAAAAGGCACTATAGGGGTAGCAAGAGCATTTGCCAATATCCAAAAGCCCAGGGGTGACAGGTGCAAGCCGTCCCTAGCGAAGCATCGTGGCTTGTCGAGCATGTCATCCCAGGGTGACAGGCATTGGATCCCCTTTGAATGACACCAATACTTAAGCCAATTGTTGAAATTGATCATCTTGTCTTCATATTGTGGCATCATTCTTGGTGAGGGTAAGATGCTACTCAAGGTCAGGGTCATACCAGCCTGGGCTACATGCTCAGAGAGCTCCTCCTTGTGTCTTTTCATGTAGTCCAGGGAGGTACGTCTCAGGTCATTCACACCAGCATGGACAATGACTGAGTCATATTTGTACTTGCCTTGGAGTGACCTGAGTGCATGTGTTATGTGGCGGATCCTAGCGCCCGACAGGCAGCTCACCATGACCTTCTCCTTGTTCAGCCTGGTGAGCGGGACGTCAGTGTGCCTGATGATAGAGTCACCTATTACAAGTGTATCAGGTGTGTTGTTTAGCCTTAAGGGCTGTGACTGTTTGGCACACTGGCTTTGTGAACTATGTGTTGCAAGTGTTTTGTTTTGGGGTAGCAGTTGCTTGGATGTCTGACCCAGAGACTCCCCAGACTCTGGAATAGATTGCCCATACATGTCAACCAGAGTGCCTCTTTGTTCCTCTTCAAAAGGAACCTTGACGATTGGATGAGAGAAAGGAAATTCACCCCGGGGATCACATCAGTCGCCCTGCTAGACAGGGGTCCAGGGAAGTAAATAGTGTGGGAAGAAATAGCAAGGGAATTGTTATGGCTAGGCTTGTATAGGCCCTAGGGCTGATAGCCTAGTACCAATCTATGAACCTATGAACCTATGCTTTGGAGGTCTCTGCTGCTTAGGCAGATTTTTATTTAGAGTCTCCGAGTATGTTTTCGTGTGTTTATGTGTTTGGTTTGCTGTCATGGTAGGTCTATGTGAGACTGGAATTGTAGTGAATGTGGTTTCCTTCTCCTCCTGACTGGTTACACCAGTACTGAGTTGAGAGAGCTTAGCCTCCAGTTTGGCTATATGGTTGCATCTCTCACATGTGTTGGAATTTGTTGGGAGGAGGAGAGGGTTGTCTGTGTACATGAGGCAGTTGTAACATTGCCTCAAGATTCCCAGATTCACCAGCTGGACCGGAGAGGAGATTGACAACTGACCTTTGGACATGCTAGAATAGTATTGGGAATTCCTTTATAATTGAAAAAAGGGCAAATGGAGAACAAGGTACTCAAGGGGAGTTTGTGAGGGTGTAGTGCTTTTAATTTTTTAGTGCTGACTTAGTGAGCAAGTGCCAGGTAACTTAAATGCAATGTGTTACAGGTAACGTAAATGCAAAAATGACAAACAGTAACTTTCTTTCAAGTGAAACAAGGAAATAAGTACAGTAAGCAATGCAGATATCACTAGGGATCCACAGAAGCACTGAAAAGCCGCGTTTTAGGTGGAATTAGCATTTCAGGGAAATAACAAGCAAACAAATAACAAGCATACAAACAAAGCTAGATTCAGCAGGCCTGGATCTAGTCTATGCTACAGTAAACAAGGTGTACCAATTTCAGTAAGAAACAGTTCAAATATGCAGGCACTATAAGCCTTTAACCAGAAATTCCCAGCTCAGAAGGGCAGAGTCCAGCCTCTCCTCCCACAACAGTGCAGACCACGAACCTTCTTAATGTAAAATAACTGGCCTGAAGCCCAAGTGCTTAAACCAGAACTAATACACTTTTAGAATAACAGACACTGAGCCCTCAATCAGCAGTTCCCAGCTTAGAAGGATGTAAGCTACCTGTCCTGCCACCACAGTGCAGGCCACAAACCTTCCTAATGTAAAACAACTGGTCTGAAGCCCAAGTGCTTAATCCAAAAGACTTAGAATGATATCTACACTTTAATCAAGTTACTACCAAGCAGTAATAAATACAATTGAATACTTTAAAGAATGCCTGGATTAGTGCTCAAGTTATACAAACAAAGCTAGATTCAGCAGGCCTGGATCTAGTCTATGCTACAGCAAACAACCCTCACACTCACTGCTAGTTATTTATTCTAACTGAGATTACACAATACTCAGAGAAAGGGCATATTTTCCAACCCTGGGGATTGTCGATCTCACACACCTGCCTGTCAACAAAACAGAGGTCTACATTCAGCAATTTAGACAAGAGTAAGGGAACCTAAATATATATATATATATATATATATATATATATATATATATATATATATATATATATATATATATATATATATATATATATATATATACACATATATAGATAGATAGATAGATAGATAGATAAATAAATAGATATATGTGTTCCTTTGGGTTGGTCAGTTGTGTTCAAGAATAACCTCTGTATTGTCAACTCACTTTGGCTAATAGATAGATAGATAGATAGATAGATAGATAGATAGATAGATAGATATATGTGTTCCTTTTGGTTGGTCAATTGTGTTTAAGAATAACCTTTGTATTGTCAACTCACTTTGGCAGACAATGAAGATGTTTGACAGTTGTGCAATATTGGATAATTCCCAAGGAAGGGAAATAGGTCACTTTCCTGGGTATTGTGTGATCTAAGAATTAGCAGATATAATTATCAGGGAATGTAGTGGGAGCAGCCCCCCACAAGGTGTGTGCAGCAGGGCTTCTCCCTTCAAAAATACTGCTGCACTGCATGTTCTGATAAGTAACCTTAGAGCATGGGCAGAGGCATGTTGACATTGTGTGATTCAATACTTTTGTGTTGATATCAATCATGTCAATATAAATCAGAATTGACCTTTCCCACTAATTCTACACACACACACACACACACACACACACACACACACACACACACACACACACACACACACACACACACACACACACACACACACACACACACACATATATATATATATATATATATATATATATATATATATATATATATATATATATATATATATATATATATATAAAGTAGTGTGACATTTTCTAGTAAAACTGAACACAACATTTGGGTGTTTAGTTTTAAACTAGGTTTAGGATATATGTTTAGATATGTGTTAATAGCACAGGAAAACACTTTGTGTAAACTCAAAGTTGCATGCAATGTTTTATGCTTTTCTGAGTATTTTAAATGCTAGAAAGCAGCATTTTCTATAAAAGATAAAGTGTATTTCAGTAAATTTGTTTTAAAAGCGCAATTTATTTATGATGTTATGTACTATACATTTGTCCCATGAGAAAATAAAAGACACAACTTTTTTATAAACCAACTCTAATGGCATTTTTTTTATTTATTTAACATTTGTTTACCAGTAAAGTCCAACTTGGAACAAAGCTAATTTTCAGTGGAGGCTTTGGGAGAAAAGTTCCAGATGCATGTCTTTGTAACATGGGAAGAAAACGGAGTACCCAGAGAAAGCCCACACGAATGCAGGGAGATCATGCAGATCCCACACAGAAGACACTCCAGCCGAGAATTAAACCAAAGAACCTCTTGCTGTGAGGTGACAATGCTACCGCTGCACCACTGCACTGTCCATTTGCAGTAGGTATGCTGCTGAATTATAAAAATAAAGTAACAATTTGAAATTCAAAACATGGATTATGTTTTCATTGTGTTATTGAAATACCACACACTCACACACACATATACACACACTCACACACATACACACACACACACACACACACACACACACACACACACACACACACACACACACACACACACACACACACACACACATGTAGACACACACTCGTGCACACAGTCACAACAGAATTTACTCATTCTGTTAGATACACCTCATCTCACAGTGAAAAAGTAATACATTGTCCACAAACAGAATTTGTGATGATTATTTTTTTCATGAACAGATCCTTCCCAAATACGAACATTCATACTTCCCCATAACTAGCCAGATAAGTGACTCTTTTTTACACAGTCTTTTACTATAATGCACAGACTGCCTCCCCATCCTTCAGTGATAACCAGTTTCAGACCAGATAGACTTTGTTGTTTAATTATGATCAAAACAAAAGAAAAAATAGCCTCAGTAATTAATTCTGACTTTCTACTTTAAAACACATCCATGCCCCTCAGATGCATCTTACTAAAAATCATTTAGCAGTTATAAGTAATGTCCCTTACTTTCATACACAGTCTGCCTCCCTCTAAAGATAACAAGTTTCTGGATCTGTTGATCTATGATGTTTAATTGTGATCAAAGTGAATAAACAATGGCCTCACAAAAATATATTAATTCTTTGCTCTCACATCAATGATTATTTGACAGTAGTAACACTGGTGTAATGCTCCTTGACTTAACGCACATCTTACCACTCCCATCAAAGATAGCCCTTTTCTGATTATGTAAATGAATGCTATAATGGCTTTAGTGTTGTTTTCCAATGGGTTGCTCACAAAAAATGCCCTAGCATTCCCTGACAATCCATACTGACTTTTTGCCAGTAATTAATCAAAGGTGGCAGGAGCTCTCCCTTCTTGCCCAAATGATATATACTTTTTGATTGTATAGAAATCTGATGTTTAACTGTGATCAAATTTAAAGGATCAAAGGCCACAGTAACACATTTTAACTTGCAGATATATGGACTACCAGCTGAAAAGTAATACACCCATATCTCCATGTCATCTAATAGTGATTAATTTGTAATGTTGTTTGCCTCGGATACAGCTTGCCTCCCAACCCCCAATGATTGTCAGTTTGTGACTGTGTATAACTCTGTTTTAAATGTGATAAATATCAAATGATTAATGGCCATACTAATGTATTTCCACTTGTTCTGCTCAGACACACTCATTATCCCTCTTTGACAAGCCATATATATATATAACCTTTTCAAGTGAACATATGCTTAGTTACTAACATTACAACATATTCTCCCTTTCCACCTACTACTACAAAAATATGCATGCACTGACCATTTGTCTCTCACATGTTTGATGGTGATATGTATGCTCTCTGTCTGGACCAGCATTTGCTGCTTTTAGTCAACCCTAAATTAACATAATTATACATAAAAAGTTATGTATATCATTATTGAGAACAGTGTAAATTGTCTGCACTACCAAGTGATTTATCTTGTGTCCTGACATCATGTCATTTTAATTTCTGCAATGAAAACCTTCCTTGAATATTGGAGCATCCCAAGTAAGCTCTTCCCAGGCAAGCAATAACACTATTTACTTACAGCAGCTGCTGTCAGTACTTACAAGATAGGTGACAGACTGGCTGCCCATGGTCTGTTAGTACATGACAGGAAGGAAACTGTAGTGCTATTCTAATAAGCAGCATTACACTTCACTTTCAAGTGAGGGATTATTATTCATTAACTGTTTTAAAACATCAGAGTATGCATTTTTCTGGTCTATATTTTATAAATGAAGAAGCAAAATCGAGACTCACCTTTCATCGACCCTTATTTTCTGAAGCTGCACAACATTGAACTGTCAAATCACCAATTTCTTTCCAAGGGAAAGAAATAGTAGCCCAAACATGCGCACCACATTACTAACAAGCTATGTTTTTTATTATGTACAAATATACAATATAATATAGCAAAGCTCACTAAGTTGAATATAATTAATTATCTCTTTAATATTTTTAGGAAAGTTGTTAATGTAACTCTTGATATAGAAGTTTGGTTTGATCTAATGATTCCATTTATCATTGCTAAGAATTTTCCTGATAGAGTAAACAGAGAAGTTCTCATTTCTTGGGAATACAAAAATTTTATTTACTGGCAACAGTGCATTAGAGATTTAAAAATCATGGATGTTCAATATATAAAGACACAATATGAAATGACAAATCAAAACTGGCTACTACTTTAGGGTGTACTAACATATTCTCTTGACCTATGTAGAATAATTAAAATTAGCTCAACTGAAAATGGGTTATGTTGGAGATGTCAGCAAATAACTAAAGCTAATTGGTTTCATATATTTTATGATTGTATTGCTATTAAAACTTATTAGAGTAATGTTAATAACTTCCTGCGAGCTTTATTTACAGAGTTCTTTGTTCTATCTAAAGTACTAATTTTATTAAATGTGAATGAAGGTCCTTATTTGAATAAAATGAACTTGTATTTACTATGGACAATACTGGCGAATGCCAGAAAGTGTATTACCAGGAAACGGAACTCTAATATAGTGCGTACTATGGAGGATTTCTTATCTCTTTTGAAGAAAACAGCATTGATGGAGATCAAAACTAAAGAACTCAGAATTTACCCTTCTAATAGCTCTGTAACTGAATTTAGTAGCTATGTTTCATAAATATTTGGTTTCTTTTATTTATGTCAGGCCAAATATAAATATTGTATATAGTTACCTAAATTGATATTTGAAATTCAATGTGATTTAATAAGATTTGTTCTGGAAATAATAAAAATATTTGGGAAATAAAAGGTAATTATCACTAAAGTGCTCTGAGGCTGATTTTTTTTTTAATTTTGGAAGTATATTTATGATTTAAAGATAAAACATCCACAGTTGTGTCTCTGTCTGCAGACATAAATATAACTCATCAGCCATTGTTAAAGGGTTAAAAATTATATGATAATTGGTCATGATGTTCCAAACCAGGAGCACTACCTTGTCAGGTGACTTGCTCAGAGTCAAACAGTAGGCAAACAGAAGTGGAAGGAATCATACCATGTACCCTTGACTACAGAAATCATCTCATTCACATCTTAGAACCTTAATTCACTGCACTACATGACAGACTCATTTTCCAAAGTGCATGCTGGTATGTGATATGGCAGTAACGCCTGCATTTCTGTAGACTTTTCTAAACTCACAAACACAAAGAAACTTAAAGTGGCAGAAAAATACCATTACAAATAAAATGACAGAATTAATAATGAACAATTCCCATCACAGGATAGCACAATTCTGCAAAGCTGGTGTTTTACTCAGCCCATCTTTACTGGATATCTTACTTGAATCAAAAATATTGTTTTGATTGGCAGCACCAACAAGCCCAGACAGGGGTGTCATCTTGACCCAGGAGCCCTCAAAAAAAGACATCCCCCCCCCCAGAAATAATACAGGTTCCATAGGAGGAAATTAGCAGAAATAAAGAAGAGGAGCAAACAAGAATGAATATAGGATCAAATAGCAGCATTTTAAGCAGCAGCAAAGAAGCATCAGCTCGGTATTCTGGTCACCAATCTATTGGCACAAAAAGAAGACACAGGAACAGTGAAATGTACAATAAGAAGACAAAAAACAAACTATAAAAACTCTGTGAAAAAATATAGGACTCAAAGGATGACAAAACAGCAATGAGAGCAGTGATACTGGACTTCAACAAGAGGATTATCATGCTGGAAGAAACATTTCTGAAAAAAAGCATAGAAAGGAATGATCTAGAAAAATATTCAAGAACATGTCATATTAGAATAATATTCAGGCACAAAAAATATTGGCCATTTACATATAAAGGTTTGCACTGGATATCCTATCAGGAATGTTTTACACCAACAAATACCAACAAACTAACAGGGAGGATTCATGGAGTCAGGAGGAAGTACAGTGAAGAGGAACGACCACCAAAACATGCCCTAGACTGTCTACATGTGTTTAAAATATAGGAGTACATTTTATGGCAAGCCAGACTCCTCAATGTAATTCAGTAAAATGTAAGGTGTATTAAAACAATGGAGGATTATTTTGATGCCCTGTAGAAGCAAAGAAGGTCAATGCTTCATAAGATACAGGACTTAAAAGTTATGTTATAACAGTCTATATATCCTGCCAACTTGGTAGCAAATTCAGATTGGCATAACATTTAAGGTGTTTACTTCAAGAAGAGAAGGCACAGGGCTTGATTCTCAGTTCTGAGGCAAATTGGCTAGGCTTAAAATGGCCCACAAGAGTATCTAGCCTAGTACTTGCCTATGAGCCTAAACTGATAAGGAATGTGACACAGGTTGCACACACAGGAAGACATTAATAACTTCATGGAATGGATGGCTCAAAACAGAAGTAGCACAATATAAGACAGTCAGGAGAATTGAACTTTAATGCAAAAAATGGTGTCAAGTAAACTTAAGGTGAGAGAAAGAGAGAGGAGGCAGATCCAGAAGTCACACAAGGGATGAAAGACATCAACATACCAGCAGGGGAAAATGTCAGAGGAAAGGAATGCACTAATGTACCAACATGAGTGAAAGCAAAGGTGAGGTTACTGGCATCTGTGTATTAAATTACAGTTTTACTGTATTAATGTCTTAATATACATTTGAATTTTAATTAAAAAAAATAAAGAAATAGCAAAGCAGGAATGAGAATGAGAAAAGACAGGAAGAAAGAAGATAATCAGTGAAGCATAGACGAGAGAAGAATACTAAGAGATACCAACACAACAAGCAGATACTTCAGAAAGAAGCCTGTTTAGAGGGATAGATAGACCAGGAAAGAACAAAGGAACCAAATGAAGCAGAAAGCTAGGTTTTCCTAGCATGAACTGTTTGTTTTACAAAGCTCAGGTATGTCGGTCTGTTAATGAGCAACCAGACTTTGGTTTAGATTCTTTATTTACCTAATAAACACAATCTATACTACTACTACAATTAACAATTGTAGAAATGTATGTGTCTGGACTTTCTGCTGAGGTAGACAGTGACGCTTTCTGCCTCACAGCTGCTGGCCAAAATAAATAATGTCCAAACTAGATAAACTTGCTGACCTGGTAGCTCAAGTCTTACAGGATAAATCATCCATGAAAGCAGAAAACTCTCAAATTAAGGAGGCTGTAGAAGAAGTACAGCTAAAATGGCTTTGGAATAGGCAGTTAATGTGCAAACCACCAGGCTGCAGGAATGCTCAGTATTTTTATTTATTTTATGTTACATTTGTTTACCGGGGTAGTCTGACTGGACACAGGTCCATTTTCAGTGGAGGCCTGGGGAGAAACGCTCCAAAATACAATACAGCATAATCAGTACAAACTCCAAAATAAAATACAGTGTAATACAATACAATACATGAGAACTTATATCTAAGTATACATTAATGTCGAGGTTAAGAATATCTAACAAGTAGTCAATTTGCAAAATGACTAAGCAAACATTGAAAAATCACTTTTTAAAAAAAATCTACATTTTTTTTGCATGAAATGATAGTTAAGGCATCAGTCTGGTGATAGTGTTCTTACTGTAAGATATTGCCAGTATTTAGCATAGTAAATACGGCAGGTAAAAGAAAAAAATCCATGGGAAAAACTGGTGACCTTTAGCAGAACCTTAGCAACAGTGTAATGGTAGAGATTAACCTGGGGTGTAGCAGGAGCAAAGCCTGTTGTTTAAATAGTGGGTTTTCAGGAGTTTTTTTTTAATTGAGTAGAGGAGTTAATAGAGATAATTTGGCTTGGTAGTGAATTCCAGATTCTGGCTATAGTGTAGGCAAATAGAGATTTACCAGCATCAATTTTATGTTTGATGACATTTATTAGGTTCTGGTTGCTAGAACTTAAGGCTCTAGTGGTAATGTTGGTCTGAATTAGATGCTGGAGGCTGGGGTATTATCAGGAAGGTAGTAGAGCTTGTCTGCTATTGAGAGTTGCTTTAGTAGCAGTAGTTAAGATAACTCAAGCCGATTGAGCTGCTTTAGGGATATACACTGATGGGACCTCTATGAGGCTTCAGTGGCAAACTTGACAATCTTGTTATAACAAGATTCCATTTTGTTTAGATCAGACTGGTGGAGATTAGTCAAGATAGGGGAGGCATATAGAAGGATGGATAAGAAATGAGTCCTAGCGATAGTGAATTTGGTCTGCCTAGTGATAAACTGTTTGCTCCTATAGAGGATTCCCAGGTTTTTGTTCACTTTCTTAATGGTTTGCGCAATGTGGTTGTCAGATTTCAGGTTGTTATTGATTTCTACACCTAGCAGTTTAGTGTGTGTGGTTGGAGTGATTTGAATATTGTCTTTGGAGTTTATGGTAAAATAATTGTTTAGAGGAGGAGATCTACCAGGGCTGAAAAAAATTAGTTTTTTTTTTTTTTTAGAATTAAGAGTTAGTTTGACGTTAGTGAACCATGTTTTGGCTAGAGTAAAGCTATTCTGGGTTAGGGTCTGCAGTCATTTAAGGTGGGGGGTGGCACATATAAGGGTGGTATCATCTGCATATTGTACTACTGAGGCAGTGAGTGAGGAAGTTGCTGTTATCTAATGCAACCAAGAGTTTTGTGCATTGCATGAGTGCATAATTTCACTAAAGGATCTTTGCCATAGGAATAACTTTCAGCTTATCAGACTTAAAGGGTGTACAGAAAAAGGGAACTTGGTTTCCTTTTTGGATAAACATTTGACAGATGCTTTAAGTCTGCTAGTCATCTGTATCAATGTGGAAAGGTTGCACCAATCACTGTGTACCCCTTATAAGAATGGGGGTCACCTCAAGAGATAGTCTTCCAGCTTCTGACTGAGACTAAGAAAAGGTTATTAATTACTAAGCCCTTATCCTTTGCCAAGGACACAAAATCAAGCTTGGTTAAGTATACAGCAGGAAGTAAGTCTACTCCTAAGTTTGGGAAAGCACCTTCTAAGAATATGGACATATACTGAGACTGCACCTCAGAGCTAGTTGGAGTTTTCTTTACCTTTTTGACTGGAGTATCCATCACTATCATGGTATCCATAAACCTAGCTTTTAAACAATCCTGTTGATATAACAGGATTAGTTACTTGTCTTAACATACTTATCTATACATTACTAAGTTGTACATGTTTTTCCTCTCTTTCAGCATTTGGACCATATGGGAACTTGAGAATAGCATAATGGATATCTTCCTAGGGTTTATTTCCCCCTTTTTCTTACTGAAGGTTGTTACCTGTTGTTTTACTGTTTATCTTGTTCTAATTGTTACTATTGTGTTTATCAGTGCCTTATATATTAATTCTAATGTTAGAGGTCTCTCTCTTCCCCATGGAAAAGTAAAGCAGTTAAAATGTAGCTAAAAAAGAGGAAGTGCAATGTTTGTTTGTTTGACATTTGTTGACTGGGTTAGTCCGGATGAGACAAAGCCCTTTTTCAGCGGATGTCCGGAGAGAAAAACTCCACAATTACAAAAATCAAGTAAACAAAATGTGTAAAAACAAAAATCAAGTATAAAATAAACACAGATACATCAAAATTAATTGAATAAACAAATATATGCAGTATAAGATTAAACCCCCTGCAAGAGTATATACATTTTTGCATCAAGAAAAGCAAACAATCAGACTGAACCGAAGCCCTTTTTCAGTTGAGGCCCAGGGAGAAAAGTGCCACAATTACCAAAAATCAAGTGAGAAACAAGTATAAAAACAAAAATCAAATATAACAAATACAGATACATCAAAATTAAGAAAAAAACAAATATATGCAGTACAAGAATTAACAACCCCTGAGAATAAACACATTTTTACATTAAGGAAAGCAGGCTGCACAATCTTTTCAGAAAATGTTCTCGAGTGCCTTCAGTAAGATAAGCTGAACAGTCACTGTAGCTAGAAAGAGGACATTTTTATTGTAGGATATTGAATAGAAGTAAGATATATGTATTTTTTGTCAAGAATGTTCAATTACAAAGAAATATGCAAGGGTTTTATTTTCTTTCCGGAATGATGAATTCCTTTATAGATTTAATCTCAAGTCCAAAACAGATGTGTCACTTTGTTTCAGGGCAGCCCTAGGCTAGAAGCTGCAACAACAGTACTCTGTTAAACAGGGGGAATGGATTTTATCCCAGAGGAGGCTTTGACCTTGAGTTCAGTGTATCACTTGAGCAAAGATGACCCTGTTTTGTTTAGCAAACATTTTGGTCTAATTGAAACTCTGGCATGAAATGTGGGCAAAATTATTTTGGCAGAGGTCTTCAATGTTATCTTAAATTTTTTAAAGGATAGAAGTAACCCTAAGAGGGAAAAGCATATCAAAACCCAAACAGTTATTAAAGGGGTTTGCAACCATCTCAGGTTAGTGGACATTTTGAGGAGGATGAATGGAACATAAACAGCATAATATTATGTTGCCCCATTCAGGCAGTATGATAGATTATCCCCAGGATTCAGCAGCTCTGCATGGCATGCAGGAATAGTGCAAGAGCTGCTGCACGCAATATGGCTGATGAGCGATCCAGGAACGAGCTCCCGGGACATGCACAAGTGCTCCTACACTATTCTGGCACAGACACAGCTCCTGTATGCTAATTACCCCATTTGCTGTTGAAAAACATGCAAATGAGGGAATTAGCTATCCAGGAAGCAAGCAGGCATCTGTGCAGGAATAGTGTGACCTGCAGAAATGTATTCGGTTACTAACCAAATATATTTCTGCATATTACAAAATGGAGGCATGACAGCTCCAAAAAAAGCATGTATTCAATGTAGTAGGCATGCCAATGGCCAAATATAAGGCCATTGGAATGGGAAATAGTTGCAAAATTATAAAAAATAACTTTTTTTTTGGCCGATTTCGGACATTTAAGCATAGGGCAGTGGTGCCCAAATGGGATTGGCCCGAAAATAAGGAAAAAAGTTGGAAAAAAGCTTTTAAACCCAAATCAGCATTCTGCCATAATAGTCAATGGCATGCATAAGACAACAATACCATGGAATAGTGGTTGCTAAGGGGGAAGGCTGAGTGTCAGTTTTGTAACCATGCATTAGCAGTCAGTTCTATGCAAATGAGAGGATTGATACTGAATCACAGATTTGTCCTCAGTTTTAGCTTGCACCCAACCGTGTGGGTGCAGCAACACCATGGTATAAGCATGAGGTAGATGACCTCATAAGGGGGAGGGTCCTGCGTGCTGTAAGCTTATTGGAGCTTTGTGGCCCTTTTTTGCCCTTAGCTAAGCACAGCTAAGGAAGGGGTGTGTGTCTGAGGCTGCCTAGCAGTGTTTACATTGCCTAAATGGGTGTGTGCGTTGTACACCAGGTTTTAAACAAAAAAACAACAGGAAAAAGCAGCTCTGTTCACATCTGAGCACTGGGTATGCCCGGCTCACCTCGAGTCTTAAACAGGAAGGCAATGGGAAGGGAAAAGGGCAGTAGAAAGGCAACCAAGGAGAACTAGCATAGCTGGCAGGTGAAATGTATCAGAATCAGCCAATTATACAGGCAGCAGTCCAGTCCAGCACACTACTATAAACTATGCAAACATCTTTCATTCTGGTTTTCCCCCCAAACTCTACAACACTGGTGTACACAGACGGGTACATTTTACCTGATAAAACTAACAAAATTACAGGAGCTGCTGTCGCTCTCATAGATCAATATGTGGAGGAGGCTGAGGGTGGTGAGGATGAGAATGCTGATGACCAACACACAGTGAGGAGAAGGAGAAGAGTGTACAGACCCAGGGTAACCTACCAGGTGCTACATGAGCTGGAGATGGTGGAGCGCTATAGAGTGGACAGGGACATCCTACAGCAAATTGTTGAGCTGTGCCAGCCACACCTCACACACAGAACCAACAGAGGAGAACCCACCCAGTGGATACCAAGGTATGTGTAGGGTTAAGAATACTAGCCGCAGGTATCTTCCAAAGGCCAACTGGGGATATCATGGGGATCTCACAGGCATCAGCATCCAAGGTACTCCACCAGTTCCTCGATGCAATGTCAGCACATGCCGGTGAGCACGTATATTTCCCCAACACCCATGAGGCATTGGCCAGCAATATGCTTCTCTTCCACCAAAAAGCAGAATACCCTGAGGTAATAGGTGCTATAGACTACATACACATACACATCAAAGCACCACCCGGTGAGCAGGGTAGGGTGTACATAAACCACAAGGGCTTCCCCTCCATCAACTGCCAGGTCATGTGCAATGCCTAGGGCATTATCTTGAATGTGTGTGCTGGTAGCCCTGGAAGCTATCACAACTCCCACATTGGGATATGAGACAGCTGTACCAGAGATTTTCCAGTGGGGACATCCCATATGGCCACCTAGTGGGGGATGCTGGTTACGCACTGGAGCCGTGGCTGATGACACCCATCAGAAATGCACACACAACCGAACAAGAACTCCATAATGAGGCACACACACAAACCAGAATCATAACAGACCGTGTGTTTGGGATGCTCAAGTCACAGATTCAGTGCCTGGACATATCCGGTGGAGCCTTGCAGTACACTCCAGCTACGTGGACACAAATTATCATTATATGTGCCATGCTATGCAATATGATCCTGCGGAAACAGCTGCAGCAGGAACAGCATAGGGCAGGGCCACACAGCCCCCCACCATTGCCAAGGCCAGCACAGGCACAGAGTGACTCAGAGGAGGAACAACTTGAGCCTGCCCATGTAGGCAGAAGGAGGCATGCCAATATGCCCATGCTTTGGCAAAAAGGCAACGCATAGCACATACACTGACATGGTGGGGACCCAGGGAATGACACCTCTCTCTGACTCACACATATAGTAAAAATGGATGCTAAACATGACACTACCTGTGCTTTACCATGTATAGGGAGTGTGCTATGTGCATCCGACATAGCCAGCCCTGCAGCACCATCCTCAATACTGGCACAGCCACAAGGTAAGTCACTCTTCCTATCAATTGCTGAATGGAGTAGTATGTTCTGCTAGTTGCAGCTATGGTCTGGATGTGAGCATGCAAGGGAATCAAGTGACTGAATAGGATGGCAGCAGATAGTGGACACCTATATGGGCAGCATGCAATCCATAACAAATACTGGTGTCAACAAAGTAGGCAGTACTAGACAAGGTGACAAATCCCACTGCAGTACATGTGGTGGTCCAAATGTGTGTTCATAGGACAAACACATTCATGTCAGTGAGACTCACATACCCAACAACAGCCTCAGTCAGCAGGACAGGTGTAGATGACCATAAAGAATGGTTGTGCTAAGGCTTCCAATTGATGACAATGGAGAACAGCCTCCCTTGAGACCTACACAGACAGTCTACAACAGGTCTGGCAGTTATATGTTAGTTCTGAAGGGTAAGAAGTCTGAAACTGAAATATAGGTCAATAAAACCTAAGATCTGTACTCTGATATGCCTCTAGTCTGCATGATAGGTCAGAATACAAAACTAAACAGAAGCCAGCAGAGTACCTGAAATACCAGTACAGTCATAGCAAATGTTTACAGTTGTCAGGTGTGCTCCCCCACAATCCTATGTAAAAATGCAATAACATGTACGTGTGGGTTTAATAACAGTGGAGCACAGATTACCTGAGCTGGCCCAGTTTACAGTCTAGATTGTTGCTAGTTGCTTTGCTAGACAGGGGTCCAGGGAAGTAAATATTGTGGGAAGAAATATCCAGGGAATTGTTATGCCTAGGCTTGTATAGGCACTAGGACCGATAGCCTATGAACCTATATGTACAATATGCAGGGGTCTATGTTTTAGAATGTTGTATGTTCTATATTGTGTGGAAGTGGTCAGAATGTAGGCATGGATGGCTGTGTCTCAGTGGCCTATGGCTAGTGCCATTGATGACAGGGCCATGTTCTGAAAACTGCAGTGCCAACCACAATGCATCCCAGCAAGACCCAATTCAGCAGTCATCCATACTCACTGTTCAGATGTCAATCTCTGTCACCATCTGACAGATTGACATGCCATGAATGTGGGCCCAGACATACACACAGTACACGGGTAGAAGTACCCTAGACAGAGTACATAAAATATAACTGTTAACTGCACGTACCTTTGGAATTGTACATACAGGTTAGCAGCACAGTGGTTGTCTGTGTAGTATTGAATACTGATGTAGTCTGGCCAATCACTGGTAGACCACAAAAGGCACAGTTATGAAGTAATGAGAACTGCCTATGTCCCCGCACAAGGCAGCATAAGGGGAATGTCTCAGGTATATCTGTGAGTCAGCTGCAAGAAGCTTCTATATCACACATGCACTCAGTTCACCCCACCATCAGCCACAGGTTTATCACAGGTCATATCCCTGCTGTTGGGAATGAGTACAGTATGACCCCCACTTCTGTATGGGAATACCCACAGAATGCAGCATGCTGAAGAGGTGTCCCATGCAGGTGTGTCCCTAGCTGTAAGTAGCACCCTACCAGCATCCATAACAATGGATTAATATGGGCAGGAGCTATTGCCATTAACAGCTCTCACACTTACCCTGTCACCCCAGGGGAATCCAGTGGCTTGCAGCCTGCGACTGTAGGAGTGACAGAATGCACTGGCCTGCTACAGATGGCCTGCATCACTACCAAATGCCCTACTGTCCTCTGTCAAAGGCCTCTGCCTCACCCATACTACCAATGTATGTTATCTCATGGGGTCCCAACTAACAACATAACACAGTCCACATAACACAAATGCAATGGCATGTTGACAAATCTCAGTAGCATGCCCACCATGTCCTATTGCATGAACTGTGGACCAACCCTTAAATACCGCTGGAATGAAGGGACAACTATAGGGATAATTCTCAGATATCACTCGCATAATGTTAGGAAAAGGATAGAATAACAGAGTGGGTTGATGTAGAAGCATGGACGCCATGGAGTGAGTGAAGTCTGAAACTCTGATGTGTGCCCATACTATCCCTGCCTGCAAACCCAGTAATGGGTGGCTACAAACCTGCTCTTAAACCACAGTGTGAAGGGGAACTGGCCATATATATGAGTCCTGCATCTGGGTAACCTGGGTGAATCTGTACAGCTGAGAGGTATAGCCACATCAGGATATGGCCATTCTGTTACGTCAATAGATGTACAAGCAGGGGATCCTCAGCCACCACAGTACAAAGGTTCTGGACCATTTACACAAACTCATCAGGAAGTGTATGCAGCTACCCCTCCTGAATGGCATTAGTGTGCAAGAATATGTAGGCTGCAGAGCACAATACTGGACACAGCTTCATTCATCTTGTATTTTCCAGGAAATAACTGTGAGCAAATAAGTATATCTGTCAGTAGTTGATGACATAATACATCACAGTGTAAAACAGTACATATGTCTGAATATCTCTGCTAACACCAACCATGTAACGCAAGCAGCGCAGACACAATAGTTACAGTATCCCACTATCTTTCACCCATTGTGACTCCATATTGTCAACCTATCTACAGATATCCTGTAGAAACAGGTCACTAGCTGTACGTGTAAAACACCAAATCCTGGACTGGAGTACAACCTACCTGGAATGGATTCACACACTCAATACAGAAGGTCATACTGGGTATGCTCCTACACTTAGAGAAATGAAGCCCATGTCTGACAACAACAGTTGACTATACACATCTGTCAGTCACAGATGTCTGTGCACACACACACCACATTGCACACCATTCATGCTTTGCACACACATTGGCTAGGAATAATCACACATATCCAAGTCCAACACACTATAATAGGTCAAACGTACACACACACAGATGTGGGGAAGGAGAGACAGACAGTGACAGAGAGATTTCCATCATGAGGCCTGTCCCACCCACCATACAGCCAATTGGCCAAGATCACATGATGTGCCAATGTCATTCACTGTAGACATTTGCTTTTGGTAGCCCTCAGCCCTATAGTGTGTGTGGTGCTTATGATAACTGTGTAACATGATAGTACAAATCAGTATTCATCTAGCATTTGTATACGCCGTCCTGTCAAATGTAAAGCTGTGTGTGAATGAGTGTTGTGTGTGTGTTTCTAGAGGAATGGTTTATGGCCCATTCACACACACTGCACTTCCCATTGCCCATGTTAGCACTCATGCTGATGTCAGTCCCCTTGAAATAACCCTCTGGCCAAATCTCAACCTGTGAGCTCTGTGACGCTTGTGATAACTGTGTAATGATATAGTGTAATGTAATAGTTAGGTAGGAGTTCTAATCCCAGACATGGCAACTGTGAAACTGTGTGTGTGTATGTGTGTGCATGTGTGTGCGTGTGTGTGCGTGTGTGTGTGTGCGTGTGTGTCTGTGTGTAGATTCATGATTCTGAGGCCATTCACAGTCATTACACCTCCCATTGCACTACTTTAGCAAGCCTGTTGATGTTAGTCCCCTTGAAATACCCCTTTGGACATGGGTCAGCCCTATAAGCTCCATGGCACATGCGATAACTGTGTAATGCTGTATTGTAACATACTAGTTAGGTAGGAGGTCTAATCCCAAACATGGCAACTGTGAACCTCTGTGTGTGGAGGTTAATGATTTTGAGGCAATTCAAGTCACTACACTTCCCATTGCCCTACTTTAGCAAGCCTGCTGATATCAGTCACCTTGAAATACCCCTTTGGACAACAGCTAACCCTATAAGCTCTGTGGTGCATAAGATAACTGCTTAATGCTATAGTGTAACATACTAGTTAGGTAGGAATTCTAATCCCAAACAGGGCAACTGTGAAACTGTATTTGTTTGTGTGAGAGAATGTGTGTGTCTTTGATAATCCCTGATATTATAGACAGTCACACTTACTACTCTCCCCTTACCCCTCCTTTAGCACTGCTGCTGATGTTAGTCACCTTCAAAGATACCTGTGAAGAGCTTTCCAACATGCAAGCACCATGGCACATGTCATAAATGTGGAACAATGTAGTAGCAGTAACTACAGAAGTATGGGTTTGAATCTCATCTGTGGCAACCGTTTATGTGTGTACCTGAAAGATTTTGGCCCCATTCACACCCAGTACACCTCTCAGAGCCTGACTTTAGCAGTCCTGCAGATATCATCCGCCTTAGAAGTACCTGTTGCCAACCCTAAACCATGTCAGGTCAGTGGTGCATGTAGTAAATTCGTAACATAATGGTCTGTAAACATTGTTAGATAGAGGTTTGAACCTCACCCCTGGAAAATGTAAATGTGTGTTTAGGGTACAATTATTTTTTGGATCTCTCACCCACTACATCAACCAATGCCAGTATTTACAAGGGCTGGTGATGTTCCTCACCTTAGAAATACCTGGGGATAACATCCTTTCTATAAGCTTCGTGGTGCATGTGATAAATGTGGCACACTATAATAGCAATACATAGCTAAGTAGGGGTTTGAATCTCAGTACTGGCAAGTGTGTGTTTTTGTTTGTGTGTGCCTGTCATCAGTATCCTGTCTGGAGGTTGCTGTGATTGTATAATAACAGGATGCATTGTGTGGTGGGCTTTGCTAAGTTATTATGTTGAGGACCTATAGTATATGTCACGCGGTCCACCTTACATGGTCAACAGATGTCAAATACCAGAAAGGCTGGTGTAGACAATCCATAGCCTTACATGTGACATTATGGATTGGTGAACAATATAGGCGACCCTTCTATTATTCAGAGAACAATCTCCACCCATGTCTCATACACAAACACAATTGGATAGGCAACAACCACTATATTGGTAGCTCCCTGCATATTGCCTCACAGATAGTAACCACGGTGTGATTTCAGTGAACTACATGCCTGTTGACCACAACAGTGCCACTGACATCAGAGTACTGTGATGTGTTACATCTTCTGACTGACTGTATGTTATCCAGCAAGTAAAAGGTCATGGCACCCTGTTCCATCCCTGCAGTAGGCAAATAAATGCTTACAGTGGCCCTTTTGCTATGTTACCGACTGGAGGCCTGCAACAACTGTAGAGTCTCAAATGTAACTCACAAAGGGAATACCATGCCTTATACACATGCCCTGTATGGACAGACACCACTAACTCCACTGAATACCTGTATCATGCTGTCAATGTAGGTGCAAGTGCGACCTCATTTCCAAAGCCAGGTCTCACCAAATGACGTCAGGAAAGCTACATCAGAAGATAACAATCTGTCCACACAACATGCCCCAGAGACCTCAAGTACACTTACACATGTCAAAGAACATCCGTGTGGGACATGTGCACAACCCAGACACTGTCCATTTTATGGACTATAGATGACATACATGGGAAGCAGTGCACATCAATAGCCACCCACAATAGTAACCCAGATGAGTGGATGGTGAATACAATACCCACCCTTGGGGCCCACTCAAGGAACTACACCCCTGAGCCACACTGAAGACTATTGTCATGTGGCCTGATGCCAAGGTATTCCCTTTGCTTAGTCCTGTACAGCCTTCAGGCCCATTCACTTACTACACACCTGTGAACCAATGAACCTATGCATCTCAATACTGGCAAGTGTGTGTGTGTGTGTGTGTGTGTGTGTGTGTGTGTGTGTGTGTGTGTGTGTGTGTGTGGAGATAAATGATTTTGAAGCCATTCACACTCACTACACCTCCCATTTCCCTACTTTAGCATGCCTGCTGATGTCATTCACCTTGAAATAACCCTTTGGCCATGTTTCAGCCATATAAGCTCTGTGGTGTTTGCGATAACTGCGTAATACATACACTGTTGGAAACTCCTGGGTTCTGGCTGGTGTGATTCTCAAACAATCTGGAAATATATCGCTGCTTGATAAGTATATTTCTTGGCAGTTTAACCTTTCAGAGTTCTGCATTCTCTTAATTTTGCCTGACTGAATTATTGTTTGCCTGACTGAATTATTTTATATATTTTCTGGCATTGTTTTATGTTTCTCATCTGTCCTGAAACAGATTTTTCCCTCTCCCTCCCATCCTATTCTTGTAGAGTTGCTGTAGTTGGTGGCCTTGAAGTTGCCCACCCCTACTGTAAATTTGATCTAGGATACCCGTCCCAGTCTGGTGTTCACTCTACTTAATACAGAGAGAACATTTGAGAAGGCCAATCCACTTAGGTTCTTAACCTCTGCTCCTCCTTCCCCTCTCCTTGCACTTTACTAACAAAAAAAATTCAGTTTATTTTGCTTTTGCCTCTTCTTAAAAGTACTCAATTGTATTTATTCTGCTGCGTTTGTTACTGCTTCGTAGTAGCCTGATTAAATTGTAACTGTTATTCTAAGCCTTTCATTTTAAGCACTTGGGCTTCAGACCATTGTTTTACACTAAGAAGGTTTGCGGTCTGCACTCTTGTGGGAGGAGAAGTTAGATTCTGCCCTTCTGAGCTGGGAATTTCTGGTTAAAGGATTATTGTGCCTGCTTATTTGAACAGTTTCTTTCTGAAATTGGTTTCCCTGCACCCTAGTGGCAGGAGTGTGCAGTTAGAACTTGCCTGATTGAAGACTGATGGAACAGGGCTCAATTTTGAGCTTTTTTACTGGTTAATTGGGTAATTTGTTTAAATCAATGTGCTCGTTTTTCTACTGTTATATAAAAAAATTGCACTTTATTCATCTGGTTTTACTGTATCTATGTTTCTTCCTACTTTATTGCATTTATTCTGCTGCATTTATTACTGCTTGTTAGTAGCCTGATTAAATTGTAACTGTTATTCTAAGCCTTTGGTTGAAGCACTTGGGCTTCAGACCAGTTGTTTTACATTAAGAAGGTTTGTGGTCTGCACTGTTGTGGCAGGACAGGTAGCTTACATCCTTATAAGTTGGGAGTTGCTGATTGAAGGCTTAGTGTCTATTATTCTAAGAGTGTATTAGTTCTGGTTAAAGCACTTGGGCTTTGGGCCAGTTATTTTACATTAAGAAGGTGTGGTCTGCACTCTTGTGGGAGGAGAGGGTAGATTCTGCCCTTCTGAGCTGGGAGTTTCTGGTTAAAGGCTTATTGTGCCTGCTTATTTGAACTGTTTCTTTCTGAAATTGGTACGCCTTATTTGCTGTAACAAAGACTAAATTCAGACCTGCTGAATTTAGCTTTGCTTGTATAACTTGAGCACTAATCCAGACCATCTTTTTTTAGAGAAGGTTCCCCTGCATCCTAGTGGCAGAAGTGTGCAGTTAGAACTTGTCTGATCAAAGACTGATGGAATGGGGCTCAGTTTTTAGCTTTTTATTGGTTAATTTGTTTAAATCAGTTGCTCATTTGCTACTGTTATATTACAAAAAAAAAATACACTTTATGCATCACTGCTAAGCTAGGGTTAAACTATTTGTGGTGCCATAAAGTCTGCTCTTCAAATTTTCACTTAGAACTAGCCAGTTTTTTTAGTTTTAGCACTCAAATCAGCTTTTTTGAGCTCAGCACTTGTTTAGAACTCGTAAGCACTAAATAAGCTACAAATTACTACAGCACTCAACTTTCCTCACTTGTCTAGAGGAAGGCAGTTTTTAGTACTTAATAAATAAGGTAAGAAAACTGATGCAGTCTAAATAAAACTATTAAAAATAAAAGCAAACCACTGCCACACTGAAAAAACACAAATGAAAAAGCATAAACTATTAGCATAAGCCTTCTTTAATCACTGCTTTCATCAGCAAGACTTCATCAGAAATACAAAAATATAAAATCTAGAACCTCATATAAATACTCTGTGCATCAATTAACAATAATTATATCATTCACAATAATCAATTACATTAATTAAACAAGCAATCAATTAAATGTGCTTAAAACAGAAAAACAAAATGAAATGAAACACATATAAAATGCATACTGAATTATTTATTAATAAATAAGTACCTATCTAAGCTTGACTAAGGGTCAGCTCCCGGAGTTTTCTCCTGTCTACCTGATGAATCTGGGCATCTTGGGGCAATGCAGAAATTGCCTCATGTACACATACAACCCTCTCCTCCTACCACTCACCACTACAACCTGTGAGAGATGCACTTATATAGCCAAAATGGAAGCAAAGCTCTCTTCACCCAAGACTGGACTAGACAGTCAAGAGGAGAAGGTAAACACTTACACCATACCACACTCATCACATAGTCCCTCAAAACCTACGCCATCAAAACACACACATAGTAACACAAAACACACACCTTCATTTGCAGAGGCTCTCAATAAAAATCTGCTCAAGCAACAGAGACCTCCAAAGCAGAAAAACATGCAACCTCCACCCCCAACACAACCCAAATGACACATAGCCCACAAATTCAGTGTGCCACTCAACCACAGCCCATAAGGCAAAACAACGTACCCAACACTCTAGTCATAGGTGACTCTTTAGTCAGGCACACTGATGTTCCACTCACCAGGCTAAACAAGGAGAAAGGTACCGTCAGCTGCCTGTCAAGTGCCAGGATCCCCCACATAATGCACGTATTCAGGTCACTCCATAACAAGTACAAATATGACTCTGTCATTGTCCATGGTGGTGTGAATGACCAGAGATGTACCTCCCTGAACTACATGATAAGAGACATGGTGGACCTCTCCAATCTTGTAGCCCAGGCAGGTATGACCCTAGCTCTGAGTAGCATCCTGCCATCACCCAGGATGATACCACAGTACAAGGACAAAATGATTGACTTCAACAATTGGCTAAGCTTCTGGTGTCATTCTAAGGGTATCTAGTATCTGTCTGCCTGGGATGACATGATCGACAGACCACAATGCTTTGCCAGAGATGGCCTGCACCTGTTGCCCTTGGGATTGCAGATACTGGCTAAGGCTCTTGCCACCCCTAGAGTGCTTTTTTAGGCAAGGTTGAAATGACAAATTCACCACCGTAACAGGTACAAGCAAGCACAATCTGAGGGTAATGCTACTCAATGCTAGAAGTCTAAACCTCAAAATGCATCCACTCGAGGCACTCCTTAAAATGGAGAACATCAACATCTATGCAGTGACAGAGACCTGGTTCAAGGCTTCAGACAACACCCCTGCATTACCAGGCTATAATTCATACTACACCTTTTGGCCACCTAACCTAGACTGAAACACTAAAAGTGGAGGCGTGTCCATATTCATTAAGGATATCCACAACTCCAGGCAAGTTGCTCAGCATAATGCATCTGAGATTATCCAAGTGCAACTAACTCTGGGCAATACTGCAATCCAAATTGATACTTGCTACAGATCCCCCACCATACCCCAGGATTACCACTCCTCATTTCTTGATACACTGGAAAATATGAGGGTACAACCCAACACCCAAATAATGGGTGATTTCAACTACCCCACCATTAACTAGGAAAACTACTCATGTACCAACTTTTTTTGCTCAACTTTTTCTGGAATTCATAAATTCCAGTGCCTTGGATCAACTTATCCACACTCTCACTAGGGGCAGTAATATCCTAGACCTGGTAATTACTAACATGGGTGAAAGGTGTTCCACACCAGAGGTCAATTCCTCATTGTTCCGATCCGACCATAAGCTAATCAGCCAAGACATCTACATCCCACCCCCATTAGGGAAACCACCATAAAACATTTCTCCAAATACAACTTCACGCTTCTTAAGGCAGAAGTGGCAAACTTCACGGCACCCATGCAGATGGACAATAGAAGTACGACTGCTGAATCCTACACAGATGCACTTTATAAGCACTTACACGAGTGCATGGATTGTGCTATCCCTAACAGAACCAAGATGCTATCCTCCAAAAAAAGGAAGCCGATCTGGTGGTCTCCTGCCATAAACAAACTCTACAACAGAAGAAAGAAACTGTTGCAAAAAAGAGTAACATCTCATGACTGGAAGAATTCTCTGGTCAGCCTCAGTAAGAAGCTGAGATCCCTCATAAAATCCTCCAAACCTTGTTATGAAAACAAAATCACCACTGATTCTAAAGACAACCACAAAGCATTCTATAGCTATGTCAAGAATCTCAATGGCAACACTCAGATCTGCTCTAAGTTACAGCACAATGGTACTAAATATACAGAACCAACTGATATTGCCAACATCCTGGCAGATAGGTTCAGTGCTAACTTTGCCCCCCTACCCCCTAAAGGACCCATCTCTATACCGGAAGAATGCAAAGTTCCTGTAATCACGGCTGCACAGGTAACAACCACACTCTCCAAAGCCAAAAACACAGCATACGAGGGAACTGACAACATCCCAGGCTGTGTTCTACATGAACTACGGAATGAACTGGCACCCCATCTAAGCACCATGTTCAATCATAGCCTCACCTCAGGCTTTGTGCCCACTAAATGGCACACAATGATGGTTATCCCACTGCACAAAGGGAGAGCCACCATGGACCCTGGGAACTACCGCCCCATTAGCCTAACAATCCTGGTCTGCAAAGCCATGGAACATATAATCATGGAACTTATAAATAAAGACATTGGTAATCTCCAAACTCTGGACCCCACCCAGTTCGAGTTTGTAAAAGGCAGATCATGTCTCCTAAACCTGATTGACTTATTTGAAACAGTCACTGAAGCTGTAGATGAGGGTATGGTGGTTCACACAGCAGATCTAGATCTTGCCAAGGCTTTTGACACCATCCCCCACTCTGGAATTTTAGATAAACTCACTAAACTAAGTATAAATCCCTATGTCACAAGATGGGTTGCCAAGTGGCTCACTGACACAACCCACACTGTGAAAGTAGCAGACTCCAAATCCGACTTCAGACCAGTGATAAGTGGAGTAACACAGGATTCAGTCCTGGTTCCTCTCTCGTTTGATATCTACTTTTCAGAAGTACAGGCTAACACAAGTCTTTGGCTAACAAAGTTAGCAGATGACTGCAAACTAGGAGCCATAATTGAAACTCCTAACGATGTGGCCATCCTACAAAAGGGTTTCACTGAGACAGATGCCCGGTGTCAAAGCCATGGCCTCAGGCTCAATGCCAAAAAGTGCATTATCATCCCCTTTGGTAACAACTCTGTACCCATGAGCTACCACATAGGTGGTAGTCTACTTAACACCGAAAGTATGATAAGAGATCTTGGGACACAGGTGGAGAGTAATCTCTCCTTTGATAATCACATCGCCATAATAGTCAGGAAATCCTTCTATGTGGCACACCTCATCATAAAAGGTTTCTCATCCAGGAAAAAAGAGGTCATTGTTCCCTTCTAGTCACCACTCATTAGATTCATTATAGAGTACAAAGCCTTTTTTGGTATGTACCTCACAAGACATCAACAACAACTGGGAAGGCCGCAGAAATACCTCACAAAGAGGATTACCAGCCTCAAACAGATGCCCTACACAGACTGTCTCAAAAAACTCCAGCTTTACTCCATCACATATCACCTACTCAGAGGCGATCTCAGTCTAACATACAAAGCTATGTCAAATCCAGAGCTGTTGGACATGTTCCACTTAAAGAAATCCCAATCCCTCCAAGCTATGCACTGCAGGGACCCAAACCTTGTCACCACAATAAACAGGTCATGCTGGAGGGATAGATTCCTGTCCTAGAGATTTCCCATACTCTGGAACAAACTACCTATCTATATCAAACAAAGCTCCTCGTTAGCACTCTTCAAGAAAAATCTTGATGATTGGATGGGAAATAGGAAGTTCACCCCGGGAATCACTTCTGTGGCTCTGCTCGACAGTGGCACATGAAAATAACTTTCTTGGGTGGTGTAAGCCAGAGAACCTTGTTGGCTAGGCTTACTTAGGCCCTTGGGCCGATAGCCTAGAGACTACCTATGAATCTATGAACCTATGAACTGAGGTTTTTTTGGTTTTAGTAACAATTTTATTTCCATACTCATTGACACCTGCTTTTGTGGAAATGCACACTTACTACGCTTCCCTTACCCCTCCTTTAACACTGTTGCTGATGTTACTCACTTTTGAAGATACCTTTCGACAGCTTTCCAACATATAAACTCCGTGGCGCGTGCAATAACTGTGTAACACTCTAATAGCAATACATAATCAGGTAGGGGTTTGAAACTCAGTACTGGTAAGTGTGTGTTTGTGTGGGTGTCATCAGTATCCTGTTGGGGTGATTGTGTAATGACAGAATCCATTGCAGTGTGGGTTTTGCTACATCATTATATTGAGGACCTATATATATCCCATTGTCCATATTACAAGGCCAACAGTTTTTAAACACTGTAGAGGTTGATGTAGACATCCCTCAGCCATAAATGTGTACAGGCTTGTGCAATTGCTATGTGACATTATGGATTAGTAAACAATACAGGCAACCATTATAATACCCAGATACCACTATCCACTCACGGATCACACACAAACACACTTGGGTCTTACTCTCTTACTCCCTTCCTTTCTTACTTTGTCTGTCTCTCTTTCTCTCTCTCTCTCTCTCTCTCCCTCTCTGGTGGATGTGGAAAAGTACATCTGTTTTACATAGGCAGAAGCTTAAGTTTAGTAAGTAATGCTCATGATCAGCTGATGGCCTGTGCACAGATTGCAGTCCCCCACTTACTAATTGCATGTGGAATAGCTGTGGTATCACTCCTATAGCCAATTGCATGGAAACATGCTCCTATAACTAAGCACTTCATGTGGGTGTAGGCCCTTTTCCTTCACTGTGAGCAGGACTTCATATGGGTGTCTGACAGACAGCATCACAGAGAGTAGTTGGAAATACCTCTTACAACATATACTGTGGAGACAGGCCAACAAACAGGAGGGGGATGTTCCAGACATGGGGACAGAATGCAAATATTGCTTTTCTACATTTGAAGTAATGTTGGTTTAACAGGGTTTGTGTGGATATGGCTGTTCTACATGATTTAATGTCTGGCATGACAGTGTTATGTGGTTGAGGAAACTCTCACCTGTAGGGCTATCTGCAGACTGGCCAGAGCTTGGAGTCTTACATGTGGTGTGTTATTCACACATTTCCTATCTTTAGAAATGCGGTAGCATACTCTGATGATTGCAGTCAGCACATGGTGACATCCATGTGAGTTACTGACTTCATATCCTTCAGAAGAGATATGTCACAACAAACCTTGTTACACCAGAAATTTTCTCAGTTTATTACAGCAATATATCAATATTTGCCCTGTGTCTGTGCCTCCATCCCCTAAGTCTGTCACCCTTTGTCAATATGTCATGCAGTAAGAGGTGCATATGTACAGTATATCATTATTTACTGGCATCATACCTGATAACAAGCCAGTGAGATATCACACTGCTAAACATGTTATGTATAGTAGGACTTATATTTGAGGACAAAACCTGGACATTCTGTTGTATTCTGTATAGTAGTGAGGTCTGTGTACGTATGGTGATTGTTGACAGAGTGTGTATTGTGAATATGTTACTTGGACTGTATACAGACTGTGGTACAAGTCATTGTTCTTGGTCCTGTTCTATCTGACATTGCATGCTGCTCCAGTTTATGGTACCCTATCAGCGTACATGTTTGTAGGGCCAGAATGACACATGTCCCATACCACAGCCAGGCATCAGACTACTCTGTGTATTGGGCCAGTATATGTAGGGTTAGTGTGTGAGTGGCACATATGAGGATGGTTTTGTTTATACAGTCCATATATTGCACTATTAATTAGGTTTACCATAATGTGACTGTGACTGTGTTCAGATTGGTTGTGGGTATGCACTTTCACACTGGTGTCTGTTATTCCATGCTGTCACATGCCTGTAGTGCCTACTATATTTGCAAGTACATGTGTATTCCCCAATAGGAAACTTGGGTCAGTGTTGTGGCAGTCTGCCTGTAGTTTACACAGTGCTTTGTGAAATGCCTAGCAGCTCAGTGTAATTACCTAGTGTGATGTTATGTCCAGATATTTGTCAGATGTACTGTTGCCTGGCCACCATAAGTATTCTGTATTTCTGAAAAAGGAGTGGGATGCTGTGAAGATGCATGTCACTAACTAGTGGGAAGTATGTGGGCTTTGGACCTCTGCTCCTCTGGTTAATATGTGTTAGGACATACAGGAGTGTGTAAATGCATCAAATGTGTGAGCTTATCTATTCCTGTATTTTTGTGATATCCCCATTTACATGGCTGTAAACATCCACTTTGTCAGGCTTGGTCCACACGTCTTGCACTAAGGAGTTCTGAGTATACCTCTGGACTGACAAGATTTTGTCACACTGTCCACATTTATTAGTCATATCTCTGATGTATTCCACAGGATCATTGATGTGATTTGTGCGGTACTTCACTATGATGACCCTATGATGCTTGTCAGTAACTGATGGTGTACATGTCAGTATCAGAAGTGACTTAACACACAACATGTCTGTTCACATAACCCCTGTTATTGTACCAACATTCTTCATTTATACCTGTGATACCTGGGTTCACTATAGAATCCCGAAATACTGAAATCCCGAATTTCAGTAATTCAAAATTCTATAGCCGAAAGCTTGAAATCCCGAAACCTTATAACTGCGAAATTTAAAATTGCTAACCTACACTACAAATACACCACACACATACACAAACACAAAATCTCCCCCCACAATTAAACATACAATCCTGCACTACAGACAAGAATGGGGGCAAGCCCCCCTGCACCCCCTATGTGAGGGGCTGCACCCCCCCGATTATATATACTAACTCCAAGATCGCACAATCACACAAATAAAGGTAACTCACACCCACACATTTCACAGCCCCTTGCACATACACATCACAGCCAAAACACACACTAACATACACTAAAGGCTCTAACCAACACAGTCATACATACTTACCTGAACTTACACCTATTCATTCACACACTGCAACACCAGAAGCTCCAAACTTTGGTATTTTGAATTTCGTGCTTCTGGTGTTT
>NC_056739.1:1923792593-1924077593 GCF_019279795.1 Protopterus annectens | reverse complement strand
GGCAATCTATGCTTAACTGACACTGACATGTCTACCCAGCTGTGTTTTGAATGCCACAGCTAGGAAATCTCACCCCGTATGCACCACATTCCATGGATACCTCAACTAGACTACCACAGTCAACAGAACATGCTTGGGTACAGGTCTCCAACCCAGACACTGTCCATGTTATGTAATATATGTTGCATACATGTCATTTGGAGCACTTCACTGGCCCTCTGCAAGAGAAAACCAGATGACTGGATGTTGCATTTAACTGTCACCCTGGGGATCACTCAAGTGGCAGATGGTGTACTGACAAATGTCAGGTGGTATGATAATAGTGTACCCACATGCCCTACTCTTCTCATCTCTCCATGGACATTAGCTAGGTACACACCTAGGAACACCTCCACCTATGGACCCCAGTACTGACAAATGTATCAGTGTGCATTACTGATAGTAACAGTGTCTGTGTGTTTGTAAACTTGTAGTTGATAGTACCCTGAGGGCCTTCTCACCCACTACACCCTCCATTGCCATAGTTAGAAATGGCTGCTGCTGTAATGGACATTAAATATACCTTGTTACACTCTTCACCCTATCCGCTACCTGGAGCTTGCAGTACCAGCATAACATTGTTGTACAAATGGGTATATAGGCATGGGTTACCCTCTGAGTCCTGGCAAGTGTGTGTATGTGTGCGAGTGTGTATATTTCGTAGGACACAGCATTCTGAGTCCACATTCTCCAAATACAATACACTTTGCCATACATTGTAAGGGATAGTGATGTTACTGACATTAGGAGAGCCATGACAAACCCTCACCTATTATCCCTGTGGCATGTGCAATAAATGCATATCCCTGTAGTAGCACTGATTAGAAAGACAAGGGGTTGTGTTGGGTCCTGGCTAATGTGTGATTGTGGGTATGTCAGTGCATTATCATGGGTTTCAATGAGTAAAATATCCAATGTGGGGTTTGGGTACTGGGTATACTGTATTTACACCATGGTACCCCCAGTACATGTCCCAAGGTCCAATGTATGAGGACCACTGTCACCATCAACCATATGGGTTACTGATTACACTATCCAGCCCAATGATGCATGTGTTGTATGCAAAAACTCTGTAGTGCCCCATTTGGGATATACCTTACAAGACACCTGCAACAGCTGGAAAGACCACAGAAGTACCTCACCAAGAGGATTACTGGCCTCAAACATATGCCCTATGCTGCCCGACTGAAGAAACTCCAGCTGTACCCGGTTGCATACCGCTTACTCAGAGATGATCTCTGCCTGACATATAAGGCCATGTCCAACCCAGAATTGATGGACATGCTCCACCTAAAAAAAAACAAATCCCCAAGAGCCACACGCTCTAGGGATCTAAACCTCACCACAACGGTAAATAGGATAATTTATTATAATAATTGTATTTTTCTATTTTAATACACACACATATATATATATATTTTTTTCTCCCTATTTTTTATAGGGTATTGTGATATATTATATTAGTATAAATATGTTTTTAGATAGTAATTTAATATTTATAGTGGTTTATTTTTGCATTAGTATATTCTAATGTACTGTTTCTTTAAATGTTCTGTCTGTTCAATCAATTTGGTGATGTCAATTATGCAAATCTTATAAAAGGAATCTATTCTTAGTACTATTTTGTCTGATGAAGTTTACCTATGTGAAGTAAACAAAAATGCTAACATTATTTATCTGTGACTGGGTGTTTTTCTTCAAATTCGTGTTCCTGTTGGTTTGAAGTTTCATTTTGGAGTCTGTGATAAATAGGATGTGCTGGAAGGATAGATTCCTGTCCCAGAGACACCCCATGCTTTGGAACAGGATTCCAATCTACATTAAGCAGAGCCCCTCACTAACACTCTTCAAGAGAAACCTTGATGAGTGGATGGGAAACAGAAAATTTACCCCGAGGATCACTGCAGTGGCTCTGCTGGACAGAGAAACAGGGAACAAATGGTTCTGCTGGACTGAGATACAGGGAACTAAGCTAAGGGGGTGGCGAAAGCCAATACATTCTGGCTAGGCATATTGATGCCCTCAGGCAGATAGCCTAGTACTTACCTATGAACCTATGAACCTATGGACAGAAAGGACTCACTGACAAGGTAGTTAGCACTGATAACCCAGGTCTCTCAGATGTGTCTATGACTATGTGTTTGTCAATGTGTATATGACATTATGTCATACCATGTATTGTTCATTAACACCTAGTACATCCCCCATTACGATACTGTACAAGGCCTGGTGATGTTCTTCACTTAACAATAAACTCGGGACACACCTCATCCTAAAAGCTGTGTGGTATGTGCAATTAAGGCCAAACACATTAGTAGCAATAAGTACCTAGGTAGGGGTTCTACTCTCAGTGTTGCCAAGTAAGTGTGTGTATATGTGAATGGATCTACTTCAGTTTGCAGAAAATACATGTCCCAGGAGGTCATTTGTCCAAGAACTGACTGGCAAACACTAACATTTCAAAGGAATCATCTTGTTGAAATTCATTCTATCAAAACTAGTAGTAGATGTGTAAATGCCCTCTTCTCCACTGTACAGCTGTACATAAATACTGGAGTTGGTATAAAAAGTTGGATGTGAATGTTGTGGACACAGCCACCCTCATTGGGGTTATTGTTGTGTGTATCCACTTACTTAGTCTGCTGTAATACTTTACAGTTTATGTTAACAAGTTAAGTAGTTGTCAATCACACTATGTGTGGTTCTACACCACCCCACACCCTCCAAAGTGGAGGGCTGTGCCACCCACACCAGCACACCTGTTTACCAACTACAGGATTACACTACATTGGCGAAGAGGGCATATTCCTTGCCAGTACCATCGTCAATGAAATTAAAATGGCAGACTGATTATTTACTGATGTGATATTTTGCCTGTTTTGTCTTGGTGGCATTACATAGGCTAAAATTAGTTCACTGCAAAATTAAGTATATCCATGTGTACAATATTCTCTGTGTATTGCATCAACACCAAAGCCTGTGTATGTGCGTGTGTGTTATTCACAAACATTTGGTGTGTGCCACCCAGTACACTTACCATTTTCCACTGTAGAAGAGCTGCTGACATCAGCCACCATGCAATCACCTGTATACACCCCTTAGACCTATTAGCCATGTGCATGCGTAGTAACTGTTATACAGACCTGTTACTTGTGTTCATCTTTACCCAGGATATGACACAGTCAATGTGTCACCACAGTGCTATACCTCTTGTAGGAAACAACAGCAGACCAACTTCCTGCTGACACATAGACACCTACAACACAAACAGAATACGTTATGGAGACCACAGTCAGTGTTAATAACAGCTATAATGTATCAAGGCTGGACAGCTACACATCCTGACATGTAAGCATTAAACTTTCCAGCTGAAAACATGTTACACAGCGTTGCTAAACCTTAGTACATTCACCCTGTGCATCAGAACCATATTAGCATGTCTCTGCATATTTGGTATGGATGACAGGGATGTGGCACAGATATCATCTTATGCACAGGGTGTGTTGTTGGTTTGCCAGAGTCCTAGGCTGAGTCATTTGGTTGACATCATGTGTGTGTGTGTCTGTGTGTGTTGGGGGTTTCATTATCAACTGGGCTGTGCAGATGAGGTGTGTGTAGGTATGGAGGTGCCCTACCTGTGTTGGTGATGTGTGTGTATGTATGTATGCACACAGTTCTGCCATGTGGCTAACCTATACAGGGGTTTGTTGGACAGCTGCAGACCGTACATGGCAGGGTGTACAGTTCACCGTGTCCAGCTATGAACATGAGAACTGTGCCTGCCAGGGATTCCACAGGCACTACCAGGTACAAGCCCAGATATGGTACTCTCCCCTAATGATGACAAATGTCTGCTGGATCTGGGTCCCTGTTGGGACTGGCCAAGACCACGTGAATGTGGCCTGCTGTGCTGTGGTGTGGACAGCACCCCCCTGCAGTGCTGCTGCTGGTACTGCCACTATGGGAGTGGCTGTGACTTGTTGCACATCCACGTAGACCTCCACCTGTTGGTGTTGCTGACCTACATCCATGTGGCTGTTGCCCTACTCCCACCATATGCTCTAACACAGACATTGCACAGTCGAGGATTCCCACCATCTCACCCAACCATCTATCCAGGACCTCTGCAAAATAATGGTGGGCACCTGCAAGATCATGGATGTTGTCAAGTACAGCAGAATAAGTAGCCCTCTGGAGCCTCAGACTCTGTCTGTTATAACATTCCATACATGCCTGTGCCTCCATGATGGACTGAAACATGCGTCTGGTGACACCTGTTGTGGCACTACTGCCAGGGGCATGATGGCCAGCAGCCTACCTACAAATACCTCTGTACATTTGCCTGTGTGGCACCTTGTCAGTCATCCAGCTATGGCTGCTATGTCCAGACATACTTGCCATAGTCACCACAGTGTCCTGTCCCATGCCAGCACCTAACAACTGCCCCTCATCTATGGCCACTGGTGATGGGGTATGTATAGATATTGTGACTGTGTGTGGGGATGGGGTGAATAAAAGTGGGATGTCAAGTGATGGCACAGCTTCAGCCCATGACAACCCTGCCTGTGTCTCACCATACCTATAATCATTGTCAGAGTTTGTATGGACACTAACATCAGTTTGCCTGCAGGAGGGACCTAGACCCACCTCGCCACCAGTGAGGGGAAAACAAAAAAACGTAATTTAAGACCTGTACTTCATTGCTTACCACTGCACACACTCATACACACACAAACACACACACACACACACACACACACACACACACACACACACACACACACACACACACACACACACACACACACACACACACTTACAGATGAGGTGGCACAAAGATATTACACAGACCTCTCAGTACCCAACAGTCAACATGCATGACATATGGAACTCAACAGCATGCACTGCAGCTAAACTCAATCCTTGTTACCAACATTATACATTTCTGTGATGCATGAGTTCTGTTAGTAGGTGATATCCCTTCCCATGGAACGCACTGCACCCATGTACACAATATTGCTGTGCACCTGTTCAGCACCCTGGCATGTACTGTGCACCATACCTCACGAGTGTACACACCATTGCTAAATGTGTGTATGTGTGGCAGTTATGTTTGCTCTGTTGCTCACAGCCCCTATTTGTTTGTCTGACACATACCTGGGATGATATGAAGACAGATGTCAATAGTGAATGCCTGTCCTCTGATTTCCAGATCTCATCATCAGCAGTGCATGTATGAGCAATAAAATCCAATTACACTGACAACCTTCAAAGCTTACTGTGGCTATGAGGAGTGTACACACCCTTATTGACATGCCAGCCTCTTCCATGATATGCAATGGGACAATAATACTGCATATGTTAACATTACACACACCTGGTATGTAACATATGACCTGTGCAATCAAATGCAGTATCAAACAACTGTGCTAGTTGTGCAGATGTTGATTGAGATGCATACAATATGTGGGTTGCATAAGTGTGCACACCCTTAATGCGATGGTTTGTTGCAGCACCTGTCAAGTGAACTACAGCAGTCACTATTCCTGGACAGGGTATACTAGCATGGCCCATCTTCACTTGCCATTATTTGGTCACTTCACCCTACAAATGTTCCCCAACTCTGCCCGATTGCAAGGTCAGCTCATGTGCACAGCCCTTGGAGGCAACACACTGCTTTCACTATTGCTGTGTAGTCAGGGTTATGTCTGGCACAATTCATGACCTTGACTGTGTCCAGATATAGCCATTCTTAGTGAGCTTTGGATGTATGCTTCAGTTCACTGTTGTGTTTCAGGATGACACCCCTCCCCATCCTCAGCCTTATTGCAGATGCTTGACAACTATGGGCCACACATGAGTGTCATTTTGCAGTGTTCCAAATTCAGAACGCCATGTCTACCAGCCTAGTTCCTGCTAATGAACAGCAAACCTAAAGGTGTACACTGGCACCAGCAAGGTACAGATAGGGATGGTGGGCCTGAGGTGGAATAAGGTGATGCTTGTGTACCACAGGTATTTTTATTAATACTGTCTGTAGGTTTCAGTCTTGGTCTCAGTGCACCATTACACATTGCAACACATGCCTTTGGGAGACTTTATGTTGTGCATATGCTACCTGTAGAGAGCCCTGGATGATGTTTCCTGTGGAACAAGTCTTCCATCTGATTACCCTAACCCATAGACCATGCTTATGCAGAGTTCAGGTGATTGTCGACACAGGTAATGCACAGGCAGTACTTGCTAGACATTTCCGCAAGTCCCTCAGTGTTGCTGCATGTTTCTGAGCAGCCTCCATGACCAGTTTGCATCATGTTGTCATCTGTCTTGGATGGGCATCTGTTTATTTTCTACATTAATGTTGTCCCAAACTTCATAGTCCCATACGTGACTGACTGCATTGTTTGCCATGGTATATGCAATGGTGAGGTAAGGCTACATCTCCCACTCCTGAGTGCTACCTTTCAGATATGGGATCCATTCCATGGTTTGTAAGATGTGTGCAAGCCATGGCGGCCTCTGTTGCAGGTGAGTGGGCAAATGTCATGGACATACTTCTTGGACAGCAGCCATTACTTGGTGTAACTTTGAGGCCCTGTACTTGATGGAAGGTGCCTACTCAAGAAGAGT
Source organism: Protopterus annectens (assembly GCF_019279795.1). NCBI lineage: Eukaryota > Metazoa > Chordata > Ceratodontiformes > Protopteridae > Protopterus > Protopterus annectens. The sequence continues at coordinate 1,924,070,924 of NC_056739.1, read as the reverse complement.
GAATGCTGTCAGTATCTCAAAAGCTGATTCCACAATATGTTATTTGGAGTGTGTGCACACATATGCTTCCAGTGTTTGTTAAGGTATGTATTCCCCATATTTGTTGTCCAAACACAGGATTCCATATTACACATTCAATGCTCATGTTAGGATCACATTACAGGTTGAAAAAGGTGTGGAATGTGGTATTGTGATACGCCATTGTGTAGATCTGTAACAGTTGCCATTGTAATAGTGGTGTATTCACTGTTGTAGCCACTGTATAAGGGTAATACTTCAGACATTTCCTTACTGTAGGCTATTTGTCCCACCATTATGTTCATCTCTGTCCACACATCTTGCACTGACAGGTTGTTAGGTATACTGCAGGACACTTACATACGCTTCAGATATGACACCATGGTGACCACTGTGAAGCAGTGCAGTTAACAGCAACAATAAGTGAACATATACAGCATGCATTATGGATAGGTGTGTTAAATGTGTGCATGGCAAATACCATGGCCACAACATGGCCGGTGTATTGGCAAACCTGAACAAAACAACTCCATACTCACCAGCTACAGGCTGCTGCCCCAGTAGTATACCAGAGGGGGTCTATATTGCAACATCGAACTCTAAAAACAATGAACGATGTTTCATCTACACATTTTCAGCGAAAGCTGAAAATGTTGAAACCATAGAGCAGCGATTTCTTCTTTCCGACCCAACCTACTTCCCTAAATATACCTCCTATCCTTCCCCAACATCCCACTCTCACCTTAACAAAAACAGGGCAATCTGTTCCCAAAAAGAATTTCACACCATACATAACTGTCCATTTCACACCCACTTACAACTGCTTAAAAGGGCCTTAATCAGTTTGTATCCAACAGCCCTTGTTCTGGCCAGAAAATAAATTATCAGCCCGTGCAAGTGTCTAACCTAGGACCCTGCACACCATAATCACAGCAATTATATATATATATAAAAGGATGGCGCAGTGGTGAAGGGGTAGAGTTGTTGCCTCACAACAATAGAGTCTCCAGTTCAATTCTCGGCTAGGGTGCCTTCTGTGTGGAGTCTGCACATCCTCCCTGCATTCATGTGGGTTTCCTCAGGGTACTCCGGTTTCCTCCCACATTACAAAGACATGCATCTGGAGCATTTCTCCCTGGGCCTCTGCTGAAAATTGGCTTTGTTCCAAGTTGGACTTTCTCAGTTAACAAATGTTAAATAAATAAATAAAATAAGTATATACATATATATATATATATATATATATATATATATATATATATATATATATATATATATATACATATATATATATATATATATATATATATATATATGTGTGTGTGTGTGTGTGTGTGTGTGTGTGTGTGATTGTATACATGTAGACATGCATGTCTATATATATATATATATGTGTGTGTGTGTGTGTGTGTGTGTGTGTGTGTGTGTGTGTGTGTGTGTGTGTGTGTGTGGGGGGGGGTGTATGTGTGTGTATGCATGTATATATGTAGACATACATGTCAATATATAGAGTGCATTCAGACATCAGATCCACACTCTGAACCTCTTTCCTCCACAGCTGAACTGTTCTGCCTTGCTACAAAACAGAGCATCACATGTGGACACAGCCTAGCATTGGGGGGATATATAGTTTCAGATTGTAGATATGCCTATTACAAACCTATGAAAGTTGTGTCTAATACATTTCACATTACCATGACTGTTCTGAAGGTGGTGGGGTCTGAAACTAATGTGTCTATCATTACTTCATTATTTCCACCTTCAGCTATTTGCCAGACTAATATAGATGTTTGGAGGAACACCACAAACACTATGATGGCTTAAATCTTGACATTCTGTGCAGATCTGCATAGTTGACAGGAATCCACAGGGCCAGATGCTATGTGCATAGCAGTTGTTCAGCAGGACATCATTACAGCAAGTCTTGATGGCACATATAAATCTTTCAACATCATCTATCCTGTTATTACAGACCAAGTACTACATTCGATTACATTCTGACATTTTCCACATACCTGTTTTATTATTGTGCTCTCTTCTATGTACCAGTTGGATGTCTTCCTTGTTTGTTTGTTTTTTTTTTTTTTTTTTTTTTAGCAATATTTTTCTTTTTTAGTATACTTTTTTTTTCTCTCTCTCTATCTCTCTCTCTCTCTCCACTACCGGGATCAAGCTGGTTTGAATAGGTTGCAGCATGGCTTTTGTAGGTGATGCGCATGATCAAGTGATGGCCTCTGCACCAATCGGTGTTCCCCACTTGCTAATTGCATGCAGCCAGCTGTGTAGTACTTCCAATAGCTAGTGGCATAGCAGCCCACTACTACAAATGACTACATCATGTGGGAGTTGTCCCTTTACCTTTCCTGTATGGAAGACATCCTTCCTGTAGGTGGGAAGCAGTGTTACTTGCAGCAGGTAGCAATACCTCTTACAACAGGACTTGTGAACACAGGCCAACTGCATGTTTGTATAAGGTTCCAGACCTAGGGACAGTGTGTGAGTATTGCTGTTATATGCATTGAATACTGCTAAGTTTTACAGGGTTTATGTGTACATGCTAGTTTTGCATGGAACGCAGTCTGTCTGCATAGCTCTCAACTGTGGGCCTATCCACAAGATGGCCAGAGGATTGGCTGTTATGTTTTGTCTTTTCACCACACAGGTCTTGTCTAATACATATCAGTGCCATTCTCTCTGTTGATTGCTATCAGTACATGGCAACATCCATTTGTGTTTCTGACTTCATATTCCTGAGTAAGGGTATGTTGCAACCAATCCTGTAGCACCAGCAACTTTCACAGTGTATAACAGCAATATTTCAAATATGGCCCTGTGTTCCAGCCTCTGTCCTCCACCTATATACCAGGCTTTGTCCAGATGTCCTGCAGTAAGCGGTTGTTAAGTAGTGGCCTATCATTATTTAGTGCTGGCATTCCTGCTATCATTCCAGTGATGTTGTGGACTCCCACACAAATTGTTGGGTAGGGTCCATATATATGAGGGCTACAGCTGGACAAAATGTGTGTGACCTTGTACAGTCCAGAGGTCAGTGTATGGAAAACACTGTTATATGCCCTTGTAAGACATTTTATGGGGGAGGGGTATTACATGTTTTTTACCTAGGCTGTTACAACATGTGAGGGATATCAGTAATAAGAAACATTAAGGAATATGGCTGTACATTTTCATACGTTTCACCATGGGAACAGTGGTGGGCTAGAGCTTACTGTCTTACACACAGTTCTGTTTGTCAGTGTGATAGTGACATTTTAAGTTAAGCATTGTTATATAACAGGTACATTTACATTGTGACAACTAATACTTTTCACCTAGGGGTTAAGTACAGAGTGTAATTGGAGACTGCTGAACTACATCTGAAACTAAGTGTTGATTGATTTTTATTTTCAAGGCAAGTGTGTTTTTTATTGTTGTACTACTTGAAGGTTTTAGCCTAAACAGCAAAGTATGTTATGTTTTGCAGATTACTGTATCATATGTTTTGTTTGATAGTTGCATTAATCAGTTATTATGTATTTCAAACACCTAACTGCTATAAGTAATGGCATAAACAACTGAAATATTACATAAATAAACATTTCTATGTATCCAAATTTGTATGTGGTGTCATGTACTTTGCATTTTGTGTAGGTATATGTTTCATGCAATCATTTTCATTTGTAGGAACGAATCAGACACTGGCCATTTGAAAAGGTGGCAACTGTAGGAATAATGGCTATTTGATATGCTGTACACCCTCTTTATATACTCTTATATATATATATATATAAGTAATAATATATTTATATGTGTATGTATGTGAATATACACACACACAAACACACACACACACACACACACACACACACACACACACACACACACACACACGCATATATATATATATATATATATATATATATGTGTGTGTGTGTGTGTATATATGTATATATATATATATATATATATATATATATATATATATATATATATGTGTGTGTGTATATGTATCATTGGAATGTTTTGTGCTTCCACATTGTACATTCCCTATGGTAGACTGAATGTTCTGCATGATATGCTACAGAAATTATCCTGAGATCTTACAGCTGAGATGGCTTACTGTTAACTTGTTGTGGCTATGTTGTGCAGGGTCCTGGGTTAAAGACTTGCAAGTGCTGGTTATTGTGTTGTAAGGCAGATCATTTCAGCTGTGGAGGAAAGGATAATTATAAGAGATCCCTATTTTGGGCCCCTTCACCCCCATTAACAGTACCTTTGGTCAGATATTTTGCAGTGAGAGGTTCAAAGTGTGGATCCAATGTTCAAATGCAATAATATATATATATATATATATATATATATATATATATATATATATATACATATATATATATATATATATATGGAGGGATAGATTCATCACCCAAAGACTCCCTATGCTGTGGAACAAAATCCCGTATATGTGAGGCAGAGCACCGCTGGCCTTGTTCAGAGAAATCTTGACCAGTGGATGGGAGATCGCAGATACCCCCAGGGATTACCTCAGTGTCACTGCTCAACAGACGCATTAGCAAAATAATGGGTATAGTTCCCCATACTAAAGGGGATGCCCTTGGGCAGATAGCCTAGTATGAACCTATGAACCTATATATGTATGTATATATATGTATATATATATATATATATATATATTTATACATACACATACATACATCTACATATATAAATACATTTTCCCTACTGTTGAATGACTGTGCTGCATGATATGTTTGAGAAAACATCACACTTACGTACAGCTTAAATGGCTTAGTGGTGAATCGCTGTGGCTATGGTTTGCAGGGTCCTGAGTTTGAGACTGATTATTTTGTTGCTGGACAGAACAAGGGCTGCTGGATACAGAGTGATTAAGGCACTTTTAAGTTTTTGTAATCAGGTTTGCATGGGTTTGTGTGGCGGTAAGCAATGCTAACTTCCGGTTAAATATGCTTACAGGCAGTCAGCCTGAAAGTGCTTAATTTGTGTTGGCATTGCTTAGTGCCATGCAAAAAGGCTTAAACCCATCTACTACTGCCTAAGAGTACTTACTCCTGCTTACCCCAGTGCTAATTTCTTTAAAAGAAAAGAAAAGAAAAAAGGGGTGATAGGAAAGTGGTAAAAAAGTGGGCATGCAGAGGAAAAACAATAGGGAAAGTAGCTAGGGATGTACAGGATGGGTGTAGGGAAGGTCCATAGCTGTCCATTTCTTCTACAGCAACTGCTGTGCATATATACTTTGAAGGTAGATCTGGACACTCAAACCCCTGAGAGAGGGATGAGGACAACAATAATGTGTTGCGAAGCCAATTAGACCAGATTACATGTGTCCAGTGGACATGTGTGCAGAATGGATAGCTATGTCTGGGGCAAAAATTTTTTTTGGGAACAGATTGCCCTTTTTTTTTTGAAGGTGAGAGTGGGATGTTGGGAAAGGATAGTAGGTATATTTGGGGAGGTAGGTTGCGTAAGAAAACAGACAAGACAGCATACAAGGGTGGTATATGATACATGTGGGGGGTAAACACCTTGGACGGGGAGGGGTGTTTGGAAATCGGAAGCCCATGAGCCCCCAAATGGAAATATTTGTAATGAAGTCACCACTACACCTTCACAACCCCGAAGGTGGCTGTGCTGGGGGCTGAGCAGAAGGGGCAGGCTGACCCCCTAATTGCACCACGCAGCTTTCAAGCTGGTGTAGCAGATCTCCAAACTCTCTTTGGAGCTCACTACGCACCAATCCCCGGACCTGACTTCAGGTAACAGGTTCCTGTCCATGCCCGCTCCTGGAGGGGGCAAGCCCCATCCCCTGAGGTGATTCCATCTGAAGGTGGTGCAGGACCAGCAGACAAGGAAGTCCCAGGGTGCATGCCAGACATGCTGGGGCCATGTGCCATGGCCAGATAAGGTGGGAGAGGTGGGTCCGCTGGGACCGGCCTTCCCAAACGTGCTATAGTGTTGCAGTTCTAAAACACATGTGGGTGAGTAATAGTCAACACAATCCAGGATTAGTTATAACAGCTTGCATAGATATTCCCATTAACCCAAAACACCAGATTTTGAACCGTTGCATAGCAAACAGAACACATGCATATATGAAACCACAGTGGCCATTACAATGGCATGCAGGTTACACTGATCACAGAAGGCCACCAATGATAGTACTTCAACATGGAACATTAATAGAAACACATTTCAATATTTATTGAACAATAGGACATATGTCCCAACAGTAGGTTTGGTGCAAACATACCCATTGATTTGTGTATTTAGATTATTGTTGCAGATATGGTAGGGGGGGTGATGTCAATTAACAACTTATATATCCTTGTAGTACTCACAACTTTAATGATCATTACTCTAATCATTATGGTAGAGGTATTATTACAATACCCTATGGCCTTGGTTTGGTCAGTGGTATGCTTGTGCACAGTGTTTACTTCAACTGTCTTATAGCTAAATTCTACATCTCTTACCTGGTAGACCTGTCGAGGGAATGTTTGTTAACACTACATATTCCCAGACTCCAAGTTAATATTATGCACATACCTCTCAATCTCTTAATGCAGACACTCTGAACAAAGCTTGACAACATGGAAGTATAAATAGGGAAATGTTTTGAATATTGCTGTCATAAACTTGGAGAGTTGCTAGAGTAACAGGATTTGTTTTAATATACATTTACTGAAGGTTTTGAGGTCTGAAATTCAAATGTATGTTATTATTTAGTGACTACAATTCCGAGATCATCCCACTGATTTGCCATGGGGACAGAGGAACAGGCAGAAAATTTGAGCCGATTATCTGGACATTCTGAAAAAATCTGTACATTTGAGAGGTATAATTATGTATACAGCTTACTACCACTCCCAGTACTCAAACCATGGCTGTGTCTGCTAAAAATACAACAATTTTAAGCTCCAGTAGAGCGCGCTACTTGGATATTGCTGCCTATCTTTTCAATGTTTTCTGTCTAAGTCTCTCTTGGATGTACTTATAACAGTCTTATAAAGACATTCCTGGACTGTTTTTATGTAGCACAGTGTGGGTAACAGTGGTTAAAGAAAAACAGCCCCTGCAAGTAAGGCAACTGCCAGGTCCCAAAATAGTATTCCAAAAATGCATTGACCAGCAGACAGTGATGCAGAAACTCAATATTGTTATTTATTGCATATCTGTGCTAAAAAGCACATACCATAGAGAGAAAAAATATATATCCAGACCAGTTTCGGCCAATACAACACAACCTTCTTCAGTGTAGAAAACAGATCTCTCAAAAAATCCCTCTATTTATATCTTTGGCAATCAGAAATCATATGACTCATCAATTCACTTAAAGGTGCTCATTCAATCCAGGGGGGAATAAACAGCCTAATTTAATAATCCATTTTTTCTCCATCTGAGTCAAAATTTGAAGCCAACCCGCAGTCTTTGATCTATTGCCTTTAATTTTGTCAATAATGGTAAAATGGAATTAGCTCTAGGATGTTTGATTGTATGTTTATATGGGGCATTAGTGAGATGCTTGTGTCTTAAATCACTTAGGTGTTCAGCTATTCTGAAGTTTACTGACCTGCAGGTTTGTCCTACATAAAAGGCAGAGCAACCACATGTAACAAGGTAAATAACCCAGTCTGATTGGCAATTCCCAAAAAAAGAAATAGTATAAACCATACTTGTATTTCTACTGCTGAAACTAGTTGTTTTGTTCATTCTAGGGCAATGTACACAATGTCCACAAGGAAAACATCCCTTTATGTGGTCCCCTAAAAGGGTTAATTGTCTTGCTGAGTTTAATGAACAATGTCCCCTTTTGTAATAACTGAAAATAGAACCCAAATTTCTGCCTTTTCTATATGAAAATAAACATCTATCTCCCAAAATTGTAGTTAGTTTATCATCTGCCATAAGTATATTCCAGTTCCGTTGTACACTGTTGGTCAGTCTCGCAGTATTACGTCCATTTGTAGTAACTAGCCATATTACTGGGTTTGAGTCAAGAGCTTTTGTCTGATATTCGAGTAGCCAATCACGCTGTAGAGAATCAACACTGTTCCTAGCATGTAAAACCTGTCCCAACTTATAACCTCTATCTATGAACCAGGTGGTTAAATCATCCCTATAAGTATAATAAGAGCTGTCATCAGAGCAAATACGTTTTATTCTCATATACTGAGATTTGGGAATATTCTTACAAATATGTGGCAGATGATAGCTGGTGGCATGGAGGAGCGAGTTATACTGGGGATACTTGTGGTAAACTTCAGATTTAAGAGTGTTATCTGATTGTCTGGTTATCAGAACATCAAAAAAAGTGATCTGATCACAGTTATAATTAACCGTAAATTGAATTCCCCATTTATTCTCATTGAGATAATTCACAAACTCATGAAGATATTCCTTCCTCCATACCAACCAGCATTCATCTAAATAATGCCTCCATATGTCCAGGTCCCCAAGAAAAATGTTATGAGAATTGTCATATATACGTTGCTCTTCTACATAGGCCATAAATAGATTGGCATAAATAGGGGCAAAGGATGCCCCCATTGCCATGCCTTTAATCTGTAAATAAAAAGCATCCCGATAATGGAAAACATTTTTGCTGAGGACGTGTTCAGCTAATCCAATCAATAACATATTGAAACCAGGGGGATATAGCTTTGATCTATCAAGCCAATATTTAAGGCCTCACTACCAGCCCAATGTGGGATGTTGGTATAAAGAGCCATCACATCCAGGCTACACAATAACCAACCCAGTTCAAGTTGGGAGTCTGAAATAATCTGCAAGAATTCAGTAGTATGTTGAAGTCTAGAGCATATCAACTTTAACAAAGGTTGCAGATGTTTTGTCAGGAACTGTGACAATGGTTCAGTCAAAGAACCCCTGCCAGACACGATCGGTCTTCCTGAGGGGGGTTATGTAAATTCTTATGTATCTTTGGCAAAAAATAAATGTACTGCAGAACCAGATCCTGGTCAGTTTGATGATACAATGTGTTTTTGGATATGATACCCTTCTCTTGCGCCAGAAGTAAAAAATCATCTATTTGTTTTTTGAAGGAGGGGGTAGGGTCAAGAGGCAAACAGGTATAATAGCATACATTATTTAACTGCCGCAAGGCTTCCATATTATATTTTGCCCAATCCTGAACCATCACCGCCCCTCTTTTATCAGCAGACAAAATGACCAACTCATGATTATGAGCCAGTTCTTGAATACAATCAATTTGTGTCTTTGAGAGATTATGTGTACCGACATAATGTTCCCTAAAATCAAAATGTAAGTCTTTGAGAACACTCTTTTGAAACAACAACACATTTGGATTCATAGGGGGTTGAAATGTAGATTTGTGATAACGAAATTCATCCTGAGAAACAATTGGTTCTTTATCCTGAAAAAATAAACGTAAGTTTAAAGACCTACAAAATGTGATAACATCATAGGCGAAATCATTCTCAGAAACATAAAAACCAGGTATAAAGGTTAACCCTTTATTATGTATATCAATGTGTGTAGTAGACAGAGTATAAGAGGAAATGTTCAAAACATTAGTATTTCTCACTTCTGTGCAAACATGCATAGTAAGCCCTCCATATTGTGCACCCTGTCTATGTTTTCTTCCTCCCCTCTTTTGTGTGTGTCTAAAGGGATGTTGTTATTTCTTTTAGCTATGGGTGAACCTGTGATGCCATGCATATCCAACTCAATGGCTGAGGATGAATCCTCTGCTGAAGTATCATTATATGTACCAGATTTTTTCAAAATGGAACAAGGACGTTTCTTCCTAGGTACATATTTAGGTGACTGTTGGAATATAACCTGTTTGACTTGATTTGTGAAAAAGGGGTCCCCGCTTGCATAATCTGTTAAGTCCCTTGAGAATTTGTTCTTTTTCTTTTCTTTAAGTTGTCCCTCAAGGGGTTAATAATTCTTGACTAAGTTTTTTTCAAATGAGATATATATTGGGGTTGTCCGTCAAACTGTTTAATAGAGTCACACAACAATGTAATCTCTGATAATTCTTGATCTAGTTCTCTCATAGTGCCCTGCCAAGATCTCAGCAAAACACATGGTGACCTTGTGTTGTGCCTCACTCCAAGCCTTCAATAACAAGTCATCACAGTTGTTAACTAGGGGCTGGACCTTAACCCTCAAATCTCTGGGTGTAATATCTTTAAGTATATACACCTTAAATAGTCTTAAATGCCATACATTACTACATAACAACTTCATGCTCTTACTTAGTTTTGAAAACTGTCTTGTTTATGAATTGTCAATGGGTGTTGACGTCCCAAGATTTCCACCTGGGTGATCCCCATCTAAACCAAATACCACCAAGTCATTGCGATCGGAGGCTAAACCCTTAAGTAAACTATTGATATCCATATTAAATGCCTCACTGCCCCACAGCAATACCATAACCAGATGAGGTAGTTTACTTATATAAACCATTTACTAATTATTAAATGAATACCCCTCAATATCAGTATAATTCAGTAATTCCGTGGTCAATGATCTAAATAATAAGATGTTGGTCTAAATCATACTGCATCCAGTCAGCTAAGATTCAAATGAATCTAAGCAACTGCACCGGACAATAACAGCCACAGAATATAATATTTCTTCAGTATCTCACTTCTGAGTATATGAAATTGAACAATATATGATACATGCAAAAACATGTCCATATAAGTTCACGCATAAGAATCAACCAAAAACCTGAGCTGAGTCCAAGTAATTAACCACGGACTATATCAGCCTCCAACCTACATGTTCATAGTTATGCTTCTTATATGCTATAGCAACTGATCCAGAAGATATATTCATTGAATAAAAAAATCAAAATTATTATAATACCCCAAATCACCAAATTTTAATATAGCTGCAGAGTTGTTGGCCAAATAAAATTCCAGAATGCACAAAAAATGTCAATATATGGTTTGATGGGAGCCACTCGAATGGAATAAAGGCAGGTCTGCTATTAATAAGATTAGTTTCTATCACAAGGAAAATATCATAATGCCATCCAAAAGGCAATTTTTTCATGTGTCACAAACATTAAGTATAGTAAGATAGGAAGCCCACTGATAACATAAGAAATTATGCAAAAACAGTTGTTATAATCTAAATAATTAATTGTTTTCTAATAAGGTTGCTCAAATAAACAGGATATTTAGATTACTTCCTTAATACAACTTCAAGATATTTGTTGAAAACATAAGCTATGTAGTACACCATTAAGCAGCGATATACAAGTCATATATTGTCCCCATATATATGTGTACCTTATTGTGAAGACATAATCACAAATATCAGCAGTTATTGAAAGGAATCCTCAAATTATTATAAACATACAAATAACTCGTTCAGCTATGTTAATAATCCTGTCGAAATGTCCACCATCTCATCTTCAGATAGTGCCCTTGTATGTATGTCGCCAAACCGAACGGTGTTTGTAGAAGACCAAGATGGTAAATAATCACAAAAACGGCTGTACGACAAGATCACTACAAGGCCGATAAAGAATGTATGTCCAAAAATACAGATTCACCTATTTAGCCAGTTTTTATTCAATACACATAGATCGTCCATCTAGTCTCATTATAACGCCCTCATATAAAGAAACGTCAGACATGTATTGGAAAAATCCAAAATGGTGAAAAGTTACAAAAAATACTTTGTGTCTAAAACATTATTTGAAACAAACTGTCCTAGTTGTAGCCATATATCAAAACAATTCCACCTTCAAAATAGAGATCCAATCATTGTAAAAGAGAAAAGGAAACATTCAAAGTCCCCAATACATATAACGGCCTGTAGATCCAAATGCAGTGTTTGTTCCCATTGGTAGTCACACCATTAATTGCATTAAATATAGTACACAAGCACCGAGAACTGTCCTGAAAAAGTCAAACAACCAACAAGGTTGTTCAATGATGTTCAAAATAAAAAATAATACCAGTTCTTGTTCAAATTTGTATTGTGGACTGAGTATATCCAGCGTAGAAATTCAATCCGCTGATGTTATAGCAACAAACGGAACCTTACATCTAGATCCTCGATTGAATAAATAATAATCCAAGGCAGCATCAAAAAATTAGTAGTTTCAATATCCGCCTCCACAGATTAAACAAAAAATAAAGAATCAAAATAACACCGCAACCATTAGAGAAGCGATATGCACAACATCACAGGCCCACAGCAGAGAAAACACGCAACTCAAAGAATAGCCCCTGCAAGTAAGGCAACTGACAAGTCCCAAAATAGTGTTCCAAAAATGCATTGACCAGCAGACAGTGATGCAGAAACTCAATATTGTTATTTATTGCATATCTGTGCTAAAAAGCACATACCATAGAGAGAAAAAATATATATCCAATAAAATACAGAGTTCTTCAGTGTAGAAAACAGATCTCACAAAAAATCCCTCTATTTATATCTGTGGCAATCAGAAATCATATGACTCATCAATTCACTTAAAGGTGCTCATTCAATCCGGGGGGGAATAAACAGCCTAATTTAATAATCCATTTTTTCTCCATCTGAGTCAAAATTTGAAGCCAACCCGCAGTCTTTGATCTATTGCCTTTAATTTTGTCAATAATGGTAAAATGGAATTAGCTCTAGGATGTTTGATTGTATGTTTATATGGGGCATTAGTGAGATGCTTGTGTCTTAAATCACTTAGGTGTTCAGCTATTCTGAAGTTTACTGACCTGCAGGTTTGTCCTACATAAAAGGCAGAGCAACCACATGTAACAAGGTAAATAACCCAGTCTGATTGGCAATTCCCAAAAAAAGAAATAGTATAAACCATACTTGAATTTCTACTGCTGAAACTAGTTGTTTTGTTCATTCTAGGGCAATGTACACAATGTCCACAAGGAAAACATCCCTTTATGTGGTCCCCTAAAAGGGTTAATTGTCTTGCTGAGTTTAATGAACAATGTCCCCTTTTATAATGACTGAAAATAGAACCCAAATTTCTGCCTTTTCTATATGAAAATAAACATCTATCTCCCAAAATTGTAGTTAGTTTATCATCTGCCATAAGTATATTCCAGTTTCGTTGTACACTGTTGGTCAGTCTCGCAGTATTACGTCCATATGTAGTAACTAGCCATATTACTGGGTTTAAGGCAAGAGCTTTTGTCTGATATTCGAGTAGCCCATCACGCTGTAGAGAATCAACACTGTTCCTAGCATGTAAAACCTGTCCCAACTTATAACCTTTATCTATGAACCGGGTGGTTAAATCATCCCCAGTATAACTCGTTCCTCCATGCCACCAGCTATCATCTGCCACATATTTGTAAGAATATTCCCAAATCTCAGTATATGAGAATAAAACGTATTTGCTGTGATGACAGCTCTTATTATACTTATAGGGATGATTTAACCACCCGGTTCATAGATAGAGGTTATAAGTTGGGACAGGTTTTACATGCTAGTAACAGTGTTGATTCTCTACAGCGTGACGGGCTACTCGAATATCAGACAAAAGCTCTTGACTCAAACCCAGTAATATGGCTAGTTACTACATATGGACGTAGTACTGCGAGACTGACCAACAGTGTACAACGGAACTGGAATATACTTATGCAGATGATAAACTAACTACAATTTTGGGAGATAGATGTTTATTTTCATATAGAAAAGCAGATATTTGGGTTCTATTTTCAGTCATTACAAAAGGGGACATTGTTCATTAAACTCGTCAATACAATTAACCCTTTTAGGGGACCACATAAAGGGATTTTTCCATGTGGACATTGTGTATATTGCCCAAGAATGAACAAAACAACTAGTTTCAGCAGTAGAAATACAATCATGGTTTATACTATTTCTTTTTTTGGGAATTGCCACACAGACTGGGTTATTTATCTTGTTACATGTGGTTGCTTTGCCTTTTATGTAGGCAAACCTCCAGGTCAGTAAAATTCAGACTAGCTGAACACCTATGTGATTTAAGACACAAGCGTCTCACTAATGCCTTATATAAACATACAATTAAAAATCCTAGAGCTAATTTCCATTTTACCATTATTGACAAAATTAAAGGCAATAGATCAAAGACTGCGGGTTGCCATCAAATTTTGACTCAGATGGAGAAAAAATGGATTATTAAATTAGGTTGTTTATTCCCCCCCGGATTGAATGAGCACCTTTAAGTGAATTGATGAGTCATATGATTTCTGATTGCCACAGATATAAATAGAGTGATTTTTTTGTGATATCTGTTTTCTACATTGAGGAAGACTGTATTGTATTGGCTGAAACCGGTCTGGATATATATTTTTTCTTTCTGTGGTATGTGCACAGATAAGCAGTAAATAACAATACTGAATTTCTGCATCACTGTCTAACAGTGGTTAACACAACATTACCATTCAGAGAATGCAACAATAAATGCCATGCAATACCACAGTAAACACAACCAGTCCAGGATTTAGAGCTTTATTCCCAGGCAGCTACAGTTTTATTTAAATATGACCTATATGGGACTATTACTGTCATATTGTCTGGTTTATTCAGTACAACCCATACAACAGTTTTTATACTGCCAGGTGACTTTCTACTACTTTATATTTATTTGGTATGACTACTACAAGTAGGATTGTTACTCACCAGCCTCATGATGCAGCCTTTGCAGCCTAATAGCATGGGCTTCCTGATTCACAGCCCACTCAACTGCAGCTGTAAGGGAAACAGAGAAATATTTAGGCATACTTATTCATCATATACACAGGCTGGACATTAGTAAACAGTTATTAGTATGAGTACTTTCACACTGCTGGAACATCACCCCTCTGCCTTGGTTCTTGGTCCCACTCATCCAAGAGCTCCCTCTTTCTCTTCAAGTCAACAAAGTGGTGCCAGAGCTGCTCACCAGTCTGAGGGATACCAGTGGCACTGGTGAGATCATGGGTGAGATGGTCCCAGGTTTCCACTTTATATTGGGAGCCTTGGTACTGGACCTGCAGCAGTCTCTCATCATGGTTATGTACCAGGAGTCCTACCATAACCTTGGACTCCTGTATGCTCCAGCTCTGTGCACAGAAGCACATGCCCTCACTAACTGCTGCCATACTGCCTACAGTGGGAAGCTGCAACCAGTTATGAGCTGTATTCCCACCTGTGGGGTTTAAATATGGCTGATTTCATACTCTTTGCCATGATCGGACGGTTTTGAATATGCTGAGCTAAGCTAAGCTACAGGCAAACCTGCTTAGCTAAGGTTGGCAGTGCTTAAAGGGACAGGTTCCGCACTGCTTAGCGATGGGCAAATCCACTTAGCTGGGCTACTCATTGCTTAGCAGTCATATTTACACAATGCTTACATGTGGTAAGCAGAGCTGTGCAATGCTTAACATAGCTTACTTTAAATTTTTTAGACTATCTGCTGTATGGCATTGATTCATCATTCATTACATATTATAAAATTATTTCCTGTCCCTGACATGACATCCCCCAATGTGCTTTCATTACATTTATTCATGTGTGACTATACAGTATGAGGCACTTGTGTTTATATGGGGGTTTCACAACTTTAATAAACTGACAACTTACGTCTGGACCTAATGCAGTACTCTGGTTAACAAATATATGTTATTTAGTAGCTAATAATAAAAGAAATGTTTATGTACTGCTTTGACATGTAAAATGCAAATTGGTTACAGTGGGGATCGAACGAGGAATGGCTGTTTGCAAAGCATACGCTGTCACCACTACAATATATGTTGCTTATGTTGGATGTCTCTTGCTATTTAACTTCTTGTGCTGTTTAAGCTGGACTAAACGTAGCTAAGCAATGGGCACATCCACGTAGCTATGCTTAAACTTTATCGCATTTTTAAAAAAAAATTATTTTTGTTGTGTCATTTTATATGTACCCTTCAGAATATCCCTGTTAATGCTGAACCTGTTCTTCTATTAACGTTCTGCTTTGTGGGGCAATTGTCCCTTCTGGCTTTGTCCACATTCCTTACTCTGACAGGTTGGGAGGTGTGCGCTATGTGCTTGTGCTACCTGTGTTATCCTAATAACATTTGGCTTGGTAGGGATGATTGTCCTTTATGCCTTTGACCAGATTTGTTATTCTGATGGGTTGGGGTGTCATGAGCATTCTCGCTCATTTTAAATTGCCGAAGGGCAATTCTGGAGTACAGGGGGCATGTGTATTGGGAGAGCTCTGCTACAGGGGGCATGTGTATTGGGAGAGCTCTGCTCTCAGACACACCCCCTGTGCCCCTACATGGAACCATGTCTGTTTTAGAGCATGGCAGCATGCCTTCATAAATATGCATGACACACTGCTGTGTTGAACAGGAATGGTCCCTGACATGCAGGAATAACTTATTCCTGCATGACTGCTTGCTGAATCCCAGGGTATGTCTTTTTGTCAGCTGCATTAACTCATTCACTTAATGAATATGACATTGTATGAACCCCCTGTTCAGATGTTAACTTGTCCATGCTTCCACAGAATGATTCTATAAACCTAAGTAATGGAGAATGGACTCTTTGATGCTCAAAGATAACCAAACTATGGTGAATGTTGTGATCTTCATAGCTAATTTTATCAAACCTCTCCTTGCAGCATGACCATCAAAATATGGTGGGAATCCTTTAAGTTAAAACTTGTACGTATTTGTACACTATTATCAGTTCTCTAAAGGACAGGGTTCATGGTCTGGAGGACTAATTAGCTATTTTATGAAATAGATATATGGCTGCAAAATTGCGTGAATCAATTAAAAAAAAAAAAAAAAATATATATATATATATATATATATATATAAGCTCAAATACCAGCCACTGAGTGCTGCATTGATAGAAAAGACTGAAGCTATTTTTAGGATGTGAAGCAATTCAGCCTTGGGCAGACGGTAACATGTCAGGCAAACTTCTGGCCAATAAAATTAAACTCAAAAAGGATGCAGTAATTCCTGGAGTTAAGGACATTTTGTCTAAACAATTAATTCACCCTTAGAGATGTTAACACAATTTTTAAATCTCTTTCTCAAACACTGTACTCTGATCCTCAACCTCCAGACTATTGTCAAGAGCGCCTCCATTCCCTTCTCTGCCAAACCTTCTAAATTATCACGTACTTCAAAGCAATCTCTGGATGCATCTATCACTGTACAGGAAGTTATTAAAAAAATTCACTCTATTAAAAACAGTTAGGTCCTTGGACAAATGGCCTCAGTCCTAAGCTTATGTTCTTCTTCTTCAACACCACCTAACCCTAGAACTTACTCACTTATTCATCTCTTTTAATAGCTCCTATTCAATTCAATTCTCCTCTCTTTCTTCTTTCATAGTGGTCATTCCTTAACCAAAGAAAGATCTAACCTCTCCAGTGAATTATAGACCTATTTCTCTCCTTAATGATGATATTAAAATATACACGGAGATTCTTGTCCACAGGCTGGACATGTGTTTATCTAGTTTATTTATGAAAACTTAAAACTGGCTCTATTAAAGAAACAAGGAGTAGAGATTACCTATGCACCTTTACTCTTTACTTGTGGATTTTGAAAAAGCCTTTGATTTCATCAAATGGAGGTAAATATGGAATATAATCGTAGGCACAGACTTTTCTAGTGATTTTATTAACATGGTTATAGTGGTTTATCAGTCGCACCAAGCCAATGTCTTTATTGTCTTTTGTTGGACCAATTCCCTTCATTGCAAGGTACCCAATAAGGTTGCCCCCCTCTCACAAGCCATTTTTTGTCCATTGAGATTCTGTATAGATACCTTAGCAACTCCTCTATACCATCAAGCTGGTCCTTACACAATATTGAAACTAAAGCATTGCTATTTGCTTGTGATTGCCTTAAACTCACTTGCAATCCCTCACAAGATATTCCTTCTGTCAATACAATACTTTTTAATTTCATCAGTCCTTCTGGCTTTTGAGCCAGTAGAACTAAATCTGTGTTATTCTCTGTCAGTAAAGTGGCCAACATTCTAACTCTTTCCCAAGTTTCACTCTCATTTCAGTGGACCAAAAAAAAACTGTGTTATCAGGGGCTTAATCTACATCCCGATATTCATACATTGGGGACATATTTTCTGGGAGTATAATGAGTTGGCAGACTTTAAAAATTCCATGCAGACTACTCTGTCAGAGGTACTGGGTAAGCTATGATACAGAATCTGACTTGTCTAGATGTAGTAAGGCCTTGCTGAGTCTAACTATGGTGGCTGCCAAAGAAGAAATTACTAGAAAATGGAAAGCAAAGTTTAAACCAAATGTACTAGGAATAGTGAATACAGTAACATAGCTAAAACTACCAGAATTGGGATGTTTAGAAAAGGGTAGGAGCAGATTACATGGAAAAAATGGGAATTGTTGAAACAATACATGCAGAGGAGGACCAAATGTTTAAAAGAAGGCAGGATTTGAATGAGTTATGTAATGCTTGATTGAACATGACTGGATAGATTATAAGCAATGTATAATGTTTGCAACAAAAAATTATGTCAATATGGTTTGTGATGTAAAATGTTTGCAGATAAAATTATGTCACTATGGTTTGTTTTCATTTATATAAATGTAAGATTACTTATATCACATGTGATAATTTAATAAAGATAGTTCTTGTTTAAAAATGTCAAAAATAGTCCTCATGGATATTTGGGACAAGGTTTTTGTTTGTGTTCACTCCTGAAGGAAAGTATATCTGTTCTTGCTGGTGTGGATATTGGTGATTAAAGTGTTTGTTTCCTGCACTTTTGCTTAGTTATTAATTATAACTAGGATAGTTTCAGCATTAATGGATACTGAGACAATGTTTATAATTAAGAGGTCTTTGGTCTGGTCTCATGTGGTAGTAAAGGGTAGGATTCACTGTTTGAAACACCTAATAGTGTTGTTGTGATTGGCTGAGGGCTAGGCTGTTCGTTTTGAGACTTCTCTGCCTTTATAACATTGTCACATTTGAGTGAAGCTGCTTTTCATGTTGTGTGTAGATGCAAGCACATAAAATTTAAAACTTACCTATAAAACTACCCCTGACAATTCCTCAGTACTTATTTGTGCAGAGATCACCTTGTTTGTACACTGAGAAGTACTCACCCATCAAGCTATGTCTTAGGCAGTCTTGATAGGAATCTACCCTCCAAAAACAACCAGGAAAGCCAGCTGTAAACCTTTCCTTCACCATCCCCTTGGAGAACACATAATAAATACACAACCATGGGTATGCAGTTCCCTGCTACTTCTGCAGCTAGCTTGCTGGACATGGGTATCCTGAAGAAATGCAGCAGTTGTCTCATGTATACTGACAACTGCCTAATCCTCCAACAAATGTATAATGTATGTAATGGATGTTGTTAGAAATGTCACTAGGGGGAAGGGTCTCACATACAAGCACCTATAATACAAACAAGTTATCAGTAGCACACACACTACACCAACCTCACATAGTAAGGATCAGAAACATAGACCAACATAGGCTGAAGCTCTTAAATGTAATTTCCTGAAACCACAATGACTTCCTAGACATGGTACTCTAAAAAAGTGTCCTCAACAACCTTTAGAGCTTTCAACAAAAACAGCAAGTAAGACTCATGTTGCCACACTCCATGGTGTCTCAACTTCTAAACCCATAAGGCAAACCTCCACACAACCCACCATTTTGATCACAGGAGGCACCGTTGTGAGACAAACATTTGATAATTCACTAAGGTAAGTAAGGAGAGAGTCATGGTCAGCTGTCTCTGAGGAGCCAGGATCCAACACATCATATATGCACTCAGGGCATTGGATTACAAGTTGCCAGTATGATTCTGTCATAGTCCATATGGGTGCAAATGACCTCAGACATACCTCTCCGGATTTTATGAAAACATGCTGGAGCTCTCAGCACAATAGAATTGAGAGGAGCATTGAACAACATTCTACCTTCTCCAAGGGGTGATACCTCAAATTTGCAAATTGGGTGCTATCATAAGATCCCCCATGACACTAACATCCTGCAAGAGTGTCTAACACAAACATGAATAGAAGTTTATTGGCTTTAATAATTAGCTTAGATTTTGGTGTCACTCCAAGAGGTTACAATATTAATTAACATGAGAAGGTAAAGTCAAAAGACCATCCTAGTTTGCCAGGAATGATCTGCAAATGTCCTTTCTAGAATTTTAAAAACTGCCTAAAACATTGTCCTTCCCATTATATCTTTTTTAGGCAATAAAACTTCTGGCATAACAAAATCAAATCTAGAAAAGCTAAAGATCTTACTGCTCAATGCTAGGAACCTAAACAAGAAACTCCACTTTCTCCTAACCTTGGAGAAGGGAGCCATTTGTGCAGTTACCAAGACATAGATTAAAGTGACAGGCAGCACTCCAGGTCTACTATGCCTTCTACACATTAAGACCAGTTACTACACAAGCATGGACTAAGGGAAGAGTTGTCTCAATTTATATAAAAAGCAATCATACTTTAAGGCTGGTGACTCAAGATGATGATCTTGAGTTTCTCCAAGTCCAAATCACAACAAGCAAAGTCATATACCATATCCTTGCAAGTTATAGATCCCTCTCTATGACCCATGGAACCCATAACCCATACTTAAACTTATTGGAATCACTCATTAGTGGCTTTAACAACCTCACTACAAATTGAAAACCATACGCAACATTGAATATGCAGACCCAGAGCTTCCTGGACTTTGTCAAAACAAACACTCTGTAGCAGATAGTTCTTATGTCCACTATGGACAAGAATGTAGTGAATTTAATCCTCACTAACATGAGACAATAGTGCGCTTCTCTTGTGTAATGTCCTGTCTGATAAGGATGGACTATAAAGTTATCCAGGACCTTACTAATCCTGGAAAATTTATGAACTATTCTACGACAAACTTCCGGGTCTATATTATCTTGTCGAAATGGCATAACAGTGAAGGCTGTTTCGACGACAAATAAACAGCAAACTGGAAATACAGCGAAAGCTCAAGTCAGTATTTTTTTTCCTAGGGAAAAAAATAGCTTGGCTGTTGCCGTGACATTGCCCTTTACCCCACTGTAGTGTGATCGCGGAGTTGGTATAGTTGGGGGGGTTGGGGCACAGATCCCCACATTGGGGGAAGGGGGGGTGAACCCCCCACTTTGAAATGTTTAAAAATCGGTGACCTGGGCTTTTGCTGTTTTTGCAGTTTGTTGTTTATTTGTCATCGAAACGGCATTCACTGTTATGCCATTTCAACAAGATAATATAAACCACAAGCTTCCTACTATTAAGCGATAAGCTAGCAAAATTTCAAGCCAACCCAAGCCATGAGAACACTCCTGGCTATGGAGAATTGTTCACAGTGACCCTGTGCAATCATGTCAGTAAATGCCTACCAGGAATAAACACAAAAAACAAACCACCCTGATGGAATCCCAATATAAACAGGTTGTACAATGAAAGGAAGAAAGTCATGGCAAAAATGATGAAGTGCAATGGCCAGTAAGATAAAAAAATCTCTCATCAATGAAACAAGTGACTCATTAACCCAGCACCTATCTCCCTGCTGGACAAAGGAAGCTGTAAATGCTTGACCACCCAAGCCTAAGCCTACATATACCCCTTAGAATAATCTTAAGGTTCCTAAAACTTGTCAGATACATTTTGGATGCATGTCTAGGATTAAAAAGGCCCCCGTGGTCATTAGCCTAGTATACACCTATGAACCTAAAAATGAAAGGTACAGTGTAGGGGAAATCTAATTATGATACTGACAAGAAAAAGGAATGTTACTGGCCTTTTTAAAATTTAACTGTAGATTTTTTGATTATCATATAGTGAATTATATATGTTGACTGAGATAAATATGGAGATTGTAGATTCTTCACATGGTCAAACAAAAATCAGTTAGCAGTTTGGACTGTTTAATTGAATTTTTTAACTTAATTCTATAATCCATCAATTTTTTTCTGGGAGAAACTGAAAAAAATCTCCTATGACATTTGCTATAATCTGTTTTATTAATGTGGAGTATATTAATAGTTAATTCCTGTTAGTGCTTCCTTTGTGAGATTGTTAGGTTAGACTTAATTATCAGATGCCAAAAACAAGTTTTAGAAGTGATTTCTGCCTAGTACACAGTATGTTTGTCCAGTGATTATATGGCATGCCATACCTCTAAAAATGTGTCTCATTACGTGGAACGTTTCTCATTTTGAGCCTTAAAAAAACATGTCCCTTACTGTTTCACACTGAAAGGGTCTGTCACACAGTCAGTGTTAAGAATTTTTCTAATGCCAATGGTAAATGACTCTAAATCATTATAAGTATAAAGTAACACATTTTAACTATCCCTTGAGATTCCTAGTTGAAGCTGTTAATAAGTGTCCCACATTCTGTCCATTTGTTCCACATTATGAGAGGCAGTGTTCCATATTTTGGTGATGGAAGGTTGAAAGCAATGCAGTATACATTTATAAGAATATGGCTGAGAGAGCTATCTTTCTAGTTAGTTGACAAGTGAAGTTAAAGTTTTTTTTGTAGTTAAGGTTAGTTAATAAACTTAACAATCTTAGATTATTGACACATACGGTTGGTTTAACTTGGTGAGTTGAGGCTATGTTGCAATATAAGTATTAAGCTTTTTCATGTGCAATAACTAACTGATGTGTATATTTAATGTTGTTACTGTAGGACTCTGTGAAGTGCAATATAAACCACACTGTGCAGTATTCATGCTGACCATTCCATATGCTGCTTAGTTCTTATGTTATAGTAATGTCATGCAAATGTAGTTACTCAGTCTTGTTTATATGTAAAGTGTGTCTGGCCATTATGTTATTATTTTATTCTATTTTTACTTTTATTTTTATTATATTATTTTAGTATTATTATTATTATTCTCTGTATGTATGTTTTTGCACTGGGAATGGAGCATCACAATTTTGTTTAGCTACACTGCGGTGTAGCTCTGAATGACAACAAAGTTTACTTTGACTTTATTTTCAGTAACTACTATAATGAAGGCTTAAGGCTTTCAGAGATCTAATTCTATAGATGATGACTGTAAGATTCCATATAAATGCATGCTAAAAGCAATCCTGTCTGCTTGCAAAGCAACACTATCTACCACTAACAGTACATGCTACTCTGGTAAACGAATACAAATAAATAAACATACTGCAGTGCAGATATATTGCTTATTGTCTGTGACAGGCAATAGTTTGAATTTGTCTGGAGATGAATTGACAGTCAAAGCACAGGGGATTCAAACAAGGTAGGAACAGGGGCGGGGGCTGGGAAGGGGATGCCTTGGTGAATCAAAGGAGTCTCAACATATGGCTGTCTGAAGCCAATGACTCAGGTATTGAACTTCCTGATAGATGGAATACGGTGGTAGGAGTGCTGCTATTAAGGCTATACCTTCACTGATAAAGTGGTATTATTATGAGTTTGTAAATTATTAACAGGCAAAACCTGGGAAACATGCTTCCAATTATAATGATTGCATTATTAGTGTGATTGGTTCATAAATAATGTATGCACTGCTAAAAATGAGCATTTGCAAACGAGAAAAAAATGAAAATTATGCATTTTAATAAATATTTGTCTGTGGTTTAGGAGTTCTTTATTTAATGTTTTCTGTATTCATGACAGAATTTGGACAATCATACAGAGATTTATTTTACATGTGTCAAAGCTGTTTAAATATGAAAATATTGGCAATTACAAAAAAAAAGGCAGAATGCCCATTATCTAGTACCGTTAAAATAAAATCCAGAAGTAGAAATCTACTGTTTCCTGTTTCTGGATGAACATAGACAATGTTAAAATGATTTTTTTTTTAACGGATAAACTAACTGCAACATTTACTGTAGGATTCAGATATGTTTATTTTGAAAAACTAGGTGAATCTGTGTGGTGAGAGGCCATGCACATGAATGGGGCAATTCAAGGAGGAAACTGATGTGGAATAAGGTGAAGTCCCAAGACTGGAAAAACTCCCTTATCAGCCCCAACAAAAGGTTGAAATCCCTCATCAAATCCTCTAAAGCTAGCTATGAAAACAAAATTGCAGCATATAGTAAAGACAACCACAAGGCCTTCTATAGTTATGTAAAGAATCCCCATGGCGATAACCAGATTTGCTCTGAGCTACTGCACAATGGTACCTCTTATACTGAGCCAACAGATATTGTCAATATACTGGCCGACAGATTCAGTGTCAGCTTTAGTGACCCCACCCCCAAAAGGACCAAGCACAATACCAGTAGATTGTCAGGCACCCAGTATTACTGCTGCACAGGTTAAAACAGCACTGTCCAAGGACAAGAATATAGATTCTATGGGACCTGACAATGTCCCCAGCTGTGTTCTACATAGGTTCATAGGTAGGTACTAGGCTATCGGCCCTGGGGCCTATACAAGCCCAGCCAAAAAGGTACCCTGGCTTTTGCCACCCAAGAAAATTATTTTCTTGTGCCACTGTCGAGCAGAGCCACAGAAGTGATCTCCGGGGTGAATTTCCTATTTCCCATCCAATCATCAAGATTTTTCTTGAAGAGTGCTAATGAGGAGCTTTGTTTGATATAGATAGGTAGTTTATTCCAGAGTATGGGAAGTCTCTGGGACAGGAATCTATCCCTCCGGCATGTTCTGTTTATTGTGGTGACAAGGTTTTGGTCCCTAGAGCATGTAGCTTGGAAGGATTGGGATTTTTTTAAGTGGAGCATGTCCAACAGCTATGGGTTTGGCACAGCTTTGCATATTAGGCAGAGATCGCCTCTGAGTAGGTGATATGTGATGGAGTAAAGCTGGAGTTTTTGGAGACTGTCTGCATAGGGCATCTATTTGAGGCTGGTAATCCTCTTTGTGAGGTATTTCTGCGGCCTTTCCAGTTGTTGTAGATGTCTTATGAGGTACATACCAAAAGGGGCATTGTACTCTATAATGGGTCTAATGAGTGATGAGTAGAGGGGAACAATGACCTCTTTTTTTCTGGATGAGAAACCTTTTGTGATGAGGTGTGCCACATAGAAGGATTTCCTGATTACTGTGGCGATGTGATTATCAAAGAAGAGACTACTGTCCACCTGTGTCCAAAGGTCTCTTATCACACTTTTGATGTTAAGTATACTACCGCCTATGTTGTAGTTCGTGGGTACAGAGTTTTTACCAAAGAGGATGACAATGCACTTTTTGGCATTGAGCTTGAGGCCATGGCTTTGACACCAGGCATCTGTCTCAGTGAGGCCCTTTTGTAGGATGTCCACATTATTAGGAGTTTTGATTATGGCTCATAGTTTGCAGTCATCTGCTAACTTCATTGGCCAAAGACCATCTGTGTTATCCTGTACTTCAGAGAAGTAGATACCAAACAGGAGAGGACCCAGGACTGAACCCTGTGGTACTCCACTTGTCACTGGTCTGAAGTCAGATTTGGAGTCTGCTACTTTCACAGTGTGGGTTCTGTCAGTGAGCCAGCTGGCAACCCATCTTGTGACATAGGTATTTATACCTAGTTTAGTGAGTTTATCTATAATTCCAAAGTGGGGGATGGTGTTGAAAGCCTTGGCAAGATCTAGATAGGCTGTGTGAACCACCTTACCCTCGTCTACAGCTTTGGTGACTGCTTCAAAGATGTCTATCAGGTTTAGGAAACATGATCTGCCTTTTACAAACCCAAACTGTGTGGGGTGTAGAGTTTGGAGATTACCAATGTCTTTGTTTATAAGTTCCATGATAATACGTCCTATGGTCTTGCAGACCAGGCTCATCAGGCTAATGGGACGGTAGTTCCCGGGGTCCATGGTGGCTCCCCCCTTGTGGAGTGGGATAACTGTCACTGTGCACCTTTCAGCAGGCACAAAGCTTAAGGTGAGGCTATGATTGAACATGGTATTTAGGTGGGGTGCCAGTTTGTTCTGTAGTTCATGTAGAATGCAGCCTGGGATGTTGTCTGGTCCCATGGATGCTGTGTTCTTGACTTTGGAGAGTGTGTTTTTTACCTGTGCAGCTGTGATTACAGGAACTTTGCATTCTTTCTGTATAGAGTTGGGCTCTTTAGGGGGTGAGAGGGGGGTAAAGTTAGCACTGAACATATCTGCCAGGATGTTGGCAATATCAGTTGGGTCTGTATATTTAGTGCCATTGTGCTGTAACTCAGACCAGCTCTGAGTGTTGCCATTGAGATTCTTGACATAGCTATAGAATGATTTGTGGTTGTCTTTAGAATCAGTGGTGATTTTGTTTTCGTAACTAGCTTTGGAGGATTTTATCAGGGATTGCAGCTTCTTACTGAGGCTGACCAGGGAGCTCCTCCACTCATGGGATTTTACTCTCTTTTGCAACAGTTTCTTCCTTCTGTTGTACAGTTTGTTTATGACAGGGGACCACCAGATTGGCTTCCTTTTTTTGGAGGATAGCATCTTGGTTCTGTTTGGGATAGCATGATTCATGCACTCGTGTAAGTGCTTATAAAGTGCAATTGTGTAGGATTCAGTAGTCGTAACTGTATTGTCCATCTGCATGGGTGTCATGAAGTTCACCACTTCTGTCCTAAGAAGCATGAAGTTGGCTTTGGAGAAATGTTTTACCATGGTTTCCTTAATGGGGGGTGGGGGCAGGATGTGGATATCTAGGGTAATTAGCTTAAGGTCGGATCGGACCAATGAGGCGTTGACTTCAGGTGTGGAACACTGGTCACTCATGTTGGTAATGACTAGATCTAGAATATTGTTGTCCCTGGTGGGGTGTGGATAAGTTGATCCAGGGCATTGGAGTTTATGAATTCCAGAAAGCATTGAGTGAAGGAGTTGGTACATGAGTAGTTTTCCCAGTTAATGGTGGGGTAGTTGAAATTGCCCATTATTACGGTACTTGGTTGAACCCTAATATTTTCTAGTACATCAAGAAAAGAGGAGTGGGAAACCTGGGGCATGGTGAGGGATCTGTAACAAGCTACAGTTTGGATTGCAGTTTTGCCCAGAGTTAGTTGCACTTGGATAACCTCGGCTGCATTATGCTGAGCAACTAGCCTGGAGGTCTGGATATCCTTAATGAATATGGACACACCTCCACCTTTGGTGTTCCTGTCCAGGTTACATGGCTGAAAAGTGTGGTATGAGTTAAAGCCTGGTAGTGCATGGTGTGCTCTCTGGAGCCTAGAACCAGGTCTCAGTCACTGCACAGATATCGATGTTCTCCATTTTAAGGAGTGCCTCGAGTGAGTGCATTTTGAGATTTAGACTTCTAGCATTGAGTAGCATCACCCTCAGTTTTTGCTTGCCTGTTCCTGTTACGGTGGTGAATTTGTCATTTGAACCTTGCCTAAAAAAGGCACTATAGTGGCAGCAAGAACCTTAGCCAGTACCAGAATACCAGGAGTGACAGGTGCAGGCCATCTCTGGCAAAGCATTGTGGTATGTCAACCATGTCATCCCAGGCGGGCAGATACTGGATCCCTTTAGAATGACACCAGAAACTTAGCCAATTGTTGAAGTTAATAATTTTGTCCTTGTACTGCAGCATCATTCTGGGTGATGGCAAAATGCTACTCAGGGCTAGGGTCATACCTGCCTGGGCTACAAGACTGGAGAGCTCTTCCATGTCGCTTTTCATGTAGTCCAGGGAGGTACGTCTCAGGTCGTTCACACCAACATGGACAATGACAGAGTCATATTTGTACTTGTTGTGGAGTGACCTGAGTGCGTGGGTTATGTGGTGGATCCTGGCACCTGACAGGTAGCTGACAGTAACCTTCTCCTTGTTTAGCCTGATGAACTGGCACCTCACCTGTATGCCCTGTTCAATCACAGCCAAACCTCAGGCTTTGTCCCTACCAAATGGCACACTGCTACAGTCATCCCTCTCCACAAAGGGTGAGCAACTACAGACCCTGGGAACTATCGCTCCATTAGTCTGATGAGTTTGATATGCAAGGCTATGGAATGCATCAGCATGGACCTAATTAGCAAGGATATAGGGAATCTCCAAACTCTGGATCCTACACAGTTTGGTTTTGTGAAGGGTAGATCATGCCTGCTCAACTTTGTCAATTTCTTTGAGTCAGTCACCAGAGCTGTAGATGAAGGCAATGTGGTTCATACAGCTTACCTTGGTCTGGCCAAGGCCTTTGATACATTCTCCACTCAGGAATCATAGAAAAACTCACTAAGCTAGGCATCAACCCCTATATCACTAGGTGGGTTGCAAACTGGCTCAAAGATAGAAGCCACAATGTGAAAGTTGTTGACTCCAAGTCAGACTGCCGACCAGTCACAAGTGGAGTCCCACAGGGTCCGGTCCTGGGTCCTCTCCTGTTTGGTATCTACTTTTCTGAAGTCCAGGCCAAAACGAAGGGACTCTGGCTGACAAAGTTTGCAGATAATTGCAAGTTGGGAGCTATTATTAACTCACCAAATGATGTTGACATCCTACAGAAAGACCTCACTGAGATCAATGACTGGTGTCAGAACCATAGCCTTAAGCTCAATGCCAAAAAATATGTCATCATCCCCCTTGGGAAAAACCCAGTTCCCTTGAATTACCACATCAATGGTAGTCCACTGAACACAGAAGGCGTTATAAGAGCTCTGGGAACACAGGTTGACAGCAACCTCTCTTTTGACCACCACATTGCCACTGTTGTCAGAAAGTCCTTCTATGTGGCACATCTCATTACTAAGAGTTTTGCATCCAGGGAGAAAGAGGTCATTGTCTCCCTCTACACTCCCCTCATTAGGCCAGTCATAGAGTACAATGCTGCATTTGGCATGTACCTCACTAGACACCTGCAACAACTGGAGAGGCCACAAAAGTACCTCATCCTAGGCCTTAAACACTTGTCCTATATGGACAGACTTATAAAAGTCCCACTATTCTCTGTCTCATATTGCCTACTTAGAGGCGATCCCTGCTTGATGTACAAAGCCATGTCTGATCCAGCTCTGTTTGAAATGCTACATCTAAAGAAATCCCAATCCCTCCGCACCACATGCTCCAGAGACCTCAGCCTCATTACCACAATCAACAGAACATGCTGGAAGGATAGGTTTATAACCCAGAGACTGTCCATGCTATGGCATAGACTTCCCATACATGTCAAGCCAAGCACCTCACTCGCCCTCTTCAAGACAAATCTTGATGACTGGATGGTGAACAGAAAATTCACCCCAGGGATCACTCCAGTGGCTCTACTTGACAGATGCACTAGGAACTAATGTCAGGCGGCACAATGCCAGGATAATCCTATGGGCTAGGCATGTAAAGGCTCCAGGGTCATTAGCCTAGTACGCACCTATGAACCTATGAACCTATAGCCACACACTGTATGACCACACTAGGCTGTGAAATGCCACACACTATGCAAATGGTGTATAATGGCATGAAATGAACAACACTATCAAAATAAGGATTACGATAAATTCAAATGAAGGCAAACAACATTGTGGTATGATTCAGACGTGTAAATTTTGCACAATGAAACATAACATTTAGAATTGCTGACAGCAGTAAAATCTTGAAGTTACAATAAACAGACTACAAAATCATGTACTAGGTAATCATAATCACAAGAGGCTGTCCTCACACCTGGTAACAAAGAATATGTGTACCATCACCCCTGGTGTTGCCGAGTCATCTGTCAATGCCTGCCCGTACCCCACCCCACACTTTCGCTGTAGTTTCTGGGTTTCACCCTTTATGGTAATCTAACTTCCAAAGTCCCTCCCTTCCCCTTTGATTGCTATTGTCGGTTGTTTAAGCTAATTAAGTAGTTTTCCCACCTATTGTTTTACATAGCTCCATAATACTGAGAGTCCATTCAGCAAACAAGTATTGCTCTTGAATTAACCTCCATTAATATAAATTGTCAGTTTCACAGAGCTCCCATCTGCTTAGCATCCTTGCCACACTCTGAGAGTGTCCTGAACAACTCCTGTGCTATCCTTGGCAGATAACAATTTATTTCACTGTTTTGCACTTCATTTAACTGCTATATCAGCCAATTTTTGCACTATATATAATTTTTAAGTACCTTGTTAATGTACTGTTTGCTGATTACCGAGAATTGCACTTTTGAAAAGCTTTACTGGCAGTGTTACTGTTTAATTTACTACTTTGTATTTTTGTTGGTAATTGTCACATTCCTGCACCTTTGATCCTGATAAAGGGTTTCTACACAGTTTCCTGTGTTTTGAGTGCCTGTATACATCTGACATGTTTGTAAGGCTCTTGGCTGATTCCCACAGAATTCAGCAGTGCTTGGTGTCCTCTCCTGAGCCTCTGAAGTGATTTCCTTGCATCATGTACCATCCAGGCAAAAGCTAAGTACTTCCATTAAAACCACACTTCTAGAAAGCTATTTAAGTGATTGATAAATGATTTCTGGTTTTATTTGTACTTATTTAAGGCTGACATTGCTCCAGTTTCTCAAACTGTCTTGCTATTTGTCTGATTGATTTGAAATTGCCTTGTATAGTTAGTTTGTTAAAGTTATCACACTCTCAAGCTATCTTTTTTGTGCTTTTACATTAAGAAGTGGTAGTAGGTGGTAGCTTGGTCTATCTGATTTGAAATACACAGAAGCAAGTTGCAAGCTTATTTCCACAGAGCTCAGTAAACCTTGGTAACTTGCTTGTGATTCAAGAGGTGTTTCAACTGAACCCAGTGCCATCCAGGTAAAGATAAGTTCTTAAAGTGAAATATTGCACTATTTTAACTGTTTAAGTGATTGCTGCTCGGATTTTATAATTGTCTAAGCATTTAAAGTGTATTTCTGCTAAGAATAGCCTTTTCTCCTTACAGTTTAGTTCTTGAACTATTTTGTCTTATAATTAATTTATGAATGGACTGTCTAGCTAGGGAATGCATTGTTTGTTTTTATATTGCACTTTAAGATCTTTGTTTGCTGTGCTTTTACATTAAGAGGATTAAAGTCATCCATCTTGGCCAGAAGGTGTTTGCCTGGTCTATGTGAGCAAATAAGTGCTCCAGAGGGGCACAGTCAATAGGCATGTAATGGCCAGAGGGCTCAGGAGTTATATTTCATTTTCATTCCTGCTTCTAGAAATTACACGGGTTTGCATGGACCTGCTCAACTGTCAAGTTTACCAATTTATCTAGTACTAGAACTGTATGCCGCAATTTAGTGATGAACTGTGCGGAGTGAATCTCAGAGCAGCTGCCTTACACATCAGCACTAATACCAAATACTAGCACTATCTAATAACATATCCTAACACTACTCAACTCTAGTTCCTAACCATAGGGACCACCCTAAGAGACCTCTGTAAAACCCAGTATTCAAATTCTAATAGCCCAGTCTAATACATACCTGCTAAACATGAATATGCAATATCCACATTTCTCCATAATCAGCTTGGTAGATACTGGCATCCTGAAAACAATGTAGCAATTGTCTTATGGTCACAGACAATCTTTTAATCATTATAGAAAGAAGCACCATATAAGAGAGATGTAGATATGCTATTTCCTTGGAATCAAAAATCTCACCTGCAAACAAGGTTGTCAAGAAAGGACGCACTATATCTACCACACATAGTGTCCACACACATAGACCAGATTGAGCTGAGGGACAAAGACCAATCCCCCCAAACCCCAAAGACCTCCTAAGCCAACAAGCAGGAATGCCTATTCTCAACAATCTCTAAAACATACATCAAAAGCAGCACCAAATACTGCATATAAGCCTACATCCAATGGACCCAGAAAAACAAAGCTGATAAGGCAAGCAAGCAATTTAGCCAGGATGCCTGTCATGGGGGACTCTGTTGTATGAGACACAGATGCCCCAATCATCAGACTGGACAAGGATAAGATTACTGTCAGTTGCTTACCTGGAGCCTGGATCCACCAAGTTATAGCTGCAATCAAGTCACTACACCACATGTAGCAGTATGATTCTATCACAGTCCATGTGGGTTTAGATTACCTGAGATGTACCTCTCTGGACTGTATGATGAGAGGCATTATGGACATCTCTGAATATGTGTCTCACACAGGTATGTGCCTTGCATTGAGCATTATTCTACCTTCAACAAGGATCATGCCACAGTATGAACAAAAAAAATGACTGACTTTGACAATTAGCTTAGTTTCTGGTTTCATTCCAAGGGGGGCACAATATCTGTAAGCCTGGGAAGACACGATCAGCAGACCATGTTGGTTTGTCAGATATGGCCTGCACCTGTCTCCTGGGCTACTGGGTTTTGGCTAAACTTTATACACCCTCTAGCAGCCTTTTTAGGCAATTCCAAAGTGCAAACAGACCAACATAGCAAATTCAGTCCAAGGGCGCCTAAATGTGTTACTGCTTAATGCAAAGAGCCTTAACAAGAAATTCCACACCCTACAAGCTCTCCTCACTCTGGAGACTATAGACATCTGTGCCTTTACTGAGGCATGGTTTAAAGTCACAGAATGTACTCCAGCAGTACAAGGCTACAGTGCCTTCCACACATTTATGCCATTAGCCACACAAACAGGAATTACAGGTGGAGGTGTCTACCTCAAGGTTGGTTAAACAGAATGATACCCTGGAGCTCGTCCATGCACAAACACATTATCTAGAGTCCCTTACCATACCTTAAGAAGCTATAGGTCACCATCTATGTTCAACAAGTCTTATCTAGAGCTATAGGAAACAATTTCTGTTGAGCAATATACTTTGCTCATGAGAGACTTTAATTATCCTTCTATAGACTATGAAACATACGTTGCCACCAACTTGCAGGCACAGCATTTCCTGGGCTTTATTAGCACAAATACCCTTGATCAGTTACTACACATTTAAAACATATTGGACCAATATGGAAGAGCACTGCTGCAACCACCCCCCCCCCCATCCCCATCCCTGGTGTCACACCCTCACAGTTGAGGTTGGATCCCAAAGTTGTCTCATTCAAATTAAAAGTTTGCTTGTAAAATACAGCAAAACCTGTTACAATTAGGAACTATTCTTGAATAAATTACATCCTATTAAGCAACAGTTTGCCAAAAATCACAGCTCTCCCAAACCCAGAGAATACAGCTACCTATCCAGAATTCTTTACATAAACCCTGTACAAACATGCAAATAACTGCACAGAGGACACTGTACCTGCCAGAAGAAAGTTCAAAACAAACCACAAAAATAAACCACAATGGTGGAATCCTAATATTAACAATGTATTTAACAAAAGGAAAAAAGTCATGGCCAGTGTCAGGAAGAGCAACTCACATATTGACAAATGCTAACTAATTAAACTAAACAGGAAACTAAGAAGACTAATTAAATCCAACAAGGGCAATTATGAGGTCAAAATAGCTTATTAGGCTAAAGGCAACCACAAGGTATTCTACAACTATGTCCAAAACATCAAAGGTAACATGCAACATTCTGCAGAACTTGTAGTGAATGTTACCACCTTCACTAAGCAGAGTGATATATCAAATCTGCTGGACAACAAATTCATCTCAAAAGTCACACCCCCCCACCCTTCATAAAATCCATGCCACAATAACCCCACATGTAACATTAGGGAGCAGGTCATAGCAGCTCTCAATAAGGCTAAAAACACAGCCTCAGTTGGGCCCAGCAATATCCAAGAGAAACTGAATGATATCAGCCCATTCGATTCGTATCATCAATGATCATGCTAACAAACAGGGCTCTTAAAATTTTCGTCTCCCATAGAGACTTCTTCAGAACTGTTAAAACACAATATCCAAGGTTGCCTCATAAACAGTATCAGAACCACTTGAGTCACTTTTCAACTGCCAAGTGAATGGAGGATGGCAACAGATACCATTCTTCAAAAGGCTGGCCATCAAAAGACCCCAGAAACTACAAACTCATTAGTCTGACTAGTCTAATATGCAAAGCCATGGAACAAAATATCATGAAAATAATCAACAAAAATATCGACAACCTACAGACACTGGACCCATCCCAGTTTGGTTTTGTCAAAAGAAGGTCATGCCAACTTGCCAACTTAACCTGGAAGACTTCTTTAAGAAGGTAACCAAGGAAACAGAAAGAAGGAAACAGTGCATACCACCTACCTAGAACTAGCTAAGGTGTTCAATACAATACCCTACTCAGGTATTCTGGACAAACTCACCAAACTAGACATAAATTCCTATATAACTTGCTGGATTGATAGCTGCCTCACACAAAAGATACAAGAAGTCAGGATTGGTGAGACCACCTCCACCAAGGGGCATGTCACCAGTGGAGTACCACAAGCCTCTGTGCTGGTCCCACTCCTTTTGGCATCTATTTCTCAGAGGTTAAGGCTAATGTCAAGGGCCTCTGGTTCAAATTGTGAGTTATCATAAGTTCCCCCATGACACTAACACCCTGCAAGAGGATTGAATATGGACAAATAACTGGTGCCAAAACCACAGATTCAAACTGAATGTACATAAGTAGTGCCTTTTGGAAAAATGTCCACCCAGGCAAATTATTTCATTGATAGGACACTCTTAAGCATTGACCCAGAAGTTAGACATCTGAAAACATAGGTAGACAGTAATCTGGCCTTTGACCAACATGTAGCCAAGACTGTAAAAAATCATTATATGTCACACAACTTAATATTGCTGAACAATGTTTTATGTTTGCCCTGGAATTAAGAATTCTACAGTTTAAATGCAATGCTACAGCTCAAATGGGATCACCCATTGCCAACAGCTGGAAAATAGATGCAAGAAAACCAGATGTAGTAGTCAGAGGAAAAAAAAGACAAAAAAAAATTGGCAATAATCACTGAAATTACTACACTTGGCAATTATAATGTCTTAAATACTGAGACTCTAAAAGTCATAAAATACCAGGACAGAACAATATGGAGGAAATATAGCCAGGCAGTTCCAATATTAGTAGGAATAGCAGGACTAACAAAACACAATTTGTAATTGTAATTAAATATACTGTCAATATATGTAACCCCATATGAACCATTGAATAAGTCAGTTTTATATACACTGTGGGTGATGAGAAGAGCAGTTTTATTAGCTAACATCAAAGATTGAAGCAATACTATAATCATACACTGACCTAGGAATGGGTCCATTCCCATCTTGGTATTAGAAACCTAAACCATTTCAATAAATTGAACAGTGAACATTGGCTTACATGTTGATGGGCTGGGCAAGGTGTCAGATTGTCAACTGTGATGAGTGTGACAAAGGGAAATACTGCCAGCCCAGCTATCTGGAATTTTAAAAATAATTCTATGTCATTTGTGAATATTTATATGATTTATACATAAGTGTGTATAAAGCACTGAGCTAAACTGTAACCACAACATGCCCTATTGGAATAGAACAGGAATGTACCTGCACTATTGTGACTGTTTAGAGGTATACGTTTAATAGAAACTGGAAAATAGGAGGTTAACCTGAAAAAAATTATAGAAAATACTTGAAATTAAATTGTTTCATAACCATGTAATAAAAGAGATGTTATTTCTTAGTTTCAGTGCCGTAGCAGACAGACACAATGTCTAGAGCTAGAAGCTTTTTGTATTGTCTTTAAAAGATAAGTAATTACTAGATTTATGATGTAGAAGTGTTTTATTGTCTTATGACTTCCAGTATCTGTAAACATCTGAGAGTTATGTATTTTTCACAGGGAGATACTAAAATTCTGTTTGGTTGTGACAAAGTGGGGTTAGCTTGGGAACTGAAGTCAGGCGACAAAAAGTGATGTCATCCAAGCTAACCCAGCAGTAATATTTGAGATTAATTTAAGAACTCTCTCATAGAGAAACAGTACATTTTGTATTTTGACTTTGACCTAACAACATCAGCTGGAAACATCCACTTACCTCTGCACTTGCCTTGTTGTTAGTTTTTAGGGCAGAGTAACTATTTTAGATTTAGATAGGAATATAGTAAAGTATAGTTTAGGTGTTTTCTTTATTTATTTGAGACTGTCCTGCAATGTTGTTTTAAATATTTCCTGTGGTGTTGAACTCTGATGTAACTGATTACTTACTGAGCATTGTCTTGTTCTTTTATTATTTATTATTAAATATATTTAAACATTTCAATTGTGGCTGTACTGTTTAGAGATATTTAAACTCTTAGAGTACTTGCATATCTATTTGGTGACACTGTACAGGCCACTCCCAAACAGCCTTGTTCTTAGTCAGACTACTATTTGGATTAATAGTAACACTACACAGGAGGATTGGGCACTCTTTACTAAGGGCCTTAAAGTAGCTGATAAGAGTTGGCTGGTGTCAGTGCAAAGTACCTTATAATCTGGGAAGAAAGGAGCATAGCTAGTAAACCTGTCCCAGCCTTTCCCATGTGTGTGTGTGTGTGTGTGTGTGTGTGTGTGTGTGTGTGTGTGTGTGTGTGTGCGTGTGTGTGTTTGTATATAACTCAAATCTCAAGGAGTGTATGTGTCAGATACTTAGGCAGGGACATGAAGCCCTGGTTGGACAGAAAGGTTGCTGGTGATCTTGATTTGGCTACTCAGCTGAGATCTCAACCCTATAGCTGTGCCAGTGGGGAGTCTTACTGGGGATCTTGAGAAACAGGGAGAAACAGCTCCAGATTGACTGTGATCTTTGTGTGCTCTTAAGGGAAATTGCACTTTACTGTGTATGTACTTGTCATCCTCCCAGTGTGTACGTTCCGCACTGACTGAATGCGGTGAGGATTGAGACTCCTTGATTACTGGGCCAGTACAGGGGCATCACAATGAGTATGGTAGGTGTGCATACACACACACACACACACACACACACACACACACACACACACACACACACACACACACACACACACACACACACACACACACACACACACACACATGCACATGTGTGTGTGTATGTGTGTGTGTGTGTGTGTGTGTGTGTGTGTGTGTGTGTGTGTGTATACACATGTAATATACACAGATATGTGGCTCACTAAATCAGCATACACTACATTGTCCACAGATGTTCGAATCTCAATTAACTCAAAAAAAAAAAGGGGGAACATATCTCTCAACTGTCCAGATTTTTGTGAAATGTCCAGATATTTGACTTACATTTTTGGTTTGTTTCTCACAAAATGTGTTGTTTTGGGGAAATCAATGAGGATTGAAGTCATTAAATAATAACATACATTTGAGATTATGACTAACACCAATTCTAAATTTATAAAAGCAATATTTAAAAATATGTCCCTATTACTGGGCCTTTGTTCCCCATTATTTTGGGGTCTGTCAAGATTTATTACACTAAGAGGCTGAGAGGATTGGTGGAGAAATGAAAGATTCTACTGCCACAGAACAAACGAAGAACAATAGATGAAAAAACAAACCTCAAGTAAAGTTTAGCGCTGTCATTTCTTTATTGAAACAGAACTTCTTTGGAACTGGAAACACACAATGTGCATGCGTGTGTGTGTGTGTGTGTGTGTGTGTGTGTGTGTGTGTGTGTGTGTGTGTGTGTGTGTGTGTGTGTGTGTGTGTGTGTGTGTGTGTGTGTGTGTGTGCATGTGCACGCGCATGTGTGTGTGTCTGTGTGTGCATGTGTGCATGCGCGCGCGTGTGTGTGTGTGTGTGTGTGTGTGTGTGTGTGTGTGTCTGTGTGCATGTGTGCATGTGTGTGTGTGTGTGTGTGTGTGTGTGTGTGTGCGTGTGGTGTGAGTCTGTATCTGTCTTGTTTGGTGGTACTCTTATGGAAAGGGATTTCGGTAAGGTAATGTGACAGTTGAGATTAGGGCAGGGTTAGCACACACGATTCATATGAGATTGTGTGTATACATACACACACACACACACACACACACACACACACACACACACACACACACACACACACACACACACACACACACACACACACACACACGCACACACATGCACACATCTGCCTGTGTAGTGGGGGCATACAGAGAAATGAACCAGTTTACACAATTTATGGTGACAATATCATTCCATTATATTTGAATGTATGTTTAGGGAAGTGGTTATTATTTTGGTTATTATTTGTCAATAATTAAGATGGTAGAAGGAATCACATACATTGAGTTTATGTGATTGTGTATCTGCATAATATTCACCAATGCCAAATTATCATTTTATTATTTTATTTTATTCTTTAAATACATAAACTGTTATTGAATCAATAAACAGAATGTCAGTGCCACAGTCATGTCAATGGCTGCACCAAGAAATAACATAGCGCGAAAAAAAAAAGAAAAAGAACACCTGATATAAAAAATGAAATACAGAAAAAGGAAGATTACAAAGAAAAAATGCAGTCATCGTTCTTGATCTCAAACTTAATGAAATGTCACTATATTGAGGACCAGTCTTCTTCTTTTCTCGGTTAGGGGTTGCCACAGCAACCCACACAACCATAGGGAGGACATGCAGACTCCGCACAGAAGGCACCCCAGCTGAGGATCGAACCGGAGAGCCTCTTGCTGTGAGGTGGCAACACTAACCACTGCACCACAACAAATGTAAATGAATAAGTAAAACAGTCCTGCTAAACAAAATGCTGGAGACATTTTAAATTCAGCAGTAATGTAGCCGTCTAAGCTATCTGTGAATATCAATATACTCAGTTTCATTAAAAGGAGTTATACATAGCCTGTGGCTAGAATGCACAATACTCCCTTAACTGAACTGCACTACTGCAGAGATACTATTGAAGCTCATATTTCAAAATACATTAATAAAATCAGAATTATTACTGCCAAACTCTGCCTCCAGAGTACTCTTTTCAGGCACTTCTCTTACTATAATGGTATGCAGAAGCTTCCAATAACATGCAGCATGTTTAAAATTGAAGAAAGAAGTGCAAAGGCAAAGGCAGAGACGTGGGAGGGGCCCATCACCCACACTGGTTCTAACAGAACAAGTAATTGTGCCCCTTTTATTACCAGGAGTCACTGCTGAGCACCCACAGTTGAATGCATGGCTGATTGACTTGCCCTCTGTAACTTAAAAAATGGTTCTGCCATTGTCTGTCAGTAGCGAATAAAATGAGGTGTAATGAAGAAAAAATGGGGGGAGGGGTAACAAATGAGCTCAATGTCAGTAGGGAACAAAGGCCAGCAATCTTGTGAAGACCACCATGAGAACACATGACAAAACAGCAGCCTACAGAATAAAATTATGGCAGTGAGTAAAGCAACCAGGAAAGCTAACATTTTATATTCAGCAATTTCAACAGAATGGTTCAGCAACCTGTAATTTCAGCAAAGCATTTAGGAAGATGGCAATTTTACCCAAAAAGAAATGCACCCAAAGAATATTATGCCAGCTGCCCCACCAATTCACAACTTACCACTGCTACAAAAGGGGCAACTATATCCTATTCAGCCACAGAGGCAGGGTTCCAATTAATTCAATTAATTACAGCTGGACAAAAAAAATAAAAAAAAGTAATGAACCTAATATGACATAGCATGACTCTGCAAACAAGACCTAATTGTGTGTTAGTTCCAATTTTCACCACTCAAAATATAAATTATTTTCCAATAGCTTCTTTGTTTACAGTGATTCAGAGATGAACTGCTGAGCTGATATTATTAGCTGCAAAAAAAAAAAAAAAAAATCCAAACGTATTTCAGTTTGTTGATGGGGTTGGTCCCTCTCAGCTAGTAACAACCCCTTTAGAGGGCAAGGCCAGACAGAAAAACTTAGATAAAAAACAGAAAGCAAACGAACTCAAGTGCACACCAAGTAGGTCACATACAGCTGCATCTAGCTTTGTAGCTTTTTCTGTGATACTTCACATTCATAAATGACTTTCTCATAAACAGCAGTAAGCTACCCCCCCAAAAAAGTTGAGGACCAGACGTAAAAATAAAAAAATGTTCCAATAATCATTCCACTTGGCCATATTAACCTTGGACTGAGATTAAACCTTCAGTTTATATCCCAAGGTCAAAACAAACTTCATAGAACTATCAGGAATGTTTTTTTTTTCAATTAGCAAGCAAGCCTGATAGAAATATAGCAACCCAGTCAGGATCCAGTAGTACTCCTTACTGCCACCCACTGATGATGCTCCAGCAATACCAAACAGCAAGAAATTAGTCATTCTTGCAAGGGCGAGGTACCTTAAGAGCCTATGCAATCCCTTGAATATTGCTTCCCATCCAACTGCCACTCCCAGACAGGAAAATTATCAGTTTTTATGCAGGAATTGACACGACTCCATTTCATACAGGCAAATCCAACTGAAATCAAAATAATTTCAATATAATCCAGCAAAGTACTAAAGCCAATGAGGTTTAAAAGGCAGGATTTGAATGAGCCATATAATACTTAACTGACAATGACTGGATGGTTTATAAGTGATGTATAATGTTTGCAACTACAATTGTTTCAATGGTGTCTGTAATGTAAACTGTTTGCAACTGAAGTGGTATCATTTTGTATGTTTTTCATTTATATAAATGTAACACTGCCTTTGTCATATGTGAAAATTTAATAAAGATGTTTAAAGAAAAAAAATTTGCAGTTGACTTAGGATCTTAATTAGTCTTTAAATGTGTTTTTTGACCAACTGATCAAGCTCTACTATACCTTTGGAATGGAGTAAGCAATAGGAATGTCATTAAGAATTTGTCGGGGAACAGCAAAATATGGTCTCAGAAAAAAATGTTTATTCTCAAGATGGAAATGAGCAGCTGGTTGCTTGATGACTAGTATAATGACAAGTTAGTTTTTCAGGTATTTCAGAAGAGGTGACAAAAAATCCTGGAAGATATCAAAATATGAGAATGAGTGGACATATGGATGGGTTATACTGAGCAAGATACAGATTGGGGTAAAGTAAGGGTAAACAGAGATTGCATTGCTTATTACATAAATGAGAAGGTGCTATAATAAACATGTGAGGCCGGTTAAAGGGATGCTGGTGAAGTGTTGAATTTGGTGGAAAGATCTCATCTATGGTATTGCATCCGTTTCTGGGAATCATGGAAATTGCACAGAGACAAAAAAGGAAAACAGACCTAACAGTAGTAACTACTGTGTCTGGAATCAAATTAAAAGCTCTGTAGGATCAACTTTATTGGCCTTAATATATGCACTGTAGAATAAAGAGCTGTTCAGCGAAGAATTTCAAGATCTCCCTAGCAAGATTCAGAAAGTACCATTTCTCGAAGGTGTACAAACAATCTTCATTTTCTTTGTAAGGTGAGGGAGGTAGCATAATCTCTCAACTCCAACTTTCAGAGATATGGGTAAAGCAAACATAAATAAATAAATAAATAAAAATAAGGGGAATATACCAAATTTGAGACATTCACTAAATCCTGGCACTATTAATATAGAACTTCTCAAAATCATTTTTAATTTTAAGAGGGATTGTTCAAAAGTTTGAAAAAAAATTAGATGCATTGCTCCAAAATCTGGACAGTTGAGAGGTATTAAAGTCTGATATGATGAACATCAGCATTAAAAATAGTGCTGGTTCTTTAAACAGCTTTTTTTAAAACAAATAACGTGTTCATGCATGCATTGATGAATGAAACAGTAAAGCAACAGGGAAGTCACTGAAAGGGAGATGTCTGTAAATATAAACATGTTGCATGATCTCTGTCATCATAGGATCACGGGATCATAGGAGGTTACTAGGCTATTGGCCCTGAGGCCCATATAAGCCTAGCGAAGAGTTTAGTCCATGTTAAGACAAGTCAGCACCCAGAGCCCCTATCCAGCAGGGACAGAGGTTGGATCCCAGGTGTGTATTTTCTGTTTCCCATACAGTTATCCAGGTTATGCTTAAAAAGGAATAATGAGGTACTCTGCTTGATGTGGAAAGGGACTCTATTCCACAGATGGGGGAGTCTCTGAGACACAAATCTGTCCCGCCAACAAGTCCTCCTGATATCACAGACCAGGTTGAGGTCGTACATATGGGTTGCTCGAGTGGAGCTTGACTTGCGGATGTGCAACAGTCCCATCAAGATGGGGTCTGAGATTGTTTTGTATGCCAGACAGAGGTCACCTCTGAGGAGTCTGTATGAAACTGAGGAGAGAGACAGGGCTTTTAGCCTATCTGTGTAGGGTAGGTGTTTGAGGCCCTGGATTTTCCTGGTGAAGAACCTCTGTGGTCTCTCCTGCTGCTGCATGTGCTTTGCGAGGTACATGCCAAAGGGGGGCATTGTACTCAATAATTGGCCTTATAAAAGAAGAATACGAGATGTTATGACCTTTTTGTCCCTGAATGAGATACCCTTACTTATGGCGTGGGCCATGTAGGAAGATTTCCGTACAATGCAAGCAACATGGTGGTCAAAAGTCAGGATGCATCAACCTGGGTACCCAAATCCCTCACTACTGACTGTGTACTTAGGACATTGTTATTAATGTGATAATATGTGGGGAAGTCACTCTCCCCAAAAGGGATGATGATGCATTTTTTGGCATTCAGCTTGAGGCCATGTTTCTGGCACCAGTCATTTTTTTGGGTGAGATCCTCTTAAAGGATGTCCACATCACTTGGGGAATGGATGATTACACCCAGCTTGCAGTCATCTGCAAACTTGGTCAGCCATAGCCCACTGTTTTTTTTCCTGCACCTCAGATAAATATATCCTGAATAACAGAGGCCCCGAGACCAATCCCTGTGGTATGCCACTCATTACGGGTGTACTGCTTGAGGTGGCTTCCCCTATTTTGATTAGGTGGGTTCTATCAGTAAGCCAGTTTGCTACCCATCTGGTAACATATGGATTGATGCCTAGTTGAGAGAGTTTATCTACTATGCCTGAGTAGGGAATAGTGTCAAAGGGTTTGGCCAGGTCAAGGAAGGCAGTATGCATCATTTTCCCCTCATCCATAGCTTTAGGACTATCTCAAAGAAGTCGACCAGATTTAACAGACATGACCTCCCTCTGACAAAGCCAAACTGTGTAGGGTCGAGTG
This sequence comes from Protopterus annectens, assembly GCF_019279795.1. Lineage (NCBI taxonomy): Eukaryota > Metazoa > Chordata > Ceratodontiformes > Protopteridae > Protopterus > Protopterus annectens. Next base: position 1,924,028,001 of record NC_056739.1, on the reverse strand, counting down.
TTTGGAGGTTGCCAATGTCCCTGTTAATGAGGTCCATAATAATCCATTCTATGGCCTTGCAGATCAGGCTAATTAGGCTGATGGGTCTAATTTCCTGGATCGGTGGATGCTCTACCTTTATGTAAAGGGATAACAGTGGCTGTCCACCACTTGGCTGGGACAAAGCCAGTACTCAGGCTTTGGTTGAATAGGGTGCTTAATGGTGCAGCAAGTTCATGCCTGAGTTCATGTAGAATGCAGCCTGGGATGTTATCGAGTCCCATGGAGGCTGTATTTTTTGCCTTTGAGAGGGTAGTGATGACCTCTTCAATAGTGATAAGGGGTGGGAGGCAGGAACTGGGGATTTCCTGATTTACTGATGGGGGGACAGAGGGGAGAAGTTTTCACTGAATCGGTCAGCCAGTAGATTGTCTATATCTACAGCATTTGTGTATGTGATGTCCTTGACCACCAGTTCTGAACAGATCTGGGTGCTTCCTTTGAGATTGCGGACATATGTGAAGAAGGCCTTATGATTGTCTCTAGTGGATGTGGCCAATTTGGACTCGAAGTTGGCTTTAGAGGATTTCACTAGTGCTCTTATTTGCTTGTTCAGGCTAAGGAGAGATTGCTTTCAATTGGGTACCTGCTCCTTCTTGGTCCTGAACAGCATTTTTTTTCCTTTTGTTATATAGTTTATTTATTGCAGATGCCCACCAGAGAGATTTACTCTTCCTTGTGGAGGATAATTTTGTTCTTGCAGATATTCCTGATTCCATGCATCTATATAAATGCTCATATAGTGTTTTGGTGTAGTTTTGGATATTGGTGCCAGTTCCTACAGTGGGGGAGGGGGTTGTAAAGCTGTTTATACTATCCCTCAGGAGGTTGTAATCAGCTTTGAGGAAGTTTTTTTGTTTGACCCTAGGTAGAGGGGGTCAGGTGAAATGGTGACTTCAAAAGTGACCCCTTTTTGGTTGGATCTTACCATGGAGGATGATACCATAGGGGTGCTGCAGTGGTTACTCATGTTGGCTAACACAAAGTCCAAGATATTATCACCTGTTGTGGGGGTATTGACTAGCTGTTCCAAGGCATTTGCATTGATAAAAATCAAGAAATCTCTGGGCATTTGTGTTCTGGCGTGAGTAGTTTTTCCAGTTTATGGTTGGGTAATTAAAGTCACCCAGGATCAGGGTAAAGGTTGAATCTTGATAGATTTGAAGCAGCAGATAGGTGGAGTGGGCATCTTGAGTCAAATTTGGGGGCCTGTAGCTAGCCATAATTTGAATAGAGGTCTTGTCAATGGTTAACTGCACCCGGAGTGTCTCCTGTGTGGCATACTGTTTGACCAGCCTGGAGGTGTGTGTGTGTGTCTTTAATATATATTGAAACTCCACCTCCTTTGGCTTTGCTGCCCACATTTTTGGAGCTGAATGTATGATAAGATGAGCAACCATGTAAGGCAGGGGTTTCTGTGACTGCACAAATGTCAGCATCTTCCAGGGTTAAGAATGCTTGCAATGAGTGCAGTTTCATGTTTAGATTCCTAGCATTTAGCAGCATGACCTTTAATTTGCATTTTGTTGAAATTTTTATGTTGGTAGTATCAACATCATGAGTTTTCCTAAAAAAGGCACTATGGTGGAGGCAAGGGCCTTTGCCAGAAACCTGAAACCCAAGTGAGACAGATGCAGGCCATCTCTATCAAAGCATCATGGTCTGTTGATCATACCTTCCCAGGCTGTCAGGCACTGGATCCCCCTGGAATGTTATCAGAAACTAAGCCAGTTGTTAAAGTCAGTCATTTTCTATTTGTATTGAGGCATTTTTCTGGGTCATGGTAGAATGCCGCTTAAGGCTAGGGACATACCAGCCTGGGACACATATTCAGCGAGCTCAATCATGTCTCTTCATATAGTCCAGGGAGGTACATCTCAAGTCATTCACGCCAACATGGACTATGACAATCATAACAGCACCTGCTGTTGAGAGACTTGAGTGAGTGTGTGATATGGCAGATTCTGGCACCAGACAAACAACTAACCGTGACTTTCTCCTTATCTAGCCTGGTGAGAGACACATTTGTGTGTCTCACAATGCAGTCTCCTGTGACTAATATGTTGGGTTTATGGTTAGGCCTTAGTGGTTGCGAGACACTGGTGCATGGACTATGCATGGTATGTGGTGTGGTGGGTTGTGGAGTTATCATATTTTTTGACTCTGAGGTCCCCTTTGTTTGGGTTTGTTTTTATTGAGAACCTCTGCATATGTGGGTGTGTGTTGTTTAGTTGTGGGTGGTGTTTGAGGTGTAGTGATTGTGTCCATTGTTGTTTTCAGGTTTTACATGTCTTTCTTTCATTTGTATGTACGGTTGTTTTTAAGAACGGAGCTGGTGGCACAGAATAGGCTAAAGCACTTTTTTCTGCAAACAGACTTATAGGTCCCAACGAGAAGACAAAAATAAGTGCTGATATTTGAAAATATTCTGATACACAAGTAATGTTTTGCTGTTCATCTCAATATTTCCAAACATAAGTAACCTTTTTTGTTTCGTTTTAAATGAGTGTGGAAACACAATGTATTTCAGTCAGTCTTCACTAAACACATCTCTAAAGAAAAGCAAATAAATCACTGCTTATTAGTCATAAAAAGCATGGTTACTAAACTGCGGTGAGTAGGAGTAAGTACATTGTTTCCTTCAGATTGCATTGACTAGACAGATCAACACTAACTGCTACAGTCAGCAGTTACAGCCAATATTTAGCTAAACCATTATGATAATGGTGACAATTATTCTGTTAAAGTGCCCTGAAATTTATGATCCCTCATCAGTCCCTCTCATACCAGTGTAAACCACAGAAATCTGACAATCCATCACCACATATTGTCTGCATGCTTTGAAGAGGCAGGTATTTCCCTGAAGGCTTCTCTGATCACTATTCTGTTTTTGACATTTAAGAAAGCAATAGCACCGTGCATAATGTTATTAACTGTTTTAATTCCTATCTCTCAACAGACACTACTTTGCATATCACTCACTTAATGAAAAAGAAGCCAACAAAACAAAAATAGTACAAGGTCAGAGCTGAGGGCAGTCAGTCAGAGGAAGTGAGCCACCCAGCTCTACCTCCTGAGAAGCTGTAACTCCCACCTACACAGTCAGGGAAATTGGTTCCAGCACAATTTTAAATTAGGATTTCTTAGAAAATGAGAGCAAAGCTGTAGATAACATTTCACAAACAGTCCCATCCAGTGATGATTTTTATAATTATTTAATATCTTTAGACTAAATTTTGGATGATTAATGTGCTAGTTTCTATCTTTTAAACCTAGGCAATTTGTTTTTGCTAACAAATGCCATCTTTTAGCAAAGAATACAAGACGTGCAAAGAAAGGGAGGCAAGTGATGACATAAAACTAATGCTTTTCTCTTTCAACAGCCAAAAATATAGTATTGTAGTATGCATTTTAGCTGTTTCATTATGATACCTCTATTTATTTCTTTATTTTTATTTGTTGGCCATGGAACCCACTTTCAGTGGATAAAAAATACAATGTAGATTTTCACAGGTAACATAAACATCACTGTCATTTTTGACAGTGCAGTATAAAAAAGTGATACACCATAGCATATTGAATTGGTTCATATTACACAGAAGCATATTGAATAAAGAAACATTCATAGTAATTTAATTGCAACATCATATTGGAATGGATCATATTATATGCAAGCATTTCTGGTGGAACAGCTATAGGCATAGATATGCACAAGTAACCACAGAAATGCATATATTAAAGTGGAAGTTAGACATTTTATTCAGGTTGCATTACAGTAATGTATCCTTCAGATGAGTTGAGTATAGGTAGAGGTAACTATTTTAGTAATGGACAGTAGTGTCAAGAAGAGTTAGTATAAAAGTAGATATACAGAAGAATATACTAGGTTTGTGGAAATACAGAATTAAGCCATACTGTGTACCATTTGTATCCTTTAACTCTTCTTTTGTCACTGTCATGCTAAGAGCTTTTTTTTTTTTTTTTTGAGGAAGGGATATTTGTTTGCCTTTACTAATATTAAGGAAGTTGTATGAAAGAAAAGAAAATAGCCCCAAAGGAAAGCCTTATGTAGGTTACCTTTTGTCCCGCATTTCACAAGGCATTTCACATTTGGACTGCTGGATAGTATGTAAAAATATGAAAAAATTCAAGAATTATATGTTTTTAGGACAAAAACTTATTTTAAGTGTTGCAGAACACTATGACTCTATATCTGAAACACCATAACATTTTATTTATTTATTCATTTATGCTGGGGTTTTCTACAAAATACTCAAGAATCACTAAACAAATGACTTTGAAACCAAAAAAAAGGGCCACGCTACTTATAACCATACTTTGCAGCTGTATAAATGCAGTCCACACTCTCCCAGGAATTCATTAAAGGCCCTAGTGAGAGTCATACAGCTTGCATTAAAAAGGTCTTTCCAGCACAATGTACCCATTTGTGATTCAGGAACATGCTAGCAGATAAGAGGTAAAACATCATTATTGCTTTTATGAGCTGATGCTTGTATAGGTATTGAAATTCCTCCTCCAGTCTCTCACACACACACACAGACACACACACACACACACACACACACACACACACACACACACACACACACACACACACACACACACACAAACACCACAGTCACTGTATGTGTCTCCACTTTCCCATGTTTCTGCCCAACCCCCCAGCACTTTGATGTAAGTATTATGCTGTGCATCTCCCCTTACCCAAATCCATGTTTGACTGCTCATGCCATTAAGGCACTTTAAAGAGTCATCCCTGGTGATGAAGTGTTTCCTCCCAGCCCCCATCACTCTTATAAAATGTGTGCTGTCATGGCACTTATCCCTGGAACCCAGTAGTTCCCCACACCCCAATCTCTATACTACAGCTGGTGCCATTTTTATTTTATTTATTTTATTTATTTATTTATTTTACATTTGTTGACCGGGCTAGTCCAGCTGGATATATGTCCATTTTCAGCAGAGGCCCGGGGAGAAAAGCTCCTAACATCATTAGTGTGTCAAGTGGTTCCAGCCAATCGCCATTATGCTGGACTGTGTCTTATGGTATATTATGGTGTAATCCTGGGGTTCTAGTGCATCTCAACCACCATCCAATCCCTCATTGTAACATTGCTGCTATCACAGCACTTACAGCATTCCCCCCATCCTCCCAATCCCTTAGTAATGTTGGTGCAAGTATTGCACTTTGGAAATTTTCCCTTGGTACCCAATAGTTCTCCACACCCCCCGAGCCTTGTTTTGATGGCCTTGCCATTATGGCACTTTTAAAGTAAGCCTTATATCCTTTCAGCCCCTGGTCCTCATAGTAACTTTGGTGCAAGTATAGCACTTTATACCATAATCCCTATTATCTGGTTGTTACCCAGCACCAGTCACCCTTATGATTTATGTGGGATTATAGCACTTCATTTTATCAACAGTGGTCTACTGGTTTCTCCCATCCCTGGTCCTGGTAGTAATGTTGGTGCAGATATCCCACTTTAGAGATGATTCCCTCGTATCTAGTGTATTCCCCCAACCCCTGTGTCCATTTCAAAGTCAGTGCTGTTATGGCACTTTAAAATTAAAACCTGGTGTCTGGTGGTTCCCCTACCATGTTCATGTTTACTGGTTTAACTTGGCCAGCTACATAACCACATGCTTTCTTGAATCCCTTGGCTATGTACATGCTTTCCTGGCTGCAGTTCCAAGGATAGTGCTTATAGCTAATTAGCATCCCCCAGAATGCCTAGCTCACATTCAACACAACCACAGGGCTAGCCCTTCATGCTGCTGCATGTATTTGTATTGGAGAACAATGCAACACTATGGAAGGGTGGGTGACTGATGACTGCAAAAAAAGGTATCATGACATGTACATGACCATACACATGTCACTGTATGTTTATGAATCCACCTCTCTGTGTTTAATGTGCTACTATTCATTGCAATTTTTTTTTTGCAGAGACACAAGTCATGGCAATAAAGACTGGTATACATATGCAGTCATTTTCTATGAATGGCATAGACTGGCATATAGGTACCCATAAGACACATTGGTTTACTATGCACATTGGTAGTCCTGAAAAGGGGGAAATAATGTGTTGCTTGATGGCACTACATATTGAAACCTGGAACAGCAACTTCTTATATATCTCTAATTAGTAGCTGTATCATACTTACTAAGTTGCTTTCTCATTTATGTTGTGCTCTGCTGTTCTGCCTAAAAGTGGTTCATAAAAATGTTCCCCTCATTAGGCATGAAAGCAGAGGTAGGCTCAATACTACATTAAGTAATAAGAGAATCTGGTATCCTGGAGTAACCATTTGCAAGATTTAGCAGTGCCACAATGCAGGAGCCAGGAAAGGTATACTTCAGAGTATGTAGGATTGTTATTCCGTTGCTGGGTTTGAGAATTGCAAAGGGTTTGCAAACTACTGAAATTGCTTGTAGGCCAGTAGAGGTCAGCTGTACCAGGGTAATCTCTAGCAGACCTACAGTGAAGAAGTAGTTGATCTTATCCACGTGGCAAGGTCTAACAAGATCTTTCAAATGTTAAGCAGGACACATCACATCAGCGAAATTACCCTAACGGTGACCTGATGCCTGACAAACAATCAGTCAAGAGACTGCAGCACATGAATAATGTCTGATGATTTTAGGATTACCATAATTCGACTGGTAGTGGCATTCTATAGGATGGAGAGTCACATGAGGGCAATCCCTGATACAGGGTATTACATTTATCCATTCAAGAGGAACCAGATGCATAAAAAATGGGCATAAATCAGTCCTAGTAACAAAGTGCTTGAATGTCAATATGTTTTTTAAATAGTAGTTCTATATTTGTTGTCTGTTACATCATTTTTTCAAAATCGCTCATTCAGTTATGTAACTTGCTATTTTATGTCAGCCTGTATTTTATCTTTTTTTTTTTTTAAATAAAAATATTTCTTACACAAAAAGATGTTTATGAAGGGAAAAAAGAAAACTAGCAATGGCTGATAGTTTATTTGAAGTGTAAGCTTATTACCATTTACAATGTGAAATGATAAAAACTAAAATTGTGTAATAATAAGCCTTTATCCCTTTGCATTCACTGCATATATGTCTTGTGCTACAAAGTCTCATGTGTTAGTAGACTAGAGTAACCATATGCAAAGTGGTACCCGTAATAAGAGGCAGTTAAAAGTAAACACATCAGAGAAGTACTGTTACTATGATGTTTTAAAACACTGTCAGTCATTGATATACATGTATATACGTATGTATATGTACACAAATGTATGTATAGGTATAGTAGATAAACACATATAATATGGATATGTATGTATTGGTCCATAGTGAATAATAGCAAAAGTCATGCAGTATTAAAGATAACTGGCATTTTTAAAGTATTCTGCCAAGGGGTTACACCTCCTGTCGCTAAGTAAATTAACTTTGATGTCACTGCAAATTCCTTTTGCATATGTGTGTGTGTGTGTGTGTGTGTGTGTGTGTGTGTGTGTGTGTGTGTGTGTGTGTGTGTGTGTGTGTGTGTGTGTGTGTGTATATATATATATATATATATATATATATATATATATATATATATATATATATATATATATATATATATATATATATATATATATATATATATACACACAAGCTACAAAGACATGCATCTGGAGAATTTCTCCCTGGGCCTCTGCTGAAAATTGGCTTTGTTCCAAGTCAGACTTTCCCAGTAAACAAATGTTAAATAAATTAATAAATATACATACACATATGCATATTTAATATACAATTGTCACTTTAGGCTCCATGTGTCCTATTTGTATTAATGTTTAAAACAACAAAAGCCATAGATTTGTTTTATGTTTCAGACTCTGGTACCAACCATTCAGTACACTATCAGATGTCTGCAAGTTTTTGAAGAAGTTATAGAATGGCTAATTGAAATACAATACACATCTCTTATTCATCTCATCCTTATTTGTCCAGCTACTAAACCAAATATTCATCATGTGTATAATTGCACATCTGATGTATATATAGCCATTTCCCATGCAAACTGTATCTGAAGCATATGCTTTAATAACCTGATTCATTGAATGTATAAGGTTTGTAAATGACAGATGAGTGCAGAAAGAGGCCATAATAAACTGGCTTGGTGTGTTCTGACTGCCTGACATCTTTTTTTTCTGTTTGCAAGGAGGACCAACACAGTAACAAATCCCTTAATCTTTAAAATGAGGGTTTTATTAAACAAATTTTTTTTGTCATTCAGTAGCTTGTATAATGGTGAGAAGTAGATGAGCTATGTCAGGATAAAGCTATAAAGCCAGAATCACACTGGCCAAAACTGAAACTGTAAGAAACAAAGGGGAATGATGCTGGAAAGAAATGTATGGTGGCTCTAGGTATAAATTTCAGTTAAATGGAAAGTACTGCTTTAGTGGTAAAATACCTCCAGCACAGGCATGGCTTGAAAAATGGATACATTAATGAAGAAGTGATGTTTCAGAAAACAGAAGTAGTACCTCTGTTTGTACTCTTGCATGCATAAAGAATATCCCCACCAAAATTACCATGAGTTGCAAGTACACCATATTGGAAAACTCTTTCATTTTTTCATTGTTTATTTATGGATAATAATTGACATGGTATGCATTAATGTAATAATGTGAACCAGTAGAAATGACAATGACACATACTAGTAATAATCAAAGGTTTGGTTTCATTGAATAAAGGCAACTACTTCAAGTCCTTGACAGGCATACCTAGCCTCCAGCAAGAGTCATCATTTAGGCCAGAAAGATAGTTATGACCAGATCTAAGTAAAGATGTGATAGGGTAAGGCAAACCTGTGATCTACATCGAACAAGCAATGTAGGAGATTTGTGACAAGCACTGAATGGCATCATTATGTCTTTTACAATAGGGAATGCTTTTTAATTGCAAGGGAATACCACAATGGTATAATAAATAAGACTGAACTAAAGTCTGTTTGATTTTGTTTTAATTGTGTTTTTTTTTTGTTTGTTTGTTTGCTTACTGCAAAGCTTACTAGAAAAGTTCTTGCAGTATTTATAAGGGAGTGGTCAAACTTCATAAACATCTGCTGTAACCACACTATCACCTATGCAGTGTTGAACATGGCAATATAATCTTCTTAGTGCCTACCAAATGCACAGAGCTGTCACAATATCATCCCGAGGGGTATTTCACAGTATGTGTCCAGTTTCACATTTAGAGGGGCAGAGTATCTGACTATATAAGGTGAACCAAAGCAGACGGTTCCTTCTTACAACAGAGTGAGTTAACAGCTATAAAGATTTCTAGATTAAGATAAAACAAGTTAGTATTGACAATTTACAGATGCATAACCATCAAGAAAACAGGTGCTATATTTATTTTAAGGACAAAGATTGGAAAGTGTCTTTGTAGGTAGCCCATACTCTTGGTAAACAAATGAATAAATTACATCTGAGTGGATTCTTAAGAGAGATGGGCATTTGATCAGTTGACATTGACAATTAAAATGCTTCCTGGGAAAAACTCTAGGACCAGCTCAGAAAATTCCACCTTTCTCAATGAAGTGTTGAACCTATAAATGGGGGTCACTTGTGAAGAATGGATGGTAATTACCATGGGAGACTTTAATATTACAGAAGACAATGAGATGCAAAGCACAACAGCTAAACAACCTTTGTTATGGCTATCTTATTCTATCTGACAATATATCTACCAGGTTAAAACAGTGTTAAAGTATTAAATTAACAATAATTGCTATTAATTTAATTGGATTCATCCCAATCTGTTGATTGCCTTCCAGGCAAATGTCATCTGGTTAGTAACGTTTGCAGAAAATAAGAAACTTTAACTCAGTCTAATTTTTTTATTTTATTTGGGTTCCGACAATATATTTAGTATTTTTCCAATTAACAGGCAAAATTATGTAAATGGAATGTTACCTCAATAATCACTTCCCTATCTTTCACTTTCAGAAGTTACCTATCCCACATGTCAACTCATAGCTAAAGAAGGTGCCTGTCTTTGACAGAGCTGGATCTGACACACTGCTGCCTCTAAAGTTCAAAATAAAATCATAGGACACTTTTGCTCCTCAGGCATATCATTAACTTTGTATTATCCAGTGGCACATTCCGTAACCTGTGGTAGTCATTCAGTTATACCTCTCCCAAAATAGGGTAACCCATCACATCTGTCTTTCCACTGTCCAACATCTGTACTCTACTTACTCTCAGATGTGCACAGAATGATATTTCCTCATAACTCACAATTCACCTTAACTCAGTTGGCCACCTCAGCTCAGAGCATCATAATTTCAGGAAAGGCAGCACCACATTAATGGGAATCCTACCTCACAAGTCATGCTCTTCAGAAGGGGAACTCACATGGACTGAATACATTGACTTGACTAAGACTTATGAAGGTTCCCAGCATCCCTGCACCCAAGATATTTACTGGAGCTTATTTAGTACGGACATTTACTCTTTTCACTTACCTGCATATGCATCTCTCTAACTGAATAACTCCAGAAGGTCAGAATGAGAATTGCTATCTGCCATTCAAATCATGACAACCTAGGTACCCGCAAGGCTCTGTCCTGTATCTACCACCTTTTCTTTTCTATTTTCATCAGTGTCCTATTAATTTGGCTGCCTGATATACCTTACAGACATGTTTTCTTTTTTCAGATGATATTGTAATATGAATTTCTGCTGCATTACAGTCTATCATTAGTCCCATCCTAACAACCCAAGGAAGAGGAATTTACTATAGTTTCAGTCAAAGAATAAAACCTTTACACACAGAATTTAGTTGTCAAACATCAGCCTATCCACTTTGCTCATCTCTCAAAATAATCCTTGAAATATTTTAGCAATAAATTGCCCTTTTTGTGGGGTCTATAAATATGTAATGCACTTCTACAGATTGTCAGGAACTTACCAATATGTCTTAAATGTAATCCCCAACTGGTCAACCCTCATCTCATGAATATAGTCTATAGGTGTTTGAACAAACAAATGATTAATGTTCAACCTAGTCAAAAAAGGAGAAATGTCCTTTCTTCCTTGTGGGGATTTAGATGGCTATTCATTCTTCCATAAACATTATAACTATTCTCTATGTATTTGATTTGGCTGATCCACACTAAAGTGTAAGTTGTAACAACATCTCATATCGACAGTTTATGAAAAGTGAGTGCAGAGCACACCAAAAGTAAAACAAGTTATTTAAGTTCATCCAAAAACACATGCACTGATCCTGGAAATAACAGTATGAAAAAGCATTTTTTTGATTATGTAACAAGTTTGAATTGTAAAAAGGAGCATTAGGTACATTATCCTGTAATAGGAGGTACAGTGATGAGCTGATTTAAGGAAAACAGGTTTTTACTGTTACAAGTCAGAACACTATGGAATACAGTCCATTTTTAGGTAAGGACCTCCTATGAATGGTTGTACAGCATCATGAGGAAATACAAGCTTAACAGCTTCATAAAAATGAAAGAAGAAGCTTATTTTGAAGGAGAACAACTACTTCTGGATCTACCCAGCAGCTCATTGTGTGTATGTGTGTGTGTATTTACATATATATATATATATATATATATATATATATATATATATATATATATATATATATATATATATATATATGGGTCTACTTTGCTTGCTTGATCAAAAGCCCATATACTCGAACATTATTTTTGTGAGATGAAACTAACGAAAACTGAAATCCTGAACTGGACAGTTTTTCCCATGGAAGTAAATACTTGCCCAACATGTGAAAATATGCCCTTTTCCCCACTATAGTATGATCCCAGAGTTGATATATTGCATGCAGGATCTGGCTCACCCTTTACCCTCCCCTTCCCTCCTCACTAAATCTCTAAGACCTGTTATAACATGCTTAACTATCTCACTTCATCCCAACTCCAAATACATATCCAACTGACTTACACTTAGCTTCCTCTCACTACCACGTATACTACTCACTCAGTCTCCTCTTATGCCTCTATTTTCCCCTTCCATCCCATTAGCCCTTCTAGCTTGTTCCACCTTCATGTGGAGCTTCTGATTTATATCTGCTTGAGTTTAGTGCAATATTTGTATATAAGATTTAGGTATATGAGTTTAGAACAGTATCTGTTTGAGCTTAGTACTATCTGTATATACATCATACCTTTATTCCTAGCCTTTAGCTAGATATTGGTATACCTGTTCATTACTATGTTTCATATTGTATGTATAACTAATGTTTGCTGCAGTATGTATTATTTGCTATTGCATGTATATTCAATTGCTCTTCATGTACTCTGCTGTTCATTTATTGTTCTGTGGTGCTTTTCTCCCCTGGCCTCCACTGAAAAAGGACCTGTGTCCAGTTAGAATTTCCGGGTAAACAAATGTAACTAACTAACTAAATAAATAAATACATATATATAGTTGGGGGAGTAGCCCCTCAACTAGGTGGGTTTCAGATGCTACATTGTGTTTTCATGAAGTTTTGGGAAAGTGTTTACTTGACCTGGGAAAAATATACATGTCAGAATTTTAGTTTTTATTTTCATCTCGCAAAAATAACGTTAGAGTATTTGGACTTTCGAGCAAGCAAAGTACAGCCATATATATATATATATATATATATATATATATATATATATATATATATATATATATATATACACACACACACACACACACACACACACACACACACACACACACACACACACACACACACACACACACACACACACACACACACACACACATACATGTATATTCCAAGCCCACATTTGTACAACTGCAGATAAATGGAAACTATTAAAAAATAATAATTCATTGCTGACATTGTAATGGACTCTGTGGCAGCAGTTTGCTATGACAAACATCAGTTCGTAATTTGTAGCTCATTTCTTCTTTATTCATGAGATGTAGCATCCTCCACTGCTTACTCATCTACTAGCAGTACAGACAATGGATAGAGGATTTTAATCCAGTTCATAAGAGGTGACAGTTTTCTAAAAATATTCTCTTGACTGTCTTAAATGCTTTCTCAAAGATGATAAAAAGACTTGCAGCACCTCAGATTCAAGGAATAATAAAAAAAATAAAAAAATGGTGAAAAAGTTAGAGGAGCAGACCAAGCAGGTGAAAGTGTTAGCTACTATGTTTAACAAGGTCTCATTCACAGCTCTCATCTTCTTAGCATAAAACATCTGGAGAAAGTAATAGGTTCATATGTGTGTACTAGGCTAATGGCCCTGGAGTCTTTACAAGCCTAGCCCATAGGATTACCCTGCATCATGCTACCTGACCTTAGTTCCCAGTGCATCTGTTGAGTAGAGTCACTAGAGTGATCCCTGGAGTGAATTTTCTATTTGCCATCATCTCATCAAGATTTCTCTTGAAGAGGGCCAGTGAGCTGCTCTGTTTAACATTTATGGGAAGTCTATTCCATAGCATAGGCATCCTCTGGGTTATGAAACTGTTCCTCCAGCTTATTCTGTTGATTGTGGTAATGAGGTTGAGGTCTATGGAGCATGTGGTGTAGAGGGATGGGATTTCTTTAGATGTAGCATTTCTAACAAAGCTGGGTCACAAATGGCTTTGTAAGTCAAGCAGAGATCGCCTCGAAATAGGCGATATGAGACAGAGAATATCTAGAGTTTTTTGAGTCTATCCATATAGGGCAAATGTTTAAGGCCTAGGATCTTCTTTGTGAGGTACTTTTGCAGCCTCTCCAGTTGTTGCAGGTGTCTAGTGAGGTACATGCCAAATGGGGCATTGTACACGATGATTGGCCCAATGAGGAAAGAGTAGAGGGAGACAATGACCTCTTTCTTCCTGGATGTAAAACTCTTAGTAATTAGATGTGCCACATAGAAGGACTTTCTGACTACAGTGGCAATGTGGTGGTCAAAAGAGAGGTTGCTGTCAACCTGTGTTCCTATATCTCTTATAATGCCTTCTGTGTTCAGTGGACTACCATAGATGTGGTAATTTATGGGAACTAGGTTTTTCCCAAAGGGGATGACGACACATTTTTTGGCATTGAGCTTAAGGCCATAGTTCTGACACCAGTCATTGGTCTCGGTGAGGCCTTTCTGTAGGATGTCAACATCACTTGGGGAGTTACTAATAGCTCCCAACTTGAAATCATCTGCAAACTTTGTCAGCCATAGTTCCTTCATATTGGCCTGGACTTCAGAGAAGTAGATACCAAACAGGAGAGGACCCAGGATCAAACCCTGTGGGACTCCACTTGTGCCTGATCGGCAGTCTGACTCGGAGTCAGCTACTTTCACACTGTGGGTTCTATCTGTAAGCCAGTTTGCAACCCACCTAGTGATATAGGGGTTGATGCCTAGCCTAATGAGTTTTTCTGTGATTCCTGAGTGGGGAATTGTATCAAAGGCTTTGGCCAGATCAAGGTAGGCTGTATGAACCACCTTGCCTTCATCTACTGCTCTGGTGACTGACTCAAAGAAGTCGACCAGGTTGAGCAGGCATGATCTACCCTTCACAAAACCAAACTGTGTGGGATCCAGAGTTTGAAGATTCCCTATATCCTTGTTTATTAGGTCCATGATGATGCGCTCCATAGCTTTGCATATCAGACTTGTCAGGCTAATGGGGTGATAGTTCCCATGGTCTGTAGTTGCTCCTCCTTTGTGGAGAGGGATGACTGTAGCAATGCACCATTCAGTAGGGACAAAGCCTGAGGTGAGGCTGTGATTGAACAGGGCACACAGCTTAGGTGCCAGTTCACTCTGTAGTTATTTATTTATTTATTTTACATTTGTTTACTGGGATAGTCCGACTGGATACATGTCCATTTTCAGCGGAGGCCCGGGGAGAAAAGCTCCACAAAGACAAACTTACATAGATTACACAGAAGTTAGTAAACAATTATAAAAACAAAGTGATTATATACAATGGGTTAGTAGTGATTCCCTAGTAGGGACTCACAATTGTCATGGACAGAGAATTAAAAGTAAGAGTTCATGTAGAACACAGCTGGGGATATTGTCAGGTCCCATATAAGCTGTATTCTTGGCCTTGGACAGTGCTGTTTTAACCTGTGCAGCAGTAATAGTGGGTGCCTGTCAATCTACTGGTATTGTGATTGGTCCTTTTGTGGGTGAGAGAGTGGTAAAGTTGGCACCGAATCTGTCAGCCAGTATATTGGCAATATCTGTTGGCTCGGTACAGGGGTGTAGCCAGGATTTTCAAATTTATACTCACAATTCCAAATTGCTGCCCCCACTAAGCCATACCTTCATCATCATAATGTTGCTACCCCCCTTACATACATATCCAAGTCATACCCCGATCACAGTGCTGCTATCCTCCGCCCTCAGCAAATGTCTGCCAGGAAGCTAATCTTTTACATGAAACACCAAAACAACAGCAGGCATTTTAGTTCAAACATGCATTTGACCCAGATGGGACAGCACATAAAGTACTCCCCATTTATATTATATGCTAAACTTTACCCCAGCTGTGCTGTATCCAGATGGCTACACGTGAGTGTGTTTTAATAAATTGTGACACTGTCCCCCACATATAAGCTGGAGGGCCTTATCTGTATTTGTCAGAAACATCATCACCTCACATAAAATTATCCATGACCTTAAACTGGAACTCCTGGAGATCTAAATCACCATTAAAAAAATCAGCTGCTACTCTGTTGTTAGCCACAGATCCCACCCAATGCCTCCCAGTGAACAAGAAATGTACCTTAATATTACTGAGTGTTTAAATATCAAATGGTTTGCTATTATATATGAGACCACCACATTATCATCAAACAATTGTATGAACCTCATAAGGTCGAACAAATTACCGTACCACACAGAATGTCAATGATCCCTTTCTCGAACTGATGTTTAACTCAATGCCAGAAGTCTAAACCTCAAAATGCATGCACTCGAGGCACTCCTCAGTATGGAGAAAATCGATATATGTGCAGTAACAGAAACCTGGTTTAAGGCTCCAGAGAGCACCCCAGCACTACCAGGCTACAACTCATACCATACATTTCGGCCACAAAACCCGGACCGAAATACAAAAGGCGGGGGAGTATCCATATTCATCATGGATACCCACACCTCCAGGTTAGTGGCACAGTACGATGCTTCAGAGATCTTCCATGTGCAACTAACAACTGGGAAAACTGCTATTCAAATTATAGCTTGCTACAGATCACCTACCATGTCCCAGGACCCCCACTTCACATTCCTGGAAACACTGGGAAACATAACCCTGATATTGGGTGATTTTAATTACCCAAACATTAACTGGGAGAACTACTCAAGGACAAACTCCCTTGCCCAACATTTCCTAGAATTTATAAACTCAAATGCCCTGGATCAACTGGTCCACACCCCCACCAGAGGTGGCAACATATTGGACCTGGTCATCACCAATATGGGCGACCAGTGTTCCACACCGGACATCAACCCCTCATTGGTTAGATCTGACCATAAACTAATCAATCTGGATATCCACATTCCGCCACCACCCCCAGTCAAAGAAACCACCATGAAAAACTTTTCAAAAGCAAACTTCACATTACTTAAGACCAAGGTGGGAAGTTTCAAAGCCCTCATTCTAAAAGATAATGCTGTCCAAGCTACAAAATCCTTTACTAATGCACTCTATGGACACCTACAAGAATGCATGAATTGTGCTATCCCAAACAAAACCAAGGCTCACTCCTCCAAGAAAAGGAAACCAGTCTGGTGGACCCCTGCCATAAACAAGCTATATGATAGAAGGAGGAAGCTAGTACAGAAAAGAGTAAAATCCCTAGAAGGGAAAACATCTCTGATCAGTATCAGCAAGAAACTACATTCCCTCATAAAATCATTCAAGGCTAGCTTCGAAAGATAAATTGCCATGGACTCCAAAGATAATCACAAGGCATTCTTTAGTTATGTCAAGAATCTAAGTGGCAATTCTCAGATCTGCTTGGAGTTAGTGCAGAATGGCACAAAATACACTGAACCAACTGATATAGCTAACATCCTGGCAGACAGGTTTAGTGCAAACTTCACCCCCCTCTAACCCCCAAAAGGGATCATAATTATACCAGAAGAATGTAGTGCCCCTGAAATCACAGACACTCAGGTTAAAACAGCCCTCTCCAAAGCCAAAAATGCAGCATCAATGGGACCGGATGTTGTCCAAGGTTGTATCCTACACAAGCTCAAAGATGAACTAACCCCTCACCTAAACACACTGTTTAAACTCAACCTCTCCACAGGCTATGTGCCCACAGAGTGGCGCACAGCAACGGTTATTCCGCTCCACAAAGGTGGAGTCACAACGGATCCCGGGAGCTATCGCCCTATAAGCCTGACTAGCTTGGTCTGCAAAGCTATGGAGCGCATCATCATGGATCTCATTAACAGAGACATTGGGAACCTCCAAACACTGGACCCTACCCAGTTCGGCTTTATTAAAGGCAGATCATGTCTCCTAAACCTGGTGGACTTCTTTGAGACAATTACCAAGGCTATAGACGAGGGAAAAGTGGTCCACATAGCCTACCTAGACCTTGCAAAGGCCTTTGACACCATTCCCCACTCAGGTATTATAGACAAGCTCACCAGCCTGAACATAAACCCCTACATCATGAGATGGGTTGCCAAATGGCTCACAGACAGAACCCACATGGTAAGAGTTGTGGGAGCTCGGTCTGACTCTAAACCGGTTACAAGTGGTGTTCCCCAGGGCTCAGTCCTAGGACCCCTCCTTTTCGGCATATGCTTCTCAAAGGTACAGGCAAGCACAGGAGGACTATGGCTGACCAAGTTCACAGATGACTGCAAACTAGGGGCTATAATTGACTTTTCGGCTGACACAGACATCTTCCAAAAGGGTGTCACTGAGACAGATACCTGGTGTGAAAACCATGGCCTCAAGCTAAATGCCAAAAAGTGCATAGTCATCCCCTTTGGAAAAACAAAGTACCCACAAACTATCATATAGGTGGTAGCCCCCTAAATATGGAAGACGTAATAAGGGATCTGGGGACCCAAGTAGATAGTAACCTCTCCTTTGATAATCACATTGCCAAAATGGTTAGAAAATCCTTCTATGTGGCCCACCTCATTACAAAAGGGTTTGCATCCAGATCAAAAGAGGTCATTGGGCCCCTCTACACATCACTCATCAGACCCATCGTAGAGAACAATGCCCCATTTGGCATGTACCTTACAAGACACCTGCAACAGCTGGAAAGACCACAGAAGTACCTCACCAGGAGGATCACTGGCCTCAAGCAGTTGCCCTGTGCAGCTCGACTGAAGAAACTCCAGCTGTACTCGGTTGCATTTCGCCTACTCAGAGGTGATCTCTGCATGACATACAAGGCCATGTCCAACCCAGAATTGATGGACATGCTCCACCTAAAGAAAACCATATCCCCTCAAGCCACATGCTCCAGGGATCAAAACCTCACCACAACAATAAGTAGGATGTGCTGGAGGGATAGATTCCTGTCCCAGAGACTTCCCATGCTCTGGAACAAGATTCCAATCCATATTAGGCAGAGCTCCTCGCTAACCCTCTTCAAGAGAAACCTTGATGAGTGGATGGGAAACAGAAAGTTTACCCCAGGGATCACTTCAATGGATCTGCTGGACAGAAGCACAGGGAACTAATCTAAGGGGGCAGCACAAGCCAACACATTCTGGCTAGGCTTATCAATGCCCTTGAGCAGATAGCCTAGTACCTACCTAAGAACCTATGAACATACTTACCAGCTTTCTTGCCTGTACTCTTCTAAACTTTAGCAAGGACACCCCCTTCACTTCTACAAAGTTTACACAAATTATCAACACTATCAAGGATTAAGAGAAAACCCCAAAAGAAAACCAGGAAGTCACTTTCATGTTTTGTGGCTTTGCCACCTTCCAGGGAACATTTACACCTTTTAATCAGGCAATTAACACCTTCCATACAAAATCGGGCTGAAACAATAATAAAATGGAAATACCTGATGAGTTGTAAATTGCAGTACAGTCTCAAGTCATGATGTTTTCATCCACTACACAACCATTTTCTCCTTTTCTTGATACAGCTAATGTAGGTCCTCCTGGGACCTAGTGCTTGCCCTGTTGCTACTCCCCATTCACATTATTTGTACTGTAATGTGTACAGTGTGTATGGCTCCCGACGTCCTTGGCTCGGTATAGGAGGTACCATTGTGCAGTAGCTCAGAGCAAATCTGGGTATTGTCGTGGAGATTCTTTACATAACTATAGAAGGCCTTGTGGTTGTCTTTACTATCTGCTGTAGTTCTGTTTTCATAGCTAGCTTTAGAGGATTTAATGAGGGATCTCAATTTTTTGCTGAGACTGATAAGGGAGTTTTCATAACTAATGATGTGGGGGTGGGGGGTGTCAAAGGCCCAAAAACAGGGACAATTTTTAAATATTGCACTTATAAACTTTGGAAGTTGATAGAATCACAGGTTTTGTGTTAGCATGAATTTTTAAGAAGGGTATAAAGTCTGAAACCCAAATGTCTGTCATTATTTTCTGACTTCAGTTCTCAACAATTTGCCAAAAAAAAAAAAAAAAACAGAATTTTTATGAGGAACATACCAAATATAAAAGACAAATATCTAGATATTCTGCAAAAATCTAGACAGTTAAGAGATATGGATTGTTTGCTTAAGTAAAAGTACTTCTTAGACATTAATAAAGCAGTGGAATAGAAACAGACAGCTCCTAGCATTTAGACTAAAAGCATTACAAGTAAAAAGTTTCATTCCCCTTTCTTAAGCTTACTGATGACATTCATTCCAGAAATGCCAATGTCATTCAAAATGATTTATTAAATAGTCTGCTAATTTATATCAACATGAATTACTTTAGCTCCTTTTTTGTGTTATTTTTTCTACAGCTCAGCTGAGGACGTTCTAATCTGGAGGACTCCATCAGTCAAAGGGAGCTTTATGTCTCCATTAGGACACTCAGTTTTGACACTCCACCTGCAATTGATGGTATTCCTGTTAACTTCACAAATTCACTTCCACTCACCTTGTAGCCCATCTTTATGGCTTGGACAAAAAAAAATGTGAATTGAGAATATTATTTCCCACCTCTTGAAAATCGTGGTTACCTTGCAACCTAAACCAACAAAGGACGGTGCTATGTCAAAAAACTTTCATCTTATTTCACAGTTAAATGCTGAACTAGGATTCTTATAATGACATTAGCTGACAGACTAATAGCAGTACTTCTAAAGCTTATTTCACCCTCTCAAAATTACTTTCTTATTGGACATTGCACAGCTGACTATTTGCCTCACATCAGATGTGTAGTAAAAAACTTAATTCAAGATGCATTCATTTCTTTCACAAACTCTGATTGACTGCATGTATAAAAAACAACATAAGCTATCAGTGCAGCATTTAATTAATTTATTACACTAATTAGTAATGTGTTATTCTGAAATATAACAATGTGTAAAACAATGTTAATGAAAAGGAAGGTTGCCATCCATTAACCCCTACCATGGGGGGCATTTAAACAAAATCCCATAAGAAGGAGAAACTCTGTTGTTATGTTTCATGTCTACATTAAAAAGGGAGATTATTCAACCACTAATTTTATGCTAGTGATGTCTTTAGCTTTGAGACAGGAAGCTGGAATATATCAGGACATGCTTCACGTGTTTTGCTGCCTTTAGACACTCATCTTGGTTCCTTCTTTTGCTAGCATTGCACATCCGAGAAATATAGTATTAAGTTAAACTACAACTCCAAATCATATTGTGCTGTCTATGTCTCTGTTAATTCAGTAAGATCTCAAAGAAAACTGAAGAAAAACATGTTGGTGATGAAGAATTATGAGCTGGTTTCTGTCAACTGATGATAAACATGCATATAGTCACCATGAGGTGATCTAACTCATGTCAGGGTTTGTATTTTTGACTCTCTTGTACATGGGTCTTGTCAGATAAAACTGCTCTCATTCAAGTCACTTAGCCAGGACTAAGGACTAAATAGATAAATGTCTTACTAAGGACTAAACAGATAAATGACTTAAAAGGAAAAAGAATCTGTGCTGTGGTAGCATTGTCGCCTCACAGTAAGATGCTGTGCGGTTCGATTCTCAGCTAGAGCATCTTCTGGGTGGAGACATGCGTGAATGGGCGTACCTTCATTGAAGGTTGTGCATCAGGGCTGGTAACTAGGCACGTAAAACTCAACTACCAATCATTAGCGGACCGGAGTTCCGCTGTGGCAACCCCTAACAGGGAAAAGCCGAAAAGACACAACATGTAGCTGTAGAGAGTAAAGAAAATAGGTAAAAGTTGGGCCTTTGTTCGTGCTAGCTTGCCTGAGCTATACGTTAAAAACAATACATATTCATTTGCACGTAGCTTTGTCCTGAAGTAGGTGTCTATATTAATTTGCAGGTAGCCCCTTAATGAAGTATGTATAACAGGGTCCATAATGAGTAATGTGCAACAAAAACATGGTCTCTATATATTTATTTATTTGTATTTCTTCACTGGGGTAGAGCACTGATTCACATGGACATTTTTCAAACTCAGCCAGAGAGCACTGTCTTGATAAACTGAGATAGAAGGGAAAATAGTGGAACAAGTTAACAGGTTCAAGTATCTGGGAGGATTGGCTGAGGATAAGGGAAGTTTGAATGAAGAGGTCAAAGCTAGAATCAGTGGGGCTACATTCAACTGGCACAGAGTGGCAGAAGTAGTGTGTGACAGAAGGATGCCAAAAAAAATGAAAAGTAAGGTGTACAAAACAGTGGGGTGACCAGTACTACTATATGGTACAAAAACCTGGGCAGTAAAGGCAGAACAGCTGAGGAAGCTAGAGGTCATGGAGATGAAGTGCCTGAGTGGTTGTATGCACAATGTTGGATGGATGAAGAAATGAGGATGTAAGAGCAGAAGCCAAAGTAGCTCCAATTGCAAGAAAGGTTAAAGAGAAAATATTACTGTGGTTTGGGCACATGCAGAAGTACAGAAGATGATCTGGTCAAGAAGATTTGGGATGGGTAGGAAGAAGTCAAGATGAAATGAGGAATACAAAAAAAGATGGATGAATTATGTGACAGAAGATCTGTGGCTGTCAGGCACTGTGTCAAAGAAAGAAGGAAAGTGGCGTTGAATAGAAAGAGATGGCAACAGCTGACACAATACCATGACCCAGTGTAGAAAATGGACAAAAGGGTACTGGTGATTATTATGTTAATTACTCCTATCATTGTGTCTTGGGTGTAGGACAGCATTAGCCCACACTCTAGGTGGCAGGAGGATGGAGAAATGTGGAACTGAGCTGCCAGAAATGTTAGATATGCTGTCATGTCTGGAGGGGACTTTATGGAATGGCCTAACTGGACAAAGTTGCTGATGTCATGCTCATCAATTTAGCAATTTCATTCAGCTCCAGACCTACCCTCTAATGCAAAATACTTAATGGCATACTGTCTAGTGACCATGTCCCCTCCCAACTGTTGGGACAGAAGTGGGTAAACTAGCAAAATGCATCTTCCTCACATCCCATCCTTTCACCTCCTGTAGTGATTGCAAAAAAATAAATTATTTGGATTTGTCTGGATCATAGTTAGCACTCCATCTCTCTATCCCACAGATGTGGTACACTGATAGCCAGTTTTAATGAAAAGAAATCCATAAGTGCTAGGATAGGTTATGACTCCATTTAACCCTGAAACTTTTAAAGTGGGTATCACTGAATGAAAGGAAGATGAAAGCAACAGTAAAGGCAGAAACGGGAAGCTATAATAAAAATGAAATGATATTTAGTTATGGGAAAAAAGGTGAGAGGAAACACATTTTAAGTGAACAGTGTGACAATGATTATCAGGGTGGTGTTGGCAGTTATTTCAAATAATATATTTTCATTAGTTATATATTCCTTTTCACTTCAACCTATTAGATTCCTGTTCTGTCTTTTATCCCAGGTTCTCACATAACATTCTCATTTCACTGGATTCTTTGAAAATTCCTTGGAAATACCTTTGGCACACCTCAATAAATGTCATTGCCCACAATGATGTAATAAAATGCTGTCAAAAGACTTCCATTAGAGCAGGTTTCAAAGATTATGACTAGAATATTCTACTTTGTTTTAATGGAAGTCAACCAGACTAATAAAACGGTGTATTTAAATGACATGACTTGTGCAAAGGGATGTGTAATTTGGACACTAACTGTTATGTACACAAAAAACATGCTTGCATGCAGGGGATGTATAAATTTTACTCATATGCAGCATCATTAAAATTCTGATTTATTTAGTTATTTTATTTGTATACTGTTGCTTCTGTGCTTATGCCTACAGACCACTTACATCACCGGGGAATCTCAGTTATTCTACTATAACCATTGAATATGCTGTCAGTCACTCTAATCATGATGAAACCTGTATGTAACTTCTTTTGTAAAGAAGGTCAATTTACTTCCCAGCACTGCTTTGATCTTATTAAAGGACAACAATAAATCATGTGATTCCTTTGAGTCAGATTTTCTTTTAAATCCCAATGAGTTCTGGGCCTACTTTTATCATGATAATAATCATATAACTAGCTTGGCCATCAACCAAAAACCTTAGCCCTAGTTTGATATGTCCAAGAGAATATAGCGGGGCTTTTAGCACTCATCTTTATTATTTCTGCTGGTTATAGAACACATTTTCAGTAGACACATGCAATAGCTATCATGTTACTGTGTCTAGGCAAATCAAATCCTATACCTCAGCTCAAAAAAAAAATGATTTCCTTAACTACACCCATTTGCTTGCCCAGTAATACACTCCCAAAACATATGTTCTCAGTTACATCTTTCTTCTCCATTATACTACCAACATTTGCAATCTACCTGAGGAAAAACTCTTTGGAGTCTTCTTGGGATATAAACATACCTCTGCAAACATTTCCAAGCAAAAATCCCAAATCCTCTAGACTTTATTGCATACTTGGGAGCCATAGATATGTTTTCCTATTGTTTTCTTGTAAATTGCTTATCCAGTCTCTCTTCTTAATATTTTCTAACATTATCTGACTGATTCCTATAGTTATTGCGCAATATTTTATATGCCCTATACTAATTATCCCTTTTTTAACAGAAGTTGCTGTTCTGGATTCAGCTAAAAACTCTACCAGTGCAGGTCTTTCACTTAGGATTTGCATACTTTTTTCTCTTTGCCTATACTCTAACAATAATTTGGACTCCAGTCCAAATGTCTTATTGGTCTTTTCCATTGTTTTATCTTTCCATCTTTCTCTCTCTAATTGTTTGTTCCCTATACCTTGGTTTCTTTGCCAGTTTCCTCCAGTAAATTCCACCCCCCCCCCCGTTGACTACTCACTGTACCCTTAATTGTAGTCATCCCTATCAACATCATCTCCTTTCTCAATTTCTGTGTTGGCTTAGTTCTTAGAATGCCTTCCAATTCTTTATGAATATAATACTGTATAAAACTTGTTGTCATCCTTAAGGATTTGCATCCAAATTCCCACTCTCTCCTTTCTTGAATTTCCCGCCTGCTTCTGAATTGTAGCTTTCTGCTTGTGTTATGTACACCATTTTAACTGTGTAGTTGTAAAATATCCCTTCCAATCAGGTAATCCTAACTCACTTTGTTCTAGTGGAAGGATCAACATATCCCACTTGACTCTTGCCCTCTTCCCCTCACAGAAAAAAACCCTTCAGCTCTTTATTTATTAATATACACAACTCTTCTATACTTGATAAAAATATGTCTAACCTCTGTATAAAACTAAAGGGACTAAAAAAATATCACCTTCATATCCATAGTTAAGACATTCCAGTTTCTCAGTTTTTGGATTTTCTTTTGTTTTGTCTCTTCCCACATATCCTTAGCTGTCACAACAGAATTTTTTTAATCCATACTATGAAATATTTCATTTTATCATGTGGCCATAAATATGTGAATTGCTGAACCAATTAATGTGTGGGTATATTATTAACAACTACTGCCTTTGTTTTATATTCATTAATTTTATATTACAAAAAATATATAAAACTATCTCAGAGTGTTCCACAACACTGTGGTGTCATTTTCTGGTTTTATTGTGAACAAAATAATATCACCTGCAACTAAAGCAAACTTTTATTGATTACCATACCAAGTATATCTTTGAAATTTGGAGTCCCATATTTTATTTGCCAGTGGTTCTAATTATAATGCAAATAACAAAGGGGAAAGTGGGCAACTCTGCCTGTTTCCTGTTTTCAGACACACCCTATCAGAGAAGAACCCTCACACTTTGATTTTTGCCTCTGATCCCTAATACATCCTCCAAGGTAATCTTATTATTGTATTAGGGAATGCAAATGCTTCCATTGTCCTACTCATAAAATCCTAGCTTACTCTGCTGAATGTTTCACTGCTTCAATGCCAACCAGCAATTGAGGTATTTTCTTACATTCTGTTTTCCTCCAGATAATCTTTGTTCTGTTAGTGTCCACAAAACCACATTAGTCCATATCTATTGATTTTTCTCAAAATATGTGCCATTCTTTTAGCCATTATAGATGTAAACACTTTATAATCATTGTTTAATACATGAAATGGACCTATATGAAGTTGGGTCTGATGGGTCTTTAAAATCTTTAGGTATTACAGCCACAACAGTTTTTTTCTAGTATGTTGGTGCTTAACCTTCTTTTAAGATATTGCTGAACAAAGCCTTCCAGATCTTTATCACTTTCTTCCCTCATAGCTTCCAAACATCCACCAGAATACCAGTTCTTCCTGGAGATTTTCCTCCAGATTGGTTACACATCACCATTTTTGTCTCAGCTCCTCCTATCTTTATTGAGCCTAATCCACCTCTAACCTTGACATATTTAAGTTTTCCATAAATATATCCATTTGTGTTTTTCTGGATTACCACATATATCTGCTTTATACAAATTTTCATAAAATTTCTGAAATATCCTTAATACCTGTATAGGATCTGTGGATATTTTTCCTGTTATAGGCTCCCTAAGTTTGGCAACAGTACTTTCTACCTTCTTTTGCCCAAGTCATTGCACTAAACGTTTTTGTGTGCTGAAGTTATTAAAAAAAAAAAAAAAAACAGTTGCTTGACAGAAATGTTTCTACACTGACCAGATATTCCCTTATTTTCTCTTCAGCTCTCTGTAGTTGTGCCTCACCTTGTTCTGTGAGATTTCCCTTTTTCCATACAGCTATAACCTTTGTCAGCTTCTCTAAATAATTCTTATTTCTTAACCATATCTTTTTTACTTTTATTTCTACCCTATTTTAATATCTGCATTCATTTTTATGCATAAATGTTTGGCATGTTGATCTTTTATGCAGTTGTTTCTTGTCATTTCTATTTGAACCTACGTCACATTTTACAACATCATTATTTCTTTTATACAGTTGTTTCTTGTCATCTCTATTTGAACCTATGCCACATATTACAAGACCTTTCTTTTAATGAAAGCCCTCATACAAAAAAAAAAAATAATAATCCCAGAACATAACCTGCTAAATCAATACAAACACACACAATTATGAACATCTTCAAATGATGGAGTTTACCCTTCCACCCACCCACACACGCATACACATGCACACAATTGTGCTAAATAGACAGCTGTACAGATAGGCATCATCTAACCTAAATATAAGGTTGTCCATGTTACTGCCCATGCTCCTATTTACAATAATTGCTATCTTTTCTGTTTTTTCTTTATTCCCCTCCCAGATGTGTTCGATGTTTTCTTGTTTATTTGTTTCTGTGTAAAACTTGTAATTAGAATAAGGCAAGATATTCACCCATTCAAACGTAAGTGAAAACATGTCATCTCTTTATATATTAGGATCCATGTGTTTCTACATCCCATCCACCATCTCAGTGATGGTTTTCATCCAGCTTTCATTTTCTCTTTAAGAATTTTAATGCCTACATTTCTTAGTACTAAAAAATAAGAATGGAAGAATAAAAAGGCATTTGTTTACTTTAGTACCTCTATCACATACTACAATATCTGAAAATGCTTTACTATATAAAATTTATATCATGAAAAGTTTCATATAAATATTGTTAAGAACAGAAATTGTTTACTTCCAGTTGCCTTTATCCTTCCTCGTTCCCTCTTTTCCATGTCCATCCAAAAAATAATGACATGAAGTGGGGAAAAAGTCAACAAAAGTCATTTCTTTCCATGTTTTCTTGTACAGCCATATTCTGCAAATGCAATTGATGCTTTAGAATTTTACACTTAATTCACTAATTTCCATGTTGCTGGTATTCTTCCTGCTCCTCTCCATCTCTCAACTCCAGATTCCAGTTAATTTCCAAGGTGCTCTCAGTTTTCTGATCTCTCAAGTACTTTTCTTTTGAACATTGGAAAAGGTTTCACAGGTAGAGTATCTATATAAATTGTATTATAAGAACAATGGGAATCTGAATCCTTGTATGCTTGATGGTTCACTTTTTTTGGACAAACTTTTTTAATTCCTCCTTAACCTATTCTGCATCAAAAATGATTTTGATCTTACAGAATATTCCAGGAAAAATATTTTGAAGACATCTTGATATAGCTGTGTGAATCTCACAAGTGCCTCTCAACATTCCCTCATTGCTGGAATGAACTTGCTCCTCTTCTGCCTTGTGTACTGTGAATAACTATTTTCCACAAACACTTTACTGTCTCCAACTTTTGATACTTTGCCCTTCCACCACAGTTTTTCCAGGATCAACTTTTTCTGCTGGTAGGACTGCATCTTTATTAATGCAGGTCTTGGCTACTTTCTCATGGCCATATTTGCAGCATACATATGGTGTGCCCTTTCAGCTGATGGCATCCTGCTGTGGAATACCAGCACAGTTGCTTATTTGTACCTTCATAAAATTAATAGTCCGTTCCTTCCAGTTTTTCTGGTACAGCAGAAAATCTCAAGTTTTCCTGCAAGCTCTGTCCTCTAATTCTACCATTCCTGAGCAGTGTCATATTCAGCCAGCCTTTTCTTTTTTTTGCCCTCTGATTTTTTGCAGTTTTATCAGTTCTCCTGAAAATCTGCTTAAAGCTAATTCCATTTTCTCACCCTTTTGTTATTTCAATTAATATACTCCTTCAATGTTTCATTTATTTTAATCAGGTCTGAGTACAGTTGACTTATTTTTCCTCTAGATTACTGGAAGGCATGTCTTGCAGCAAAGCTGGAGCGTAAACTGCTTTTTGCTGAATAACTGCACGATTCTTTCCAGTCAGTGTTTTCTCTTCACCTTTTCTGATTTATTTTCTTTAATGCTCTCTTAGTTTCTTCTTTGCTGGCACTCACACCACATACTTACTATCCAGTAACTGAATTTACAAAAAGTGAAAGAGTTCCTGGCCCTTATCTCTCATATTTTTTGCACTGGAAGAGATGAATTTAAGCTGTTCATTAATGTACAGCCATTTTGGAAAGTACAGGATGATGTAAATATTGACATAAAAACTGACAATGTACAGGAGACTGAGGATGGTGAACGCGTAATTCAAAGCACTGCAGGTTCTGAACAACATTAAAATAAATATATGATGCTCAGTGATGACTTAGAACCTGATATTAGTGATGGTAAATATGGAACTCATAACATTATTTGAAAAATAGTTCAAAAATGTAAAATTAAGACAGGTAGCCAAAAAGACTGAATAAAAGGAAAGGGTACTCTTTTATACTGTTGACTTAGTGTTAGTAGTTTTGTAAATGAAGCTTGCAGGCTTTCTGTTCTGGATATGTGTAAAAAATAGATGCTGTTATATTTTGTTTGTTGGATATAAGAATTTTAAATACTGGCCAAAAAAATCAAGTAGAAGTTATTTGTGAGCAAATGTAATTAATAGTAAGCTTTGGAAATGACTTATGTTATGGAATTACTGTGTTGTATAAATCTATATATAACATTGTAGATGTAGTTGTAAGAATACAAGGAAGTCTCTTGATATGTGGTATTACATTAATATTAAGGGTTATCCATCATATTTGATATTATTTTTCCCACCGTATTGCTTGAAAGAATGGAAGTCTTTGATTTAGTAAAAGTTGAAACGTCTGCAGAGGTTATTACTAAAAGGATACAGGGAGTAAGTAACATGTCCTATGCAGACTGCCTCAAAGCTCTATCTCTATATTCTGTCTCTTATTTGCTGTTGAGGGGAGATCTAAGCCTGGCATACAAGGCATTGCCAAACCCCACTGTGAAGGACCACCTGCATATCTGCAAAACAAACAGCACCAGGATTACCCATTCTAAAGACTTAAACCTTGTCTGTGATATGAATAGGACCTGCTGGATTGACAGGTATGTATCCCAGAGACTACCCCTTCTCTGGAGCAAGCTCCCTTTCCATGTGAAGCAGAGTTCCTTTCTAAACCAATACAAGTGTAACATGGATTATTGGATGTTGAACAGGAATTTCATCCATGGTTTGGCACATATGTCTATAATGGACCCAAGCTTGAGGTAAATGGTTCATCTCCCATGACCCTGTTTGAAAATGTTTTGCGTCCTATGCCCCTGTTTAATCTTATCAATAGTACCAGAACATCTCAGAGATTTGGGATATATGGCTAGATTTAAAAAGGCCCTAGTGGTAATTAGCCTAGTATGCAGCTATAAACCCATGAACCTATGGTACAGTATATTTGATGATTATATTAATAGGTGATTACATTGTAATTTAAGAAAGAAGTGGGGAAAATACAAGCTGATGTTAAAGTTTTCAGGAAAATTTTAAGATTTGTAAACCTGAGTCTTAGTAGTACATACAAAACTGGACAGTTAGCAACTGAAATAGACCATTTTTGCATATTCAAAATGCTTATGTTTAGTTAATGACAACAATTTTGGATTATCAGTATGTGATCCTGCTGTTCACGTGTTTGAAATTAGAGTAAGTAATGCTGATATGAAAGATGGAAAGGGGGTTAAAAATGAATGGCTAGGTGTTAAATACCGATTACTGTATAGGAAACAGAAGAAAAGCTGTTGTGAAAACTTCATATTACAATTAGTATCATTTTGTCAAAACTGGACATCTTGACTGATGAAAGTATAAAAAGATGTTTTATGCAGTAGTAAATTTTTAGTGAAGAAGGGAAAAAGTGATTATAAAATGCTATGCAAGAACTATATGAAGACATTAAATAGTAGCCTACATAATCAAACTTTAGAGGTGAAAGATTACTGCCTGCTCTGAATGAGAAAAAGACTGATATTTTACTATATAGACAAAAGTATTTTGCACAGGAAACAAAACAAGAAGTTTCTGCCTTTTATAATAAAGTATTGAAAAACTATGCATGTTGATGAGCATATTGCTAGCACTCAAAAAAGATTTTCTGGCACAATATAAAGTTTGGTCTGTTCAGCACTGACATAATATTAGAAGAACTGAATAAGGTCCTCAGATTTCTTATAGGTGATTTACCTCCAGATCTGTATGTGATCTCTTATAACTTTTATAAAATTATGTCATTAACAAAAAATAAATAAAAGATTTTTGTAGGTTATACATAAATGCCTAAATGATGGTGTAGTGATTGGCATAATATTCAAATGTATTATTAGGTCTAAATATAAAAAAGGAGAATGAACCATTATCTTGAATTGGAAAAAAATAATGTTAAATAATAGTTTATAATGTATTCTGTAAAATATTACATAGCAGATTAAGTATGATATTACCATTTTATATATTGGAATTTTTGGAATTAATGAAAAAAAAACTAAAAAAGATATGCTATTGTTATTAAGAGAGAAAACTGATAGTGTTCAGATGAATACAGAGGATGAAAATTTGGATGGTGTATGATGTTACGAAAGCTTTGATGCAGTTGCCTATGCAGCTATGTCAGATGTGATAGATAGTTATATAATCAGTGTCAAAATTAAAAAAAATAATACAATACATGGGTTAGACCATTTTAAAATGGCTGGATTGAAATAAAGATTCTACTACAGAGGGGAATTAAACAGGATTTTCACCTTAGTGATTTATTATATGTACTTGTATCATCAGTTATTTTGAAGAATGTTCTGCTAAGCATTTTAGGCCAGGATGGGAAATTGTTCCTGGAACAACATTTCTCTTATATTTATTTTAAGCAGATGACTCTGAGAAAGTCACTTAACCAGCGTTCCTGGGCTGAGTCTGAAAAGGATCCATGGAGATCAGTAGTCTACCCCAGTAAACAAATACAAATAAGTCATGTCAATCTTTGAATGAACTCTGGCAACAGATTTGTGTACTGTTGTTGTAGACTGCAAAATGTAATACTTGAGACTGAATGCATTGGCTAGCCACTTTTTTGATGATGTCAACTTGGCAGAGATGTGTCAAATCACATTAGCTTAGTCATGTCAGTCACAAAAATAACTGTAGTGTCACCTGACAAGATTAACACTGACACTGTTATTTGGTTCAATCTTTTGCAAATTATCATTATACAGAAACACAGAAATGTAGATTGTGGCAGTACAACCCATCTAATCTGCTCAACATTAATTAAACTGAATGGCAAGCTCAACTGATGACTTAGTTCCCTTTATTACAGTCAGCATATGACCCATACACTGATGTCACTATTTCTTTCTGGTGACCGCTTAAATCACATGACACCTGACTTACCCCATTACTTTTTAATATTTTCATCAACAGTCTTTACACCTCATCTTGTCAAGGTTCCCTAATTCAGTAGGTAGATGATGCTACTACAATTTGCTTTGCAAACAGTCTCTCACACCTCTAACACATAACCCAGGGATCTTTCTCAAATCTTGGCTTAGCAATTCATGCTGACTCAACACTAAGAAAACTAATCTTCTTTTTATAGCAGAAACACTTGCAGCACAAAAAAACAAATTTTAAGATTTTTTTTCAAAATAATATCATAATCACAGCAGTTTCCCTTACCAAACTCTTAGCAGTAATAGTGGATGACAATCTTAAATTCAATCTCCCTATGTTGTGTCTTTCAGCTTTTCCCTGTTAGGGGTCACCACAGCGGAACTCCAGTCCGCTAATGATTGGCAGTAGATTTTTACATGCCTGATGCACAACCTTCAACGAAGGTACACCCATTCACGCATGTCTCCACATAGAAGACGCTCTAGCTGAGAATCGAACAGGACAACGTCTTGCTGTGAGGCGACAACACTACCGCAGCACCACCACCACAGTTCTAAATTCAATCTCCCTATCCAGAACAATATTGAAGAATAAAATCAGAAATTAGGAATACTGCATAGACGCCAACACTTCTTACACACAACCAATGAATCACCTTAGCAACTATCTATCTTTTACCCTCACTGTTATGGAGCTCATAGTCTAACAAATCTTAATATATCAGTAAAATACAAATGTGACTTATGCTACAACATTAATTGCTAAATTTGCAAGCAGTGTAAATAATTATACCCATTATTGTGCTGCCCTTTAAACACTCAACGGGCTGAATCTCCCACACCATCTTATATATTTACAACTCAAAATATTACATACAATCATACATAAACTGACAGCCTGCCCAGCCCTAAATTCCATACTACATAGCCACATATCAAACAGGCCCTTAAGTTCAGTTGACAATCAGTTACTCTTAGTTCACAAACCTAAAAAGCAGCTGGAGAAAGCCTCTACTAACATTTAGTTGCCAAAACATAGAGTATCCTACCCTTAAACATCAGATCCAAGTCCAATTTCTTAGCAGTGAAAGAATTCTTTACAATATCATTGATGTGTCCCTGTTCCAAGCCTCTTTAAAAACACTAGGTATTAGAACCTTAACCTACTCTGTCTACCACCTGTATTTAACTTTCCTTCCTAACTGACTATTTTTTGTCTGCTCTCTCTTCTCTCTTACTTTCAAATTCATAGTATCTCTTTCTCACCCTAGCTACATCTCCTCTTATACTCTCACATTATTTACTCTTCTACTGTATTATTGATATTACTGACAAATAACTACTGTTTTACTCATACCCCTTTATTCTCATATACTAAATTCAATTCTTACTATAGCTGCAACCACAACCTTGCAATTCATGCTTCTACTGCATGTATGTTTATTTTCAAATATTTGTAATCATACAATATAAAATTGAAAAATGTAATTTCTATTGTAACCATGAATTGACTTATACAATTCTTATCGGAGTAAAATTATTGAAATAAAATTGTAAAATGTAGTTTCTTCTGTAACCATGAATTTAACTTATGGAATTCTTATTGGATCTTTTCTCCTCTGGCCTTGACTGAACTTGACCCAATTGGATTTTCCTGGTAAACAAATAGCTATAAATAAATAAATAAATAAATACATAAATCCTTGCATTTGTCAATAGGTGCAATCTTATATCATTTAAAATGTTCTCTTGTTTTCAGTGATGACATTGAATTGGTATTATGCATTCCTCTCAGGTATGTAAATGTTTCCAAAACTACTATGCTCTTTTAGTCATTTTGTCTTCTTATGTATAACGTGCATTATTTTTATCATTATCCTGTTGGACTGACTCTGTTCTTTTTACCATTTTGCACTGTAGAGCTGCATGCAATACTATTTATTCTAACACCCTATAAATAGAGGGATAATACGTTTTCATTTTTTACTTGTGATGCTTCCCTGAGTAGCTACTCTTAACCAATATACCATTCAATGTATACATTTACTTGAACATTTTCTGTGACTATTTAGTCTAGTTTACTCAGTTCTTAATGTGGCTTCTACAACCTTTGCAAATTATATTGAATTATGAAGCTTTCTCTGCCTTCAGAATATTGCTTTTGTTCTTCTGTAGAACAAGCTGTAAAAGATAAATGGCATAGAAGTACAATATACATGCATCTTCTTTTTGTTAAAAATATACCATTGATAGCTGCAGAGTTAATACAGCTGACTGGTTTGCTTACAATACTCCAGGGCAGGACTTGGTTAAACTAACGAGATAAATTACTAGCCATTAACAACAGTACTTTAACTCTGCTTCCTAATTGGTACATTCATACCTCTCAAATGTCCAGGTTTTCAAAGGATGTCCAGATTTTGGCCTCATAGTTTTCATTTGTTCATCATAAAATGCATATATTTCTGGTAAATCAATGAGAATTTAAGTCACTAAATAACAACATACATTTGAATTTCAGACTTCATATCCCCCAGAAAATACATGCTAATGTAATTCCTGTTAGTCTAGCAACTTTCTAAGTTTGTAAGATAAATATTTGAGATCTATCCCTGATTTTGGGTCTTTGTGCTCCCTTTTTTGGCCCTGTTCATATTTCTTGCAGTCAGAGGTTGAGTAGTATGATTATATTAGAAATGTTGTTTGTGAATCAGTATGCTTACCTATCACATTATTACTAGAGTGCCAAATATTGGATTGACCTGTATGGTAATATTTTTAAAACTACCTCTGTGTATAGTTTACAGAGTACAAACTGCATGACAGAATGCCATTATAGTCCAGCATTGCAGCAACCACATAGTGAGCAATCCATACTAAATTAGATACTTTTCAGCACAAAAACCCACCAAAATGAAACAGCCGTTCTTTTTATTAACAAATTTGACTGGCCAGAATGGGACCTACACTAAAACACAGTCAGGCTAATAACATGCAGTAGGAAAAGTGTACTGATGGCACTGATGGCACTGATGGGGTTAGGTTAGGAGACACAGTGAATGAAGCAAAAACAAAATAATCTGAAATACTTAGAGAACACAGCCAAAGAAGGAAAATGTGATGGGTGCAAAATGTATTTCTGACACTGGCCTTAAGAGTAATGAGAATTGTTGAGTACCTTTTATGTGATGCTAACACTGAATCTGCACTAAAAGCAGACAACACTGACCAGAAGACAGCAGTAGCAGTATGGCATGAACTGTCTTTGTTTCAACTCCTGTTTTTGTCTGCTGCTAAAGTACACCCAGTACTTTGGTTACAACTGTTGCCTATACACGGGGAATAGATAAGATGTCAACCCCTTCTTCATAGTTTAACCAGTCTTCAAAGCTGGTACAACACCACAAATGTTTTAATTTAATTTTTCACTAATTAGGAATATAAGGAGAAGATAAATCTGCATGCACTAATTATGATGGAAACTATAATCACAATGAAAAATTATATATTCTCAAAATGGATGCCAAGATTCACCTCTTGAGCTTCACTTTTGAGGTGAATTTCTTGGCATCTATGTCAAGAACTCATAATATGGTCATTACAATCTATGGCTCAATCATAATCCTGTATATTCAGGTATATGATGGCTGCTGCTGTCCTTTCATTTGCCAGTTCCTCATGTTTAGCTAGAAACAGTCAACCAAATAAGTCAAATTATTTTCATTTTTTTCTAGCAAACAGTCTACATTGACATCCAGAACACTCAACGGTAATTACAGGTTCATAGGAATTTCCTCATGTAGCCTTACTTTGTATAGATGCATTATTTATCAGTACAAAATTTTCTTAAGTTTTCTTCTTACTAATTTTATTTTTGGTTGCTGATTTCAGATAACTTCCAGCAAATATTAGTTGGCTCATCCAAAAATGCACCCATTTCTCATATATAATGGCATGCATGTATGCACCAATTGTTCAAGTACCGTGCGTAATCTAATCTTTATTGCTTTAATGATGCCAGTTTTGGACCATTTTCAACAAATATCCACCCATATCCTGTATCAGTGACATCTGTATTTGTATATCTCTCTCTGTTACTTTGTCAGTATATCAGTTTCTGCATTATCTTTGAAGAGTGGTTCAATAAAATTTAATGGGGTTTCTTTGCACCTGAATTGGGATGGTTAAATAAAGTCCAAAAGGGCTAGTCTTGCATTCTTAAATGCACTGTGCCATTGATTCTACACCTTTTTTGGGTGAAAAAAATAATACATGTGCCATGATCATGGAAACAAATGGCCACCTCCCAGTGGAGGGGATTTTAAGGGAAAGGTTATACAGCATAAAGGAAATACTTTTACTGATGAAACTTGAGGAGTGCCGTATCAAGTGATTTGCTATAACTATATAACATAAGCAGTAATCAAATATAGTAGTGTGTAAGCTGTAGAATTTAACAAGTTACACCCTAAAAGCCAAACCTGAGTAGTATAAAGGAAGCTAAAGTGAACAAATGCTGTGGGAAACAAACTCAAGTAAAACTCATCATCAAGCCAGGCTCGGTGTAAAGCTTTCATTTAAGATACCTCACAAAGACCAGTCCAAAAAACATCGACACATACATTGTTATATTAGCAACAACTCTGGAGACACAATGGTTTCAGTTTAATTTATTTACAGTGACATTGCACAGTGTAAATTATTTGCAATACCAGCATACCATTTCATCTGCAATACACGGGATACTCACAATTCAGTCCAGGTAAATGATTCACACTTTTCTTCAGAAGTAAATAGGTTACCGTTTAATTCATCTCTCGCATGAGAGACTAATCTCTTTAGATCTCATCTGTCACACTCCTCCAACACTTTTCTTTACTCTCCATGGTGCTTCTCTGTTCCAGAGAGGCCTGCATCTCTTTCCTTCTCTCATTCTCTACTTGACTTTCCCATTAATAGGAAGGTGGTGTGATCTCCATTACTCAGGGCTGGTATGGAACTTCCTCTACAACTGCCCCAAAACTACAGTACCTTATGCCTCCACAGCAGTTAAAGGGTGGCACTATATCACATGAACCACCTCAATTCAGACCTGCAGGGATAAGCATCACTAGTCCACTAGATTCTACCTCAGCTGGCCCAGAAATTCTTTCGCACACAGTTTGCATCATTCCAGATCAGTCTCAACCTGACAATACATCTGACTTGGGAACAGATACAACACTCTGGCTGTCTAATACTAAGCACATTTCTCAGCAGCAAGAGCTGTCATTCTTTGACTCTTCATTTCAGTTGCTTGCTCTAAGGTACTTTGCTTTTCTCTTAGTAAGTGGACAAACTTTGAATTAGTGCATTCCTTTCTCTGGGACTATTTACTGATATTTCACAGTTTCTGTTAATGTTCTGTCATGTTTGGGCTCAATTTCTGCAACTGTTAGTTCAGGCTCATTTACTCTGTTTATTGCAGTTTTGATTTATTGATGTATAATTTTATCTAGAGTGTCATATTCTGATAGTTTTGCTTTTGTTCTTTTCAAGTCACTAAATTTCTGGTTAATCGTATCAACTTGTTTTTCTGTTCAACTACATTGTTCTTAAGGACTACAATTCCAATTTCCATATTTTCCCATTTAATGGTTATATGTTTTTTAGTCATCTGAAACTTTTGATTTGTTCCATGATCTGTGCCTCACTCTCTGGTTCAATTGCTATGGTTTTATCTAGAAAGAGACCTTCCTTTCTTTGGATCAGCTTAGCGACACACTTGTTATCCATTTTTTCACTTAGTGTTTTCTTTCCTTCGATTAATACACTCATAAGGCTCTTTTCTTTTGTTTGCAGACTGAGCTACTTTATTGTTATAAGTATGCTTCTGTGTGCAATTGTATATTCTGTTTCTGGCCTTTTCATGTTTTGCTTTAGTGATTCATTCTCAGCTAGTATATTCTCAGCTAGTATATTCCAATATTTCAATTTTAGGTATAGCAGCGAACTGTCAACATTTTGTTGCTCCTATCTCAGTTCTTCCTTTTCATGTTGCAAGCACATGATGCCACTTTTGGTTTGAGACTAACTTTTCTTTTGTCTTTCAAGTTTTAAAACCAAGTTATTTTGTTGTTCTTATTTTCAAACTGTGATGTCTGCTGACATAGCACTTCCATAGTTATGCTGGTATGTTCCCAAATGTACAGAAAATCTATTGGATAAATCAACCATCTCTTTGCCTGTTCTATTTAGACATGTCTTTTGTTGATGAAGATCATTTGTTCTACCATGTATTTGAACTTTTTTTTTTTGCTTAAGGTCAGAACCCTCTGACTGCCTTAACATTTCTATTCTCTCAGTGAATTTACTAACTTCATCTTGCAAGTTTATATACTACTGTAAGAGCATTTCATTTACTTTGTCTTTTTTTTTATTTAACCTAATCTTGCACCAGTAAGGAGTGTCAATCCTTTTCCAACAGCTTCTTGTTTCTTAACACAGAGCATTAGCTAGCTTATCTGATGCCCATTGCATATCTCCAAAAATATCTTCTCAACTTCAGCAACTGTACCAAGCTGCTCTACAGTTACTAACAAGTTCACCTCACTTTGTCAATTCAGCATTTAAGTTGAGCCATACATGCAGTATTGGCATTCATTTATCAATGGCACTGCTGTACTGCTACACATTTGGAACCTGTCAGTTGTGCCACATAGACAGCTGCCCCCTTCACTCTATATTAGTTTTCCTTCTGTTATAACAATAATCAAGTTCTGCCCTCAGCATCATCTATTCTAGCTCATGTGCAACCAGAGTAAGAATCATTATTTAAAAAAAACTAATGTTTCACATGTGTATCTCTAACAGTGGACTGCAAACCATTCAGTTGTTCATGTCTATCATTGACATTCTGCTGTAAGGCACTACCATTCGACTGTATCAGTCTTAACTGGCAAACACTAATTTCTTTGGTTAATTCATACTGTTATACCTCATTGGAGTTTTGCATTATTTTGTGATAACAGAAGTTTTGTTTTACTTATTGCTTCTTTTGCTTCTCATTTTCTGCACTGGCAACTAATAACCACTTTACCAAGTTTACACATAAGTTTCATTCTCCTGCCACACAGCAATGAATACCATTTTTACTTTCATGGAGTTTACTTTTGTTATGGTCTTCTTGCAATACAGTCCGATGGAGCAGAATAATCTCCTTTATTGTAAAATAACACATGTGCATGAGAGACAAAGCAGTCAAGTCTAGTCTCCCTAAACAAGGCAACTGTAATAATTTTATACTGTAAAAGCTTCTGAGCAAACAATTTGATATCTATCAAACTATAGCCACTGATAAATTAAAAGTAAAAAAAAAAATGTCTACATTGTTTTGCTATATAAAGATTTTACTTATCCTTTATCTGTGCCTTTCCTTATGTTGGCACTATCCAAGCTGGCACTAGGAAGTAAAATTATTTTAATACATGACTAAGCTGTCAAGATCTATTGCAAAATAATACAGATTTCTTGTCTAACAAAATAATATTATATAAAACAATAAATATTTTTCCTTCTTGCACTTCTCCATTCTCAATCCCCATTTAATGCTGTGAAGCATCAATCAAGTCAGCTATTTCTTAATGACTAGACAATAACAGCAAGTTTTCAAATGGGTAGATGCTTTCTTTGCATGCAGACATTATTTACATGCAGTTTTATTTTGACCTTGACATGCATAATTCTTATACAGATGCTTTACAAAACATGTTTTTTATGAACAATAAACACGTTTATGTTTGGATGAAATAAAAAGATTATACAAGAATATTTTTTCAATTTAATCTCTCTCCCAAACAAATTATCATATATTAATATTTATCCAAAATTGCTTAACAAACATTCCCCACTATGCTTTTTTCATCATGATTTTCTTCAGTTGTGGTCAGTGTCACTTTTTCATCTTTATTTTTAATATGCATATTTTGCAATTTAGAATTTTTCTTGTTACAGGAAGCTTCATGGTCAGCATTTTCAATATAAACAAAATAATACCTAAAAGAATTATAACAATGGCAAAGAGCATAATGAATTTTAAAATGCTTCCTCATCAACCAAAAAATAGGTTAGTAAACCATTCTCTTTGAGAGCTGTTAGCTACTATTGCATAATGTAACACTGCAACTTTTTGTATAATTTTGTAAGTGGCTATGATGGATTGTTTATTATCAGGAATAAATGAGCAGCACTCTGACTGGGTAGGTGCACAAGTACCTCCCTTAGACACAAGGGAGAATTTGAGTTCCATGCGATTCTGCAACATTATATTCATAGCAGTCATTTCAACAGTAATTTGATTCACTTATTCAAAAGTTGAATTAGTCAATATTTATAATAATTTAGCCTGTTTTCTCATTTCCCAAATTGACTTTACTATCCCATAGGCAGGCAAAACACCACTCCTGAAATAACTCCATCACCCAAGTACATGTGACAATGCAGCCTTTTTCTATCTTATAATGATAACAACAGGCAATATCTATTTTCCCAACTGGATTTTCAATGTCCTTTGTCTCCCTCTTTCTGTGAACATTGTGATGTTTCCCTCTGGGTAAAGTGCCTGTTTGTTTAACAGCTGGAATAGCATGCCTCATGCAGCAACATCCAGACTAGTGTATTGGTAATTGGGTAAGCCTGGCACCCACATATATTATAAAACTCATGCAACATAGCCATACCCCATCCTCCAGCCCCATTATTTATTTGTTGGGTTAGTTTACAGTTAATCCACCCAATTGGAAGTGTCATATTTGTAACATGGCAAGTATGTCCCTTTACAGTCATTGATAATTGGAGAGGAAACCATCTCTAGGGGGTAGCATTATGCCAAGAATTATGCCTGCCTTTTTTATTTTTGGTCAAAAAGATTGTTCCAAATGCTATTTCTACTTTTGTCACTGCTGCTGGTACTGAAAACAATGGAATATCCTCATCATGTGCAGTCGGTATATGTACACACACCCAACAATTAATGGCATTAATTGTATTGGCATAAGTATAGACTCCAGCAGAAAAAGTATTCAGATTAGGGTGCCTTCCTGGAGTTATTTGCTCAACTTTATCCAAACATTTATCTTTCATATTAACCAAGAGTTTACCTCTGATAAAAAATTGTTCAGTAGGTACAGTTCCAATGGCTTCTGATGAAATATAATACAAGGATGATGAATACCAATATAGCAGTTCCAACAATAACTCCATCTGAATATCAAGTAGGCTGGGACTAGAGAGGATTTTGAAAAATTTGTAAGCAAGGATGATGTACTCATTTTATAGTTCATATAATATTGTTTTCCAAACTTCACAGTGGATCCTGAACAGGTTGAAGTTCTATGAGTGGCGCTTGGTTGCCTGACTCATTTCTTGAATCATGGAGTGATTCTCATTCATTGTCCAATGTAGATGATGATTATGGATCTCTATGCCTCATTTCCAGACACATTAGTCTCTCTTGTATTTCTTTTGGTACTAGATGCAATTGTTTCATCATTGGTAATAGGTAGAATAATAGTGTTGGCATCTATATGACATCAGTCACCAGGGAGGGCTTCTTGACATATGAAACATGAATCCAAGTAGGCAATCCTTTATGATGAACTACTGCAGCTGTTGTAACAGACACAAAGACTACTGGGACAATATTATTGCAGGAGGCAGGATTAGGCTACCATTGAACTGTTATTATAGGTTCATAGGTTCATAGGTGTGTACTAGGTTAATGGCTTTGGAACCTTTACAAGCCTAGCCCATAGAAGTGCCCTGGCATCGTGCCACCCAACATTACCTCCCAGTGTCTCTATCAAGTAGAGCCACTGGAGTGATCCTCGGGGTGAACTTCCTATTTCCCATCCACTCATCAAGCTTACTCTTGAAAAGGACCAGTGAAGTGCTTTGCTTGACATGTATAGGAAGTCATTTCCTGAGCATGGGTAGTCTCTGGGTTATGAACCTGTTCCTCCAGCATGTTCTGTTGATTGTGATAATCAGGCTGAGGTGTCTGCAGCATGTGGTGCAGATGGATTGAGATTTATTTAGATGTAGCATTTCTAACAGAGATGGGTCAGACATGGCTTTGTAAGTCAAGCAGAGATCACCTCTTAGTAGACGATATGAGAATGAGACAGAGAATAGCTGGAGTTTTTGAGTCTGTCCATGTAGGACATGTGTTTAAGGCCTAGGATCCTCTTTGTGTGGTGCTTTTGTGGCCTTTCTAGCTGTTGCATGTGTCTAGTGAGGTACATACCAAATGGGGAATTATATTTGATGACTGGCATAATGAGGGAAGAGTAGCGAGAGATGATGACCTCTTTCTTCCTGGATGCAAAACTCTTGGTAATGAGATGTGCCACATAGAAGGACTTTCTGATTACAGTGGCAATGTAGTGGTTGAAGGAGAGGTTGCTGTCAACTTGTGTCCCCAGATCTCTTATAACGTCTTCACTGTTCAGTATTGAGTAGAAATAGCCAGTGAATTAATACACTGTGAAATCAAAACAAAATGGATAGATTTATCAAACTCTTGTAAGTCCAAATTATTGGGTAATGTTGCTGCTGGTATTCTTATGATCTTTCTAGAAGAATTTTTTCTAGAAGTACTAACTGCAATGAGAACACTAACAAAACTGAAAACAATGCCTATAGCGATTTTAAGCCAGTCTCCTCACACAATTTAACAATTTTAGTTTTTAAAGTCTGGTTCATCTCTAATCAATTTGTGAAGCTTGTGGCTTGCGGGTGCAATGGTATTACATGTTTAAATTTATATCACACATTTGTTGTACTACCTGTCCTGTAAAATGGGAACCTCTGTCTAACTAAATACAACAAAGAAAACCAAATCTGGATGTGAATTTTTGCAACAATTATTTGGTGACCATAGTTGCATCATTCCTAGCACAGAGATAAGATTCAACTAATCCAGAAAAAAAGGATCTACTATTACCAAGACATAATTGAACTTTTGCCATTGTGGTAATTCCATAAAACCTCACTGTACACAGGAGAAAGGTATCCACAGCTTTTTCAAAGACTGCACAGGGAAAGGAACACTTTCTGTCACATTATACTCTACAAACATTGTATTTACAAAATGCTGAATGACTTTGGAGATGCAAGAGGCATACCAATCAGTCAAAATCTGTCTTATTAATGCATGTTTCCCAAATGGAAGGGTAAATGATAACCCCAAACTAATAGTGCTAGAAAAGAATGTGGAGCTCTATCCTCCCATCAGGATGGCACCATATTGAGTCTGGGGAGCAGTTACAGCCACTCATATCCTCCTTTCAGAGTCATCAGCTTGGTATTAAAAAGGCAACAGTTCATGTAAAAAACAGGTATATTAGTTTCTTGTAATTGCTTCAAAATGAAGCCTAAACAGGATAAGACAATGCAGCTTGTCTGGCTGCTATACCTGCAAAAGCATTTCCCTTTGAAATGTAAGAATCATCAGTCTTATGAGCAGTACACTTGACCATAGCTATTTGCATAGGTAACAAAAGTGAATTTAAGAGTTCATTACCAACTAAG
Source organism: Protopterus annectens (assembly GCF_019279795.1). NCBI lineage: Eukaryota > Metazoa > Chordata > Ceratodontiformes > Protopteridae > Protopterus > Protopterus annectens. Next base: position 1,923,984,700 of record NC_056739.1, on the reverse strand, counting down.
TCATAGAGAGGCGATCTATGCATAACCTACAAGGCATTCTCCATTCCAGCCCTGATGGATCTGTTACACATTCACAAAACAACCAGCACTAGAATTACCTGATATAAGGATCTACACCTCATTGGTGAAGTAAACAAAACATGTTGGAGGGATAGGTATGTGTCGCAGAGATTACTCGTTTCTAGAACAGACTCTGCATCCATGTGAACCTGAGTTCTTTGTTCTTCCCTAAGCCTATTCAAATGCAACTTGGGTCATTGGTTGGGAAATTGCAAATTCACCCCTGGCTTGTTACCTGTGGCCTTTATGGTCAGGGGCAGTTTGTGGATGCCCTAAGTCACAGGCATAGATAACATTCATACTAGCCCATGGGCATGGATAAATGAGAAATTTGGGGTATGAATGGCAATGCTGAAAAAGACCCTAGGGCCATTAGCCTAGTAAGCTATGATCCTATGTTTCTGTGAAAAAAAAAACAGAATTTGCAAAAAGAATCCCTGCTGATGTCATGTAACATGTTTCTCTCCAAAGTGTCCCAGAATCATGAACTACCACCTAAGCATAAAGTGAATCTGTAAAGATTGTTAAAGTTTTGTCTTTTGCTAATTTCAATGTTTCAATAATGGCTACAGGTTCAGCTATTTCAGCAGACACACTTCCATTTAATTGAAAGAGCAAGACTATTGTCTTGTCAACAGTACTTGATTTGTTGTGCAGACAGAAAAGTCTGCTACTAACAAACTGTCTTCTCTTTTAACATAGGATCCATCAACAAATGAAAGCAAATCAGAATTTGGAAACAGAACATTTTTTTAAATTTGAACTTGGAGGAAGCACATTGTTACCTACAAAAGCAAAAATGTGGGGCGCATATTCAAGCACTGTAGGAATTAAACTGGTTGGGTTAAGAGGTGGATATCTAATAACCTGCAAAGAAGGGTTATTAAACAAAGACAATTAATATTTAGACGATCTTGAATCAGACAGAAATTATGTTTTAATTCTTAGTAACAGTACTTTTACCTAATGTAGAAAAGGCTGCAAAAGTCTTGTGCCTGAGAGTTAGGGAAGCCACAGTTTCTACTATGGGCACCATTGCAGCCACCCCTTTAAGGTAGTGGAGGAGGGTTGTAGCTACAGTATTTTAGAAGGTTTCTGGTAAATTAAATAATCAACAGGTATAAACTCATTATTTCTAGTACAACTATGCTGTGCTAATGGTCCTAATGCTACTTTATTTATCTGTTCCTTTGTTTTTAATTGAAGCACATAAGTTACAATGGCAACTCAGATTAAATGCTACGCACTTGCCTGGCCTCAATGATCATGTTTCTATTGAGAGTATTTTAAGATTAAAATCTTACATTGTATGATACTGATTGTATGAGTAGCTACGATTTATGTCATGTTTTTAGTTTGTATATACTGCAAAATGAAGGCTGCATCTTAGGATCTTTAAATGTGCAGTTAAATTATTTATAGTATTTCAGTTTATTGGATGGGGATAATCATGTGACATTTAAGGAGGGGTATTTAAACTTGTATAATTGTTTTAGATTTTGATTCTGAAGAAGTCTGCATAATTATGGACGAAAGCGGTTCATCGTATTTTATTTATCATTAAAAAGTTATTTATTTCATTGTCCTGGCTTAGTTCTTGCTCTTGTCAGTTCTGATTTAAGTTTCTGTGGGTTTTTTTGAGTTCTCATTTTTTCGGTAGGTTATGTCTACATCAGGGAGATAGAAGAGGGGTTTTCTAAAGGTTGATCTCTGGCTGCTTGGTCTCCCAGAGAGGGGAAGGCTATCTGCTTCACAAGAAACAGAATGGTCATTAGGGTGTGGCAGATTGAAGGAATCAGGGGCCAGTCAACATCAAAAGAATCAGGCTGAGTTATCTTTAATTTTTCTAACTGTTTAAAGGATAAAGTCCCCAGGCACTATGTGAAGTATCTCCTGCTTATTTCTGTAAAATGTCAATTGTTCTATTAGTTGCCTGCTGCTGAGATTTTAATCTAGCCAAATTATATTTTAAACTTCTAACTACATATTATTTCCCTCATTTCTAGATTCTTCTTGCCAGTTGTTAAAAGCTGTCCAAGAGGTACTTTGTTTCCTTTTTGTTTGAGTTTCTTTATAAGATTTTCTATAACACCTTTATCAAAAGTTTCAACCTCAGGGAACTGCTGTGTACTATCATTTTGGTGAGCTCTGTCCACTTTACCAAGTAATTATAGCCATCTCATCCATATTTATTAAGCATATGTCTAGCTAGAACTCCAAACTCCATTTCTTTCAATACCTTGCATTCATATGCATTGAAATCTCAATATAATGGAAATATTGAGCACTCACATATGGTAAAACCCCCTTACATGCAATAGGATGAATCCCAGTCTTACAAACATATATAATGGAACCCAGTCTCATGCATATGTATTGAAACCTACTGTCATACATATATGTAATAAAACCCACTATTGTACAAGTGTGTAATTTAACCCACACTTACACAGATGTATAATGTAATCTACTTTTATACGAATATATAACATATAACATAGCATGCTGTCATAAAAATGTATAATGTAGCCTGCTTTTATTCATCCATCAATCCATCCATCAATCCATCCTCTACCCCTTTTTCTTGTTTTTGCATATGGAGTCGGGGTGTCATTTCAATAGAGACAATCATCTCGAGCCAAGGTTTGCACCATCATGTGGCTAAGCCCTGCCATGGTAGTTCATCCATACTACTTACTCATATACACACTCGCACTTACGGGCAATTTAGAGTGTCAAATCCACCTACTGCATGTTGTTGGAATGTGGGAGGAAACTGGTAACCTACTCTCATGCAAATATATAATGTAACTCACTCTCATACAAGGACCCACTCTCAAACATGAATTACTCATTAACTAAAAGTCATGTAAGAAAGCTTACCTATATAGACTTCGGAGTCTAGTAAATATGGGCAAATACAGCTGTGAACTGACACACCAGAAATGCACCTGACAGAAAACATGTCAAATATAGGCTCAAAAGATGATTTCGGCTGCAGCAACTCGCAGATAGCTTGAAATCTGAGACTTCATGGCACCAAACTATTATGGTCAAAAATAAGTTCATACAACGCAGTTCAGAAGAGAAAAATAATCTCTTTTATTGTAAAACAACACATGGATATTGGAGACTAAGCAATCAGTCTTGTCTCCTTGAATAAGGCAACTGTAATTATTTTTATACTGTAATAGTTTCTGAGCAAATATTTTCTTCTCTATCAGACTATAGTCACTGACCAATTAAAAGGAAACATCTGTACATTATTTTGCTAACTAAAGAATTTTCAGACCCTTTATCTGTATCTTTCCATATTAGGCACAAGTTACAATCTTCCACATCAGAACTATCCACATTGGCACTAGGAAGTAGAAATATTTCTGCACAGGCCTAAGCTTTCAAGATTTATCTTGAAAGTGTGTAGATTTCACTTCTAAAGAAATAATATATATAAAATACTAAACATTTTCCCGTTTTCCATTTTTACATCTCTCCCTTCTCACTTTCCAAAATCAACACCTCTTTCTTGTCTTACACATCAATGAATTTCCTTTTTCCTGCCAGAGGTTTTAACCTTTTAGAAGCAACATCACTTTCTTACATTACACGGCAACAAACCCCTTCTTCATGTCAGTGGGTTTAATCTTTAGAAAGCAACACCTTTTTTCATGTGTTAGTCAGCAATAAACCGTTTTTTTCTTGTCAAGGGGTTAGACCTTCTAAAATATACATCTTACATTAACTTTTACCTGGGGATTCAAAAAGAATCATACCATTGGTAATGAGAGCTACAGCAGAAAGGGGTTATTTGCATGATGCATGGATTTGCAATTCAGAGACATATTTGCTGGAATGATCGGCTATTTTGCATGTCTCTGAATTGCCCTTTTCTACCACTAGTGATATTCAGCAGTTTCTTGTAGCAGTTAACACTGGAAGTCCATGCATCTCAGTGGCACATGCTTTCCCATAGACATTCAAACACACACACACACACACACACACACACACACACACACACACACACACACACACACACACACACACACACACGTGCGGGCACACATATACACACAAACCATCCTAACTGTCCCTGAGTTGACAGAATCCCCCAGGGTCTCTTGTTATGCTTGTGCCCCCACCCTCACAAATCAGCAGTCCTTACAGTCAATTTAAAGTGCCAGACATTAGAGTTTCATTCTTCTTACTATTTGCAAACTGCATCATGATGCTAAACGTGCTGCTCTGTTAACTAAGTGAGCCCAAGCACTAAATGAAGTATTCTGCTTTGGAACATCTAGTTTTCCTCCTGGCTTCATTCTGAAGCCTCTTCACACAGACACACATTCATCCCTCTCAACTGTTTATCCCTGATTTTACAGGACACTGTTGCTTTCATCTCTTATAGGTTCCCTGTCCTCCATAACTCACAAACTGCTGCAGTCATTGATTAATGCCAGAGAAGGGAGTTTCAGACTTCTTATTATGTAAAAAAGAACCGTGCTATCCTAACTGATATGTTTGCATAGTGTGCTAGTACTGCTTCTTTCTTTGTAAAGAGTGGAGGGATTAAAACCTTTCCTATCTATTACTTTACAGTTTTTGTAACACTTATATTTTACAATATCCCTGGTTTTTACAGATGGCGCTGAATGTAAGGTGTAAGACCATAAGGTTTGAATCTTTTAGTGCCTTAACTATATATAGAACTCTTGCTGTCTAGTGTTTCCCCCACCGCAATTATTTTTCGCAGTATACCTTGTTCATTATTTTTTTTTTTTTACAAATGTCATAAAAGCTGCAAAGAGGTCTCCCACATGTCTGGTATGGTATACTCCCCACCCCATATAATTTGTGCTGCAAAGCCTTTTTTTTTTCTTTTGCCTTTTACAAGCTTTTAAGACACACTGTAGAAATAGTTAGCCCTAGTATCTAGTATTCTTTACCCACCAAAGCTGCAAGATTTTCTAATTAGTCTAGGGTAGTGAGGAGGCATTACATGTCCCCCCACATACATTCAAACACAGGCACACACATACATACACACACACACACACACACACACACACACACACACACACACACACACACACACACACCTGTAATAGCTCTTGTCCTTCTCCATAAATAAGTGAAACCACCATAAATAAATCCAAACACACACACATAAAACATAAAACACACACACACACACACACACACACACACACACACACACACACACACACACACACACACACACACACACACACACACACACACACGCACACACACAGAACCCTTATTGCACTCACATACACTCACACATACCCTCATACAGGCAGCCACATAACACACACACACACACACACACACACACACACACACACACACACACACACACACACACACACACACACACACACACACACCGATACTACATGTCTAGTAAATTCCCTAGCACTTACCTCTACAGAGAACATAAGCTTTTGGTTGAGTTTATTAACCTGAGTGGCCATGTTTCTTTACATTGCTGTGTGGATCTCTGAATCACTAGGCTGCATAAATGCTTTACCGTTGGTATAGTTAATTACCATATGTCTCTCCCAAGACTGCTTCCTTAGAATTTGGCAGGGCCACAGAGAAAGCCCATCATGCTGCAAAAGCTTCAAACTAGAGCTGCCCCTGAACTGGAAATGGTTATTGCAAGGTACAGTCACCCTTCTGAATTTATTCATTATTGTGGTTTGGGGCAAGTATTACATATATAGTTCTGAAATATTGTTTAACTGTGTCAATTTATATTGCACAAGTGTCTACATATTGTATAATGGACATGACATTGTTTCATTTCCTTATATTGTTCATGTATTCTTTATTTCTTCTGCTGCTGGAAAATCCAATAAAATGATATATAAAAAAAATTTACTATGAGTAGGAAGCCTGAGAGGTGAATCAAGGCATCCATATCAAGAACACATTCTAAAAGGTTACGATTGCTGACACAATCATAATTCTTTATAGTGTGTGGAGCTTTATCTGCTGCATGGACTACCAGTTACAGAAAAATGTCTGCGGAAGCAAAGTGTTCTGCAGGCTTTAAAAACTGGTAAAGCACTTAGTGCTGTCAAACAGACATCAACACACCTGTCTGCTACTTTACTTAAGCATTTAGGATAAAAACAAAATTAGTGGTGGAGCAAAACCAGGGGCAGTTTTTAAATATTGTTCTTATTCACTTAAAAAGTTAATGGAATGATGGGATTTGCATGAATATGCATTTCCTAACAATACAAAGTATGAAACTTCAATATCTGGCTTTATTGACTGGCAGTAATCCCTGTCGATTGACCAGAAAATCAAAAACAGTTATGAAGGAAAGAATAAAAATATGAGGCAAACTCAATAACTGTTGAAAGGAATAGATCAGGCAGCTACAAAGCTGTTTTTCATTTTGTAGCTAGCACTGTCCACCATTAGTCTGTAACATGAGACCCAATCGTATTAGTGTTTAGACTGTAGTGAAATGGGGTCTTCTACCCAAAGCTCTGTTATTATTACATTTTCAAGCCGGGGGAATGTGTTAACTAGTTTATCTTTTTCTCAAAATCAGTTTGTAATCTCAGCACTCCATACACTACAAAGAATTGTAATCAGGTCTCTCTGATCATAATTAACGAGTTTGCTTTGCTCAACTCTCAAGGTAAATTTATTAAAATCCATGTTCATAACAAGTTGGTTCTGATCCAAAATCCAATCGTAGTACTCTTTGTTTCATATTAGAAATATTATGAATAAAATAATTGTAACACTAAATACAACTGAAATATGCATGATTCCTTCAGTTAACAATCTCAGTTCTGCAAAAAAATTGTTCCTTTTTCACATGCCTACCTTTCTCAAACAACTGTTTTAAATTCATATGTCTTCTAAATATAGATCTAGTTTAATTTACAAAATCTAGATTCACATATACATTACTGGACATGTCAAGAGCTGCCATTAACATCTGCTAGTTCTTTTTGTATAATGTCTTTGATGTCTTCAATATCCAGAGTACATTTCATTGATTAAAAAATGCTGTTGCTGAGCCATCCACTACTGACAACTGTATGACTGTAATAAATACATTTACTCTACTGCTCACTAATAAATCCCTGACACTGAGTAATTATATGTCTCATACCCACTTTCTAGTGAACTATTTCCTGCTTTATTGGCAGCCATTTCTAATTCACCACCATCTATAATTCATACTGATGTACTGACAGTGATGTGCCTATATTTTGATATGTATGCTTAGAGTGTATCCCGGTATTATGTAAGTAAGTACTAGCCTGGACAGACTAATTAAAATATGAATGTCAAATATATATTTGCAGAACTGTTGTATATGTCTGTATTTAAAACATGAATGATATGTTATTCATACACAAACATGAAAACAAAATAGGAAATGTGTTAGAGAGAAAACTGAAGAATTTGTAGGGCATTAATGTTGTGGAGTCCATTTCTGCCTTTGGTGAAGGTATTATTTTTTAGAAAAGAAGTACTTTTTAAATGAAGCAACTACACAAGCTACAGCCATATTCAGTGTTATAGCTATTTGACTCCATCCATTACTTATACAAAATATAATGCTTATGGTAATGCTGGCTTTGAATGCTCCTAATTTTATGTAGGTTAAGCTATTTGGAAATGTACATAAAGAGGAACATGTTTAGAGATTATTGAAATAAAATGACACAAGTGCCTTATTCAAGCAAGTTCATTATGTGAGTCGCACAAAAATTGAAGTTTTTAGAATTAGAGGCAATCATATTACTGAGACACCTAGGTATCTAAGCAGTGAGGTTGAAATGAGTGAATATAAATGATAAACATTGTTAAACTAATAATCATCTAACAAACTTAAATGAGCATGCCTTGTTTAAGAACAGATGCTAAGAAGATCCTGTAAAATATGTCACCTTACACTGAAAATAATCATTCCTTAATGTCTATCTGCCTTGTGTTACTTTCAGATCTTGAGATTTATGTATTTATTTATTTTTAATATCATGGTGGCATTTAATTAAAAAAGAGGAGAAAGATATCAGGTTGCTTTCTGCTGTTTCTTTCATCACATCGTGTAATTTGATAACATGATCTGACTTGATGAGGCACTCTGTATTAAGGCTTTTATTTAGTTATATAGTTATGTATTTATTTATTTAGTTAATTATTTAGTTATTGTTAATGTCAGGCTAAAACCACCTAGCAACAGTGACGATTAATCTGTCTCAGTACCAAAAATATTAAACATTATGGGAATTGTCAGCAGAGATGTAAGCTATAATGGGAAGCTGTTAGTGGCAAAGTGTGTGTTTGCACCACTTTACTACAGAAACTCTAGCTATAGCAATTGTATATTTCCAGAAACACTGCAAATTCAACTTTGCATTCCCAATGAGTGTTGCTCCATCAACAAATCAATATAAAATGTTAATACAACTCCACCTAAGGCAGTGATAGTTAGTGTCATTCAAATTCTATCACAACAATGAGACAATGTATATCGACATTGCACCCCACACTTAAGTCCTGAAAATATTCGGGAACATAATAGCATTCTTTAAAGTAAGATTTCAATTAAATACTTGCCTTTGTTAAGTTACTTCAATATCTGATGTACAAATATAGTCATCTAATACAAAACAATCATAAAACAGATCTGTTTCAATGCTTTACATTGTGTGGTTCTGAACATGATCTTTAAGGCACTGGTTGAGTGTTAACTGTGCCCATAGATTAACAGATTCATAGATTCTGAGATTGTTATTAGGTTAATGATCACTGGCACCCTTAGAAGCCTAGCTGCATGCCCCAAACCTATTTGGATCCTGAGTATCAAGGGCATCTATATGGAGTGGGCATGCTAGTAGGGCAGGACTAAGGAATTTGAAGGGAGATGTTAAATAGGATAATACTTTTCTTATTAATGGCCTCTGTCCATAAGAAACATGGGGGCCAGACTGGGGAGCAATTTACAATTTCCCATTTAATTGTCAAAGTGTCATTTGAATAGGATGCTGAGTTTATTCCATAGTGTAGGGATCTTTAGCAATACATATCTGTCTCTCCGGCATGTTCTAGTTGTGTCACAAGTGAGCTTAGATCCATGGATCTAGTGTTTCTGGTGCTGTTTGTTTTGCACATGTGGAACAGATCTATCAGAGCTGGGTCTGAGGAAGCCCTATAAGCCAGACAAAGATTCCATCTCAGCAGCCTATGGAAGATTGAATACAGAGACAGAGCCTTTAAGTGATCAGTGTAGGACAGGTTATTCATGCCCTGAATTCTCCTGATGAAGAAGCTTTATGAGAGTTTCAACTGCTGCAAGTGCCTAGTTAAGTACTTTTCAAAGGGGACATTGCAATCAATGATGGGTCTGATAAGGGCTGAGTAAGTGGTACTATAGCTTCCTTGGACCTGGAACCCATACCCTTACCTATAAGTTGGGCAACATAGTATAATTTTCTTACTGTCTTAGCTACATGCTGGTCAAAGGCCAGGTTGCTGTATACGTTGCAAAAAAACTAATAACCAGTCAAAGCACCTTGATGTTGGTACCCCTAAATCAATCCAGACTAAACATATTTAAATAATTCAAAAGGTTTTATTATTTAGCACTTTCACCTTTTCCATAGACTTCATCAGAATAATATCACCGATAATATTCCAAACCTTTATATATGCTTTCAACCAAGTCTCTAATTACCAAAAAATTACATCATCCTTTTTAAATTAAAATCACAACAATTTGATTTCCTATACATCCCACAATGAATTGCACAATGAAATAAAATACATTTCTATATTCCTAAATAGTAAAAAATATACACATTTTCACTCTTTTACTGATTTTCATCTTTTTGTTAAAAATTCCTAAACAACTCTAACCTTGGTAGGTACATTATAAAATCCATTAAGTAGAATTTCACTTGGTAAAAGCAATTTACAATTTACCTGCTCTCATTTTCAAAATGGGACCCAATGATATTTGCCCTTTTAAACCTGGAGGGGTAACTGCATCAAGTCGTATCTGCCAAACTAATTTGCAGCATTCTAACTGCATCTCCCATTGCCCACCTCTAGGGCTGGGGCCCACTTGTTCCAGTATTGAAACTAAAAATGTACCTTTAGCACAACTCTTAAGGAGCCTATATAATGCATTGGATTCATTTGATTCAATCTTTCTGGATATAATATAATAATCCTCTCGTACATCCTAGTTTTCAGAGATGCAAGTGTCAGGTTAGGTACTTGCCAAAGGGGGTACTGCATTCAATGATGGAACTGATAAGGGTTCAGCAAGTGGTACTATAACTTCCTTGGACCTGGAACCTATAACCTTACCTATAAGTTGGTAACATAGTATAATTTTCTTACTGTCTTAGCTACATGCTGGTCAAAGGCCAGATTGCTGTATACTTATGTTCCCAAATCCCTTACTACTGGGCTGATTGTTAGGCATATTTTATTGATGAAGTAATTAACATGAGTTGATAGTTTCCCCAAGGGTATTATAATACATTTTTGTTATGGCACCAGTCATTTGTCTGTGTTAAACCCTCTTGCAAGACATTGGTGTCTTGGGGAGGAATCTATAATAGCTTCCAATTTACAGTCATTCACAGATTTGGTGAGACAGGAGCCTTGAACATCAGCCTTGACTTCCAAGAAGTAGATGCCAAAGAGGAGCAAGCACAGCATGAAGCCCTGGGGTACTCTGCTGATGACTGATCTCTTGGAGGAGGTGGTGTCACTGATCCTGACTTCTTGGGTCCAATATCTGAGCCAGCCAGCAATCCAGTGAGTTACGGAGAAATTATACCAACCTCAAAGAGCTTGTTAACAATGCATGAGTGGGGTATTGTATCAAATTCCTTGGCCAGGTCAAAATACACAGTATGCATGCTTTACCCTCATCTACGGCCTTGGTGATCCTCTTACAGAAGTCTACCTGAGTAAGTAGGCACAACCATCCCTTAACAAAGCCAAATTGGGATGGATCCAGTGCCTATAGTTTGCAAATGTCCTTGAGTACTATTTCCGTGATAATTAATTCCCTTGCTTTGGATATTAGGCATGATAGACTGATGGGTCTTTAGTACCCTGGGTTTGTTGATGATCTGCCCTTGTGGAGGGGAATGACTGTTGCAGTCATCCATTCACTTAGAATGTAAACTCTTATGAGGCTGTAGTTGAAGAGTGCCTTATGTGGTGCCAATATGTTGTCAGGACCCATAGAGGCAGTGTTCTTGGCTTTAGCAAGTGCTGCCAGCACCTAGTCTCTTGTAATAATTGGGGAAGTATGTTTAGGAGATTTTCCTTGAAGGAACTGGGCGGGGGAGTGGGGAGGTGAAATTTGAGCTGAAATTATTAGCCAGTAAGTTTGATATGTCACTCTAATTGGTGAAGGTGGCACCATTCACAACCAGTTCAGCACACTGCTATGTATTTTACCTTTAGGGTTCTAGACAAAGTCGAAGAAGGCCTTATGATTGTCCTTAGCCTGTAAGGCTACCTTGACATTTCAGTCAGCCTTGTTGGACTTAATTAGACTTCTTAGATTCTTTTTAGTTGTATAAGAAAGCACTTGTCTTTAAGAGAGTTGCTCTTCGTGATTTTGGACATTAGTTTTTTTTTTTTTCATTATATGTCCCTGAGAATTCCACCAGTGGAGTTTGTTTTTAGTGTTTGTTTCAGATTTGCTTCTGGCAGGTATGAAAGCCTCTGTGTAGCCATTCACATGTTTGTATAGGGATTCAGATAAATTCTGCACAGGTAGCTGTGGTCTTAGGGTTAGGGGGAGCCTTGAATTTTAACAAACTGTCACTTAATAGGATGTAGTTTGCCTTATAATATTTTCTAACTGTTACTAGTTTATCTGTATTTTCTGGGCTGATTTTTATTTCAAATGACACAGTTTTGTAATCCGACCTCACTAGTAAATATCTGACATTGGTTGGGGGGGTGCAACTCTCTCCCAAGTTGGTGAGTACAATATCCAGTATGCTTGTTCCCCTGGTTGGAGCGTGTGCTATCTGTTCTGGGTGTTAATAAAATCCAGGAATAGTTGTGCCTGTAAATCTAAGGTAGTGTAAGTTTTTCAGTCTATAGATGGTTAGTTAATCACCCATGAATAGGGTGTTTGGTTCAATGTTGATTGCCTGTACCAGGTTTTGGTAAGAGTCATGAGACTCTAGGGGCATAGATCATGACCTGTAGCTAGCCATGATATCATGAGGGACCTTATTTATGGCATCGCCCTGTTTAAGCAGCCTGGAGGCATGCTTGTTGCTAATGTAGATTGAGACAAGCCCACCTTTGGCCCGAGTATATGCTGTTGTTAATCTACAAGTATGGAAGGCACTGTAGCCTTGCAGTAGTGGAGTACTTTTTACAGCTTTAAATGGAGTGTCAGTCACAGCACAGATGTCTACATTCTCCAGAGTGAGGCGGGCTTGATATGTGTGGAGTTTTTTGTTTAGGCTCATAGCAATTAGCGGTAATGCATTAAGGATCCTTGAATACCTTTTCACTAGGTTGGTGGCTTTGTCATTTTGGTATTGCCTAAAAAGGTTCTAAGGGAGGGGATACAGTTTTAGCCAATATCTAAAGCCTAGGGGGGACAGGTACAGCCCATCCTTGACAAAGCAATGTGGTCTGTTGACCATGTCTTGCCATGCTGACAGATATTGGATTCCCCCTGGTGTGACACTAGAAACTAAGCAAATTATTGAAAAATAAACCAGTCATTTTGTTTTCATACTGTGGCATCATGCTTGGTGATGGCAGACTGCTATTCAGTGCAAGGCATGTACCTGTCCGTGACACATATTCAGATATATTCATAATATCTCTTTTGATTTACACCAGTGAAATATATTTCATGTCATTTACAGCCACATAGACTATGACAGAACAGAATTGGTACCTGGAATGCAGTGACTTGACTGTGTGTGTGTGTGTGTGTGTGTGTGTGTGTGTGTGTGTGTGTGTGTGTGTGTGTGTGTGTGTGTGTGTGTGTGTGTGATATTGCAGAACCTGGTTCCAGTCCAGCAACTAACCATTATTTTTTCCTTGTCTAACCTGGTGAGTGGGGCATCTGTGTGTCACACAATGGAGTCCCCAATGACAAGAGTATTAGGTAAAGTATATGCTTACCTTATGGGCTTTGCTGTTGGGGAATTATTAGGTGTAGGCTTATGTGAGATGGCTGTGTTGCTTTTGGTGTGTTCTTTAGTGATTGCTGAAGAGCAGTGCTGCCATTAGACAGCTTTGGAGGTCTTTGAGATTTGGGATTGCTTTTTTTTTTCTAAGTGCCTCAACATAAGGCAATCTTGTGTACCTGTCTGGTGAGCTGTATGTGTGATAGATGTAGTGTGGGTATTCTTGACAATCTCATTTGTATGCAAGATTTTTGCCTCCAAGGAAGTGGTGTATTTACATCTCTCACATATTGTGTTATTTTGTTTAATGATTAACTGGTTATCTGAGAACATCAGATAAATTCTACATTCTCTTTGGATGACCATGTCTACCAAGCTGGCCACAAAAACATAAAAAATGTCATATCCATGTTGTCCAGTCCTGTAATAGGGTGGGCTGTTTAGGATTAAGGACTGGGATTTAACAGGGATGTCCTAGGGTAGAGTTAAAGGCAAGACATCATATAGTGTTATGATATGGTAGTGCTATTTGATGCACAAACTAGCTGTTTAAGCTTAATTCCACACAATGTCATGCTGTTTAACAGGTTTTGGACCTAATCCTAACTTTATTGGGAAATTTTACTATATACCTGTTTGCTATTCTATGGTACACTGCTAACCTCATAAACATGTCTGATTTATAGTAGAGACAAAACTTGAAAATTGACTCCTACATCTTCTAGCCAATAAACATGACACACTTTGAGCTCCCTGGAGTGCTTCCCAAGTAAGGGAGATCAGATAAACACCTTCTGCCACAAAATGGATGATCTTGGAAGTTCATCATGTAAAAGTACAGCAAACGTAGCTCTCAAATGTGAGTAAATGACAACTAACAAACACCTAAGTCCCTGGCTAATTCATCCTTCTGCATGGCAATTTGGAGGCAAACAGAACAAGAGGAGCCACCACACAAAGAAATGATAATTTTTGCCAAAAAATTAAATAAATATTCAAAAAAATAAACAAAACAGTAGCAATCACTATATAAAGCAAGTGCATGTGCAGTAAATCAAGAAAATATTTCTGTCTTGCACTCATATATTGACTACATTTGTTTGAAAATGTGTTGCATGAGAGCTTACATATGGCCTGCATTTAATAAATGATACTGCGTTTCATACTTTTCAACCTTGTAGCACAAGAAATCTGGACAAAGTCAAAACTAATGGGGGAACAAAGCCCAAAAATTCGGGGCAAATTTTAAACATTGCTTTTATAATCTTGGAAGGTTGCTACAATAAAAGGTTTTGTATTACCATGTATTTTCTAAAGGATATGAAGGCTGAAACTTAAATGGCTGTCATTATTTTATTAATTTAGTCCTCACTGATTTGCCAGAAAACCAAATGTTTTATGAGGAACAGACCTAAAATATGAGGCAAAAATCTGGATATTCTATAAAAATATGGACAGGTGAGAGCTACATTGCATTTTAAAGAAAGATTTACTGATAGCATTTTTATCAGTGGCCTAGCTAGCTATTTTTGGAGAGAGAATTTATATGAGTACAAAAAAAAGAAAAAAAGTTTTATTGGAACACAATTTAAAAAATACCTTCCATCAACTAATTCCCTCCAATGGAGCTCTCACTGTAACTTCCAATGGGAGGAGCTTAAGCTTTTTGATAGAATCAGTTTTTTTTACTCAAAAATTTTTATTTAATTTTCCAATATCAATAGAGAAAAAAAATCAATTTAAATAACAGATTATGATAAACTATGTACAAAATTGACAAAGGCCTCAAGAACAAAAGAAAACGGAATAGCAGGTAATATAAACATATATAGAAGGTTATACAAAATTCAACAATTCTTGCTTCCAATATGATTAATTAGATGAAGACATATCTGGATTCAATGTCTTAATAAGAGATAGAACTTTTTTCCAGGGATTATTAGTCCATTTTCTGGGATAAATTCTTAATTCTTTAGCTTTTATTTCCGTTGATGCTACTTCATTCAATAGGATCATGAAGTCTTTGATGGTTGGAATGGAGGGTGAATTTCATCTTCTTGTAATGCATTTTTTGGCTACTGCCAGGATTGTCCAAAGAAGATATTACTTTTGTTATTTGTTGTAATAGATTAATTTACATTCAAAAAATTAAAGGTTTTGATAATATAAAGGAATCCGTAAAGATAGCTTGAAGGAAATTATCAATATCTCCCCAAAATTTCTTAATGTGAGAACAATCATAAAAAAATATGAGACCAATCAGCCTTGCATTTTAAAAAACATCTCCAGCATGTTTCTTGCTTAGAGAGATTAAATTTAGCAATTTTACTAGGGGTATAAAAAGCTCTATGCAGAAACTTCCAGGAGAAAATCTTCCAAATTTGTAAGTTAAAAGTTAATTTAACGGAGTGAAAAAGATTAGTTTTATTCTCAGAGGTTAGGGACAATGCACAATCTCTAGTAATAAAATCCCAACATTTCTGATTAGGAATAGTTTTATAGTTAATAATGATTTTATAAAGTTTTGAGATTACATTTTTCCAATTAAATTTACCATGTAGAATTTCATGCATAAGAATTATAAATTTGGGTGAGGAATTAAAGGAAGAGTTCTCTATTGTTCTGCATCGATCTTGAGTGAATGCAAGTAAGCTATTGAGAGCCAGACAGTCTGATTTTGATAAATCAAACATTTTAATCAGATTTTGTGCATCTAGGACAACTAAGTTCCTTGTACAATGATACCAGCATGTAATTTTTTTTCACTTCCCAAATACTAAGAGTATCTGCACTGATATTATTAAAAAAGTTTTTTGTAATTTTAAAGGGAAATAAAAGCTGGATTCATAGTTTAATATTAATATTGTTAACAACACTTCTAAAAGTATTGTATATATGATTTAAAAATTTAGATTAGTGAGTTTAATAGTATTATATTGTATATTAACACAAAGTACATACCAAAGTTTGTTACTTAGTTCGCTTAGTTGTAAATTTTTTGTTAATTTCATTTTATTTAGGATAATAGTTGCATGTAATGACTTCCAATCTGATGAATATTTTGGATCCATCCAATTTAATATTGTTTTGAGATTAGAGGCTTTAATATAAGATTCTAAATATGGAAAATTTATTCCTGCAAACTCCCAAGGTCTAATATGATTTGATAAAGCTATTCTATTTTTTTTGGATGCCACAAAAATTTTAAGAGAATTTTATTTATTTTAAAACTCTTTTACTGGGTGATATAGGAATAGATAAAGCAATGTAATTTATTTTTGGTAGCAAAATCATTTTAATTAATTGTAACCTATCTTCAAAATTTAAATACAATGTATTTTACTTTTCTGTAAGAGTTTTTAATATGTTTACAATGTTATTATAGTTTGTATTTAAAGTTAGGTCAATATTTTCACATAGCTCAATCCCTAGATATTTCAAAAAAGAGACCTGCTTCCCAATTATTTCATTTGTAGTCGATTTAGTGTTGTCATTGATTTTATTTTTATTTAAAAGCATGTGGTTAGATTTAGAGCTGCTAATTTTTAAACCAGAAATACAGTAACATTTTTTAACTAATAAATCTAATTCTTGTAGGGATTCTTCTGAGTTTATTAAAATAAGTAAAATATCATCTGCAAATAGCATTATCTTGGAGTTAAATTGATTATTTATATTAAAGCCTTTAATTTTTGGGATTAGAATGGATTGCCAAAGAAAAGGGTTCTATTGCTAAAGTGAATAGGATTGGAGACATTGGACATCCTTGTTTGGTTCCTTTAGTAATTTCAATAGATTCCGGCATAAATGGCCCTAATTTTACATAGGCCAAATTGTTATTATAAATATGTTTTATAAAAGTAATGAATTGAATAGGGAATTTTTATGATTCAAGAATTTTAAAGAGATATTTCCAATTTAATGAATCAAAGGCCTTTTCAGTATCCAGGGTGATTATAAGAGTTTATTGATTATCTCTATTAAAAGATATCTATAGTGTTAAAATTCTTTGAATGTTGTCTTGGGTATGTCTATTATAAATAAATCTCGTTTGATCTTCAGTGATGAGTTAATGATTTCTTAAATTTGTTAACTAAAATAGACATTAGTATTTTATAGTCATTATTAATCAGAGAAATTTGTTTTTATGAGTTGCACAAATGAGAATCTTTATTTTCTTTAAGTATTGGAGTAATTAATGAATATCTCCATGAAGATGGAATTGTACCTTGTAAGTATGATTCATTCAGATCTTTATGTAAGACTGATATAGCAGAGAAGGGTAGAAGCTTATATATTTCATTAATAATACCATCTATGCCTGATGATTTGCTATTTTTGCTTTCTTTAATTTTTTTCATTAATTTCCTTTAGAGAGATTAGTTTCTGAATCTCATTAATTAAACTCTTTGGTAGGTGTTTTAATTTTGGTAAGTCCATACCACGGTCTGAAATTCCATGTTAAGAATCTTTGTTTTTGTACTGTTCTGAGAAGTGATGTTTAAAAACATTTAAATATCACTTATAGCAGAAACTTTTTTATTAGTCCTCCCTTCATGAAACACACTTACAATATTATTTTCAATGGAATGTCTTTTCACTCTCAATGCTAGATTATGCATATATTTTGGAGATACAGAGAAAGAATCTAGTTTTAATTTTTCTAAGGCCAACTTGGTTTTGTGAGTTAGAATGTTATTATATTCTTTATTTAAAGATTCAATTTCCTTTTTCTTATTTGACAAGATTCTTGCATTATCGTTGCTAATTAATACAATTTGTTTTCATATGTTAGATAATTCAGACTCCCATTCCTTCATTTTATTATTAAACCATGTAATAGTTTTGCCATATAAATAAACTTTCAATGAGTCCCAGAGGATTACTACATTTACCTTGCTGGTTAGGTTTGTATCTAGAAAAAAATATATTTCTGAGTCTAACCAAGGTTTAAACTGTTTTAATTTGGTAATATATGCTGGTATTCTTTTAGTGAAAGACAATTTCTTAAAATCCATTTGAAGATAAAAAATAAGTGCATTGTAATCAGACATAGGACATGGGATTATTGGAAAGTATGATATTTTTGTTTTTAGATCTTGGGATATAAAATGTTATAAATTCTGGTTTGAGTCTTGTATCTAAAATCACAGTGAGAATATTGTAGTGAATTATCATTTTTGAGGTAAAATAAATCATATAACTGTAAATTATCTACCCATTCTTTTAAGATGTTTCCCTATAGAAGTAATACGAAAAGGTCTCTTGTTAGTAGTTTCTGAATCATTAAGTAAACAGTTAAAGTCCCCTCCTAAAATAAGACTACCTTTATTATTTTTAATGATATGTTCTAAATGTTTTCTTATTGTTGTTACTCCAATTCCAGGAAACCAATAAGCATTGACTAATGTCCAAATTATATTTCTAAATTTTATTATTATAATTGATAAAAGACCTTCCTTATCTTCATAATTGTAAATAATTTTAGGAGAGATAATGTTTTTCTTCCACAATCTTAGATCTCCTCTAGTTTTTTTAGTGTATGAAGATTTATATAATGTTAAGTATTCATTTGGGTTCCAATCAAAGCTATCATTTATTTTGAAGTGAGTTTCTTGTAAAAAGATTACTTGTACTTTGTTTAATTTCAAGTATTTTAGTAGATTAAAACTTTTTCCTGGACTATTTAAGCCATTCACATTTAGGGAAAGAAAGGTCAAATCCATCTTATTTGTTCAAAGGTTAAGAATGTTAAAATGATATAGTAGCAAAGATTTGTAATATTTAAATCTTGTGTATCTTTCTTAGAAAGGTTATATTCTGATGGCAAATTGCTAATTCCCAATGAAAAATACAATTTTATATTAGATTAAGGCCTGAAAAAAAAAAAAAACATTTATAACAAAGTGTTTAAACTTCAGTAAATCCTTTAACTGACATGGAATGTAGACCATTTCTAATCTGACAGAACAAAGATATTCAGTCAAATTAGTCATCATTCCAAAATTTGAACAAAATTGCCCAACTTGAGGCTCCAGAGTGTATATTCTATAAAATTCTGCATGTTAATTGGTACGAGAGAACAATAATATTTTGATGTAATATATAATTTGATTATAATCAGTGCATTTTAAATTTCACTAATAAACATTGTTTAAATGAAAGGGAACATATTTTCATTACTGTATGGATAGTTATAGAATCAAAAGATTAATAGTTTAACAGTGAGTATACATGAGCTGGCTTATTAAAAGAGAAAAATTCAAATAGCAGTTGATTACATAAGCACTTCTATTAGAATTAAAGATGTATAAACAGAATTAGCATTTACTATAATAAATCAGTAAAGCAGTAGGTCAGCATTTGAGAATCATTTAAGTGACAATAATATATTTAAACATTTTGATGAATTGAGAGTCACTTAATACAATGCATTCTCCAATAAACAAGTAATAGTTACATGACTGAAAATAAATAGGGAGAGTTTATCAAGGTAATTCAAACTAGAGAAATTGTATGTCAAATTGTGACTTTCTCTAAAAACGTTATAGTTCACTCCATTTTTATTACAAAGGGAAAATGATGTTAGTATAATCCAATTGATAACTGGTTTATAAGCATCTTATTAGTCAATATATGTTAACCGCTAAGAAGCGGTAGTATCAGAACTTAAAGAATCACTTAGAGAGAGCACTTAGTAATACACCCCTAAACTGTCATACACTTTAAGTAGTCATTATTTATGAATGTTGATAATTAGATGCATAACTAGCCTTAGTTTCCCATCCTTTCAAGATCTAATTATGCTATACACCAAAGTTACATTCCGTTGAGCTTTCTAAATCTCACTTGTTAACCTCCCTATTAAAAAGGACCTTTCCCAGAAAAAAACATACATTGTATGCAGACTAAATCAATCTGTTTTCCTATTTACCATTTCAGTTTAACATCAGCATAAGTTCATTATGTACTATAGATAGAGAGTTAGCTTCAGTTAAATCAATAAGACCAGTCTATGCTATAGAATTAAGTTAACTAAATGATTTCCCTTATTATGAAGTGTTTTATAAATGGTGCTTCCCTGTATAATAATTTTCCATATCATTTTTCTGCTACTAATAACTAAACAGCATTGCAATACTATAATTATGAACACAGGAATAGGAAATTAGAATGTACACTTGTAAGTGATGATGATTAAGGGAAACAATCTGCTCAAATAATGTTTTCCGCCTGCCCAGACATTCAGTGAGTTTCAGATGACCATGGAGTGATGTCAACATTAATTAACAAATCACCATTTTAATTCCAAATAAACTATGTACAAATATATATAAAGAAAGCATGCCACAGAACTCAGTCTGCATTCAAACAGGCTTTATCTATATGAGATAAAACTTAGTAAATTAAGCAATTGTAGACATATTTAATGAAAGAAAATTATTTCTTACTCAGGGAGACATTCTGTACGTGCCAGCCAGTCTGCAAAGTTATTTCAGATTGTTATTTTCCCCTCCACTAAATACCTTTTAAATGAAGCTTTCCAGTAAAATAACTTTCCTATTCATTCTGCTATTTACAATAGTTAAATAGCATTACAGTTATAGTCATTAATGTGTAACTATGCAATAACTATGGATATGTTGCCAAACCAGGAACCAAATTAATCAGTTACTGTAGATTGCGAGAGTATAAACCCATTTTTACTTTTACACTGTAGTGGTGGATCTGAGTCTTCTGAACCTTTGTAATTTTGGCTTGGTTCATGTAAACTTCCTGTATTTCTATAAAGTACAAATATCATATCATCTATTGCAGTTACTTTCTCTTTTATCAAGAGCTTATAGATTCATTTATTTTTTCTTCCCTATTTTTTTTCTTTTTTCCTCCTTAACTCCTATTTAATGATATGAAACAATTTTACCTTATAACTCCCAGTAATTGTCATTGCATTTCTAATACATTAAACATAACATTTGAGCTCTTCTCAGTAAATCTCTGTTACTGCTCTGCTAATCCTCAGTCATTTTTATGGGCTAGTATGCCTTAACAGGATTCCATTGTACCTGCTAATAATTAATGCTTTACTATATGTCCATTAGTAACAGAAGTGAAAATGTTCTGCCTTTACCAAACTAAAACCAAAGTGATAGCAAAGGTGTTTACTGTTCTAAAACTGTGTTTGCTGTTGGTGATCAATAATTACATGCTGTGGTGATTCTAGGAGATCAGCTGTTCAACAGTAGATTTTATTCAGTGTGTTCAGTTGTTTCCATTAATTGTATAGTGCAAGTGTTATGAGCAAAACAAAAGTGTAATGTGTGTGATTATAAGTACGATGATATGGGAGCCCAAGCTGTTTATTTATCTGGGTTGTCAGTTCCTTCAATATTCAAAGAACTTCAATTTACAAGGATGAGGTCATCGTTATTTACATAGCACCACCCTGGTTACTATGGAGACCAAATGTTAAATGAGTTGTTTACCCATTATCATTTCAATATTACCTCCTAATCCACTACTATTTCAGACAACATCCTTCATGCAATCATGTATTTTAAACAGCTGTTAAGTTGTTGAAGTAGCACGACAAGTAAAACAACGCACACTGCATGTCAGTTCCACAAACACCAATAAACACGTATACAGCGATTCACTATATCACTCGCCTCACAATCAAAGCAAGCCTCATTCACACTAGATAAAGCCCAGCACATGAAACAACCATGAGTGTATTCAAGTAAAGAAAAAACTGTTTCTTATTTCAAAGTAATGCTCGAGGCTATTATTTCGTGAAGGGAAACAGTAAACTATCAGCTTAGAATGTTGAAACGCTAGGCTGAATGAGTATAAGGGAAGAAAAGTCTGTACCATGTTTGAACCATACATTACGATAAGATATGTTAAAACAACCTCAAATAAATATATATATATATATATATATATATATATATATATATATATATATATATATTTTTTTTTTTTTTTTTAACATACACAGAACCAAGCCTTGACAGTTAAATTCAAGAGAGGAAATAAACGTGTGTATGTAGGATCTCACTGACTATACATATTAAGCATTCTTAACAGTTATATCTAGATAAGAGAGAAGTAATATTAATTTTAAGTTGCAATTTCACTAATAAGATAAATGAGGAAGTATTCACAAACAAATAGAGTAGTGATACATACTTATTTTAGATGTTCATGGACATTTTATGATTTAGTATGATCTTTGAGAGAACCAGAAAGTCCACCATTCTTAGAACCAGTCTTTAATTTCTTCTTTCTTACATCCACAAAATTATTTTTCTCAGATGATCTGTTAAGAGTTGTTAATGGTGACCAGTCCATGCCTTCTGTAATTGTAATGATGTTTTTGTTTTGGATGAAAGAAACAGCTTCTTCAATATTATTGAAAGATCTCATTTCATTCTGATGAAAGATTTTGATTTTAGCTGGATAGACTAGTTGCGTCTTAATTTTATTTTGCTTTAACAGTCTTACCAATGGCCAAGAGCTTTTCCTCATTTTCAGGAATCTTGTGGAGTAATCATTGTCAAACTTTATTTGGTTTCCTTTGAATGACAAGGGACTTTTTCTCCAAGCTGTTTTTAGCATAAGTTCTTTGTCTAAGAAGGATAGAAACTTCACAACTATGGATCTTGGGGAAGCATTAGGAGAAGAAGGAATAGGTTTCCCAGTGGCTCTATGTGCTCTTTCAGTCCCATAGGACTAACCTTCTTTTAAGTCCAGAAATTCAGGCAGCCAGGAATTTAAAAAGGAAATAATATCTTCCCCTGTTTTTTCAGGGAGACCAACTATTCTAATATTTGTTCTCCTCTCTCTGTTTTCAACATCATCTACTTTATTTATCAGCCAGTTATTTTGTTGCAAAATTGATTCACAGTGGGATTCATCTTGCTTAGGTCTTCCATCTATATCATTCAGTGAAGTTTCAATGTCCAGAATTTTGGATTGCTGTTGCTGGAGGATCTCCTTCAAAACATCAGTTTGTTGTTGACAGTTTATCTTTAAGTTTTCAAGGTTATCAATGAATCTATCCATTTTTAAGGATAATTCCTGGAGAGTAGTAGATATAGACTGGATCTCGTTTTTTAGTCAGGAATCGGAATGTGAAGATTTTGAGTTTCTCATCTCTGTTCAGCTAAATAACCATTAATTTTGACAGGAAATTCTTTAAGAAAGCACTTCAAAGTTGAAAATCTAGTAGATTACAGGTTCTTAAACAGTTTGTACAACTTTTAAAAAGCAGATAATAGAATTTTAAATAATAATTTCCCTGTTTCTTAGTAACTGATGTGGAGCTCAAAGAAAAAGCTGTTACCAGTTGGACATCTAGGCTCCACCCTCGATAGAATCAAATTTTGTCCTCACATTTCAAACAAATGTTCATATCTCTAGAACCATGAGGGTAACTAAATGTAAATGGCAATCTGTTCAGCACAAATTATTTTACAGTGATAATATTTAGATTCTGGATGTTACACTGGATTTTGTGAGTCACAGTAAATGCAGTAGCTATTAAGTTTGTAATGTTTTGCCAATAATTTATACTATCTCAGCAAACACTCAAGTTGCACACATACTGTCAGTAGTATTTTGTTCATCCAGCTAAGAGATTTCATATGAGACTAAGCAGTTCTGCTACTTTGCTGTCAAAATAGTTAGAAAAAGACATGAAATTTATAACAGTATAAATAAATATTATGTAGCAATATATCTTTACCTGACAGAGATCAAATATTAATACAATCGTGCTTGCCATCGTGTAAGCTTTAAGATGAAATCTTTTAATATTTTGTATGAAGCATAGGTTTGGAATTATCAATGCAAATATGAGCAAGCAATATTTGATGCCTAGAGGTGTCAGTCGGATGTAGCTGCAGAAGCACTTGAAGGTTGTAACGTAATGAGTTAACTGGGGAATTTACACCACCACAAGTAAGTACATACACAGATTCCTGGATTTCACTAATGTCATCCCCCTGGATCAACTAGTCCAAATACCAAACAAGGGCTCTAAAATATTAGACTAGGTTGTCACAAATTTAACCCCCACTTTCACAGAGCCCACCCACAGTTATCATATCATTGGTCAGGTATGAGACATAGGATCATAGGATCATAGGAAGTTACTAGGCTATTGGTCCTGAGGCCCTTACAAGCCTAGCCAAGAATTTAGCCCATGTTCCAACAAGTCAGCACCCTATGCCAGTGTCCAGCAGGGATACAAGTGGAATTCCAGGAGTGTATTTTCTGTTCCCTATCCAGTTATCCTGGTTGAGCTTAAAAATGTTTAATGAGGTACTCTGTTTATGTGGAGAGGAGTCTATTCCACAAAAGGGCGAGTCTCTGGGACACAAATCTGTCCCACCAAAAAGTCCTATTGATGTCACAGAGCAGGTTGAGGTATCATGAGTCTCATTGAAACTCTTCATCTTCAAAGACTATTCCAAGGCAAATCTGCTCCTTTTAACTGATGGCCTGATGAAATTCAAATACCCTCTTCATCTATATGACCCCGGTTCACATTCTGAAATGTTCATATTCTACACCAACCTTCAAGATAGTATTGCGGTCTTAATCTCCATGAGACATATACTGCCAAAATTAAATACAAACCCATATGGTAGAACCCCAATATCAACAAATTATACAATGGGAGAAAGACAATGCTAATTCATGAAAGCAAACTTAACACACCATCAGCTTAGGAGCAACTCAAACTGATCAGCAAGAACTTAGAAAAAGAAATCAAATCCTCCAAGAGCAAGAATGAATTGTAAATCACCACAGGTTATAAGAATGACAACAGCACTTTCTTCAGCTATGTCAGAAAGTTAAAAATAATAATCAACAATATGTTGAGTTAATACTAAATAATATCACATAAACATTCCATGAGGACATTGCCGACATATTGGTGGACAAATACAGCTCAAACATTACCCTTTTATCTCTCCCAAATTGCTCACAGCCTGTTAGCATGCCTTCTATCTCCCAAAAGACACCTGAGCAAGTCCTAAACTCTTTATCCAAAGCTAGAAGCACTAGCTCCATAGGCCCTCACTATGTGCCAGATTGTCTTCTTTAAAACACCAACCATTGCCTGGTTGGCTCCCTAATACATCAATTTGATCTCAGCCTCTCTACTGAATTTGTGCCTAGTTACGCCATTCCATAAAAAGAGAACCACAATTGACCACTGTTAAAATAATCCACTTGCTTGTTTATTTCTGTGCCTTGATCTTTTTTCTGTGGGCTATTATTCATGGCATAATGTACAATGTTCTTGTTCATGCCATTATGATAGTAAAGCTGTACAAACAAGCTATATTTTCTTCAGAATAGGTGAAGAATTCAGATGCAGTTGAAGTAATTATGGAAATAGATACCAATGGAAACCGGATGACATTTATAGACAAGGTATTTATAATGCTGGTCATATTACCACCTGTAATTGTTTCCAACCAGTTCATTTATAACTCTTTTTCTAATTCACAAGGTTATTTCACTTTAGTTATTTGAAGAGTGATTTCCAATAGTTTAGCCAGGCAATTTTACTTAAGTATTCTGTGCTCTGATATAAATATGTCTGTCTCTTGTAGTTTTGTTACATGAGCTGTAAAAAAGTCTATATAAGGCCTCAGTACTGATATAGCTTTCCCCCGAATCATAGTTCCTTACTAGGCATGCAATCCAGGAGATTACTGAGGAGCCTGGTTCAATTCTCTAATTCCCTAAAGTGCTATCTGTTTAAGTGACATGCTCAATGTTACACAGTAAGTTAAGGAAAACTGAGGAAATCAAACCAGCACTACAGAAAGCAGCTCACTAAAAGATTATAGTCTTAATCTTCTCTGCTGTGAGACACTCATTAAACCATGAGGAGATAAGGAGACTTGAACCCTAAACCCATTTCATTTAGATTCTCACCCCCTCAACATGAAGTACAGATGTTAAGTTGTCTATCTTGCCTTCGTTCTTGCTGGTTGGGATCGGAGCCTATTCTCGGCTCCGACTCAGCCATCTTCTATAGCTCAAGAGCTGTTTACTGGCTTGAGGCTACCCCTTATCCCATGATGCCTAGTGCTAGCTACCCAGATCTCGTTTGCCGCTTCAGCTGTGAGGTGTCGTTTTTCCTGGCTCAGGCTTGTATTGACTTTATTATAGAACTTTTTTCT
This sequence comes from Protopterus annectens, assembly GCF_019279795.1. Taxonomy (NCBI): domain Eukaryota; kingdom Metazoa; phylum Chordata; order Ceratodontiformes; family Protopteridae; genus Protopterus; species Protopterus annectens. The sequence continues at coordinate 1,923,958,236 of NC_056739.1, read as the reverse complement.
GTGAAATAATCTTTTTTCTTGGTAGGGTATTGTAATTTTTAGTTTTATACTTGTTGTGGTAGTTGAGTGTATTTTTTGTAGTCCTCCCTCCCCTCTTAGAACTCGTTTTAATTAGAGAGTTCTACCCCTCCCCCTCCTTATCCTTTTTCTTGTCAGGTTAGCTGTTTAGGTTAGAGGCTTTCCTTATATTTTCTTGTCAGGCCAGCCATTTGAGTTAGAGGCTTCCTAAAAAAAAAAAAACTTTAGTCTGTAGTATACTGTACTGTCTGTGTTTTTTTCTGTAGACTGTATATTGCTTATTAGCTAGTGTTGTCTTTTTGGTTTCAGGATGTCTAAAGAATCCAAGGTGTCTGGGTTCAAGAAGTGTGACTCATGCTGTCAGAAAATGTCTGACAGATGGGCACACTTCTTGCGTCTATTGCTTAGGCGCTGTGCACCTGCAGGACTCTTGTTCTATCTGCCATGCATTTAGTCCAAGAGTTCTGCAGGAGCATAAGAATAAGCTTATTCTTAGGGGCCTTTTAAAGCCCCAGGATTCACCAGTCAAGACTCAGCCTGTGAAATCCTTAAAATCATCCAAATCGTCAGCTCCAAGTGTGGAGCCGTCTTTGGTTCAGACTATACCTGCTACTTCGGTTCTGGCTGAAACCGATAAGACTGTCTCCCCGTCGGCTCCATCAGAAACTTTGGAGCCATCCCAGAGCCACAAGAGGCTGAGGTCACCCTCTCTAGAATCGATTCATTCAGCTCGTCGGTCTCCCCTGCTTTAGAGCAAGTGCAGTCACAGGTCATCTCACTCCTCTCGATCCTCTAGGCTCTCGGATCACGATGTGGAGAGAGTGGTCAGTAGGATGCTTAAGTCGCAGGCACTTGCCAAGATGTTGTCCAGCCCTCCTCAACAGGTGTCGGCTCCATCCACTTCTATCGATGTTCCTCCTCCGACTCCAATGAGCTCAGAGCAGGAGTTTGTTGGGGTTCGTGTAGTGGAACCATCGGCTCTGATAACTCTTTCTCCTTCGGTTCCGTCGTCGGCTCCAATTCCCTCGGTGGTGCCATTCATCGAGGGATCTTGGTGCCGGGGCTCCCTTGTCGGCTCCGAGGGGGCGAGTGGCATCGGACCCTTGTCCGACGCCATTCTCCCTCTCGGAGCTTCGGCGCAGGTGAGCTCGGCTCCTACATCGGCCTTGGAGCCGTCTCTCTCGGTGCAGAGAAGGATTCCGATTTCCTCAGAACTGGAGCCTTCTCTGCATCATGGCAGGGACACCTTTGATGTCATGAGGAGTGTGCTGGCCACTGAGTCAGCTCCACTATCGGCCCCATCGGCTCCATCCCCTGTAGTGCCTGTGCCAACCTCTGCTCCTCCTCCAGACCCCAAGCATGGGGAACCAGCGCTCCAGGGCACCCCATTAGGTGTTTCCTCTTCTTCTGAGGCCTCCCCTGACCATTCATAGGAGCCCCCTCGTAAGAAGAAGTGCAAGAGGAAGCACATTGACTCCCATGAGTCTGTCACTTCTGACAGACTTAGATGACTTGGAAGGGTCCCTGAGATCCCCCTCTGAAGATGTTTCCTTTTTGGACATCCTCAAAATGCTTAAGCAGAGGGGGAACTGGAATCCCCTAGCCCCTACCGAGGATGAGTCTGTATTCCTGGATGCGTTCGGTTCCTAACCTTCCACCTCCTGGGTTTCTCCGCCTTTCGATCCACTTATGTCAGTGGTGGCTCAAAAGGCTTGGTCAGCTCCGGATATAGTGGAACCAACTCCGAGGAGACCTGGTAAATTCATTACAGCACCCCAGGATAAGCAATTCCTTTTGAAAGGTGTTCCTGTTGATGCCATGGTGGTAGCAGCAGCCACGAAAAAGGAGTTAGCGGAAACTTCTTCGTCTGTCCATCCTCCTAACAAGGAGTCCAGGACAGATATGGGAAGTGAATGTTTGCTTCAGCGACCTTTTCTATGAGGTCACTGAACTACTTATGCCATTTTACCCAGCTTCAGAGCGATCTCCTTAAAGAGCTCGGAGATACCCTTCAAGATCTATCAGCTGAGGGGGCTCAAGCTAAAGTGGCTTCCAGCTGGCTATCCTTAATTCTGTAGTCAACTCCTCCATGAGGCTCATCTCTTATGCAGCCGATGGTGCAAGTAGAGCTGCAGACATGGGCATGGCCCTTAGGCGACATGCATGGATGCAGCTGTGTAACTTTGCTGAACCTTTTAGAGCGTCATTCACCAACACCCCCTTTGATGGTTCCTTTCTTTTTGGACCACAGGTGAAAGACACTTTGACTAGGTGTGAGCAAGAAGGAAAGCCTCTCTCTGCTATGGGAGTCTGTTTTTCCACTCCTTCCAGACCATAGCCCAAGGGCCAGAAGAGTGGTAAAATGTGGTTCTGAAAATCCCAGGGAGCCTCGTCTGACACACATAGTGATTTTTCCTCCAGGGGCAGAGGAGGAAATAACAACAATAGACACTGCCCTCGTGGCAGAGGGGGTCCGCAGAACCAGGGCAACAGAGAATCCTTCTCTGAGAGGCCCTTTCAGCATCCCTGAAGTGTTGCCCAGCTGCCCGCCTCTGGAGGCAGTCGAGGGAAGACTTTCACTGTACCCAAAAGCCTGGCTAAATTTAACACAAGACAGATAGGTACGGTCAATTATATCCGGAGGTTACAAAATTCCCTTCTCTCAACCCCCCTTACCTTCGAGTAAATCCCTTCCAGATGTTCCACCCAATCTGAGGGACCAAGCAGTCATAGAAGTTTCAAGACTGCTAGAGAAAAAGAGTCATCCAGGAAGTACCAGCAGAACAACACGGATCCGGAACTTACTCAAGGTTCTTTTTGGTACCAAAAAAGATAGGGGACTGGAGACCGATTCTGGATCTCAGCAGACTAAACAAGTCAGTTAAAAGAACAAAGTTTTGGATGGTCATGCTACAGTCCATTCTACCCTTTCTGGGTCAGAACAATTGGATGTGCTCCATAGATCTTCAGGATGCATACTACCACATCAAAATGGACAGGCGCTCCAGGAGATTCCTTCACTTCCGGCTGGGAGCCAGTCATTACCAGTTCAGAGCTCTGCCCTTTGGTCTCACCACAGCCCCCAGGGTGTTCACCAAATGTAACGCAGTGGTCACGACTCACCTGAGACATTGAGGATTCCAGGTGTTTCCATATCTATACGATTGGCTCCTCACTGCTACTATCAGGCATCAACTTCTCCAAGCCAGGGACTACACAATCACAATCTGCTCCCAGCTAGGCATCACAATAAACTTTGAAAAATCTGCCTTGTTGCCCTGTCAATCTATTACCTATATAGCAGCAGACTTAGACACAAGGAACATGTCCGCAAGGCTGCCGCCAGACAGGGTGTCTACAATTCACCAGCAAGTTCAAATTTTAATGCAGAGCAAAAGGATCCAAGTCAGGTTTGTCCTTCAAACTCTGGGTTCCATGGCAGTGGCAATTCTTCTAATCTCTGGCCCGCTTTCACATGAGAATCCTTCAGTGGCTTCTGTTCACACAATGGTGTTTCCAACAGCTGCCCATGTCTCACATGATCATGATTACAGAAGCTTGCAAAAGGCACCTTTCCTGGTGGATGGTCTCCCCACTAGTGTCTCAGGGCAGACCCTTCATTCAGCCCCCTCTGGTTGCCACAGTGACCACAGATTCCTCTCTGATAGGGTGGAGGGGCATTATCAAGACAGGACAGTCCAAGGCACTTGGCAGCCTCACGAGTACCATCTGCATATAAACATCCTAGAAATAAGAGCTGTGCTCCTAGTGTTTCAAGCTCTTCAGGACTCTCTCCCTTCTGGGACCATTCCAATTCAAATGGACAACATGTCACTGGTGTGGTACATCAACAAGCAGGGCAGAACCAGGTCATATCCCCTATGTCGAGAAACACTTAGACTCTGGCAGTGGGCAATTTCCTCCCAACGATTTCTGATTGCAATGCACATCCCTGGGAGGTCCGTCATAGCAGACAGGCTCAGCAGAGCTATTCTCATGCCTCATGAGTGGTCTCTGAATCAGGTAGTTGCGGATCTGATCTTCCGCAAATGGGGACAGCCTTGCTGTGATCTTTTTCCCACCCCCTTCAACAGCAAATGCAGCAACTACTTCTCCATTCTTCCACTTCCAGGTCAATCTCCCAGAGATACTCTAGTCCACGATTGACCTCAAGGACTCCTTTATGCCTTCCCTCCGTTTCCCCTGATACCGAAGCTCATACAGAAAGCTATATCATTGGGTTGCAAAATGATCCTCATTGCCCCCTACTGGCCTCGACAGATATGGTTTCCGTTCCTGCATCATTACCTTCTTGAGCAGCCCTGGACTCTGGATCCCATTACAGACCTGCTGATTCGCCAATCAGGCAGGTTGCATCAATCCCTTCAAACACTCCAGCTCACAGCTTGGTTGCTCCAATTCCAACCCTAGCCAGTCTTCCCAGCATTTCCCCGGCCATGCGCAAGATTATTGTGTCCTCTCACAAGTCCATGACTAGAAAAGCCTATGCTAGTAAATGGAAACGTTTTTCTTGTTGGGCAGAGGCTAGGAACATAGATCCCTTTTCAGCCCCAGTCCATGAAATTTTGGAGTTCCTAGCACAACTCTTTAATTCTGGGTCCGTTTCTGCTACAATCAGGGTTCAATTGGTGGCCATTTCTAACTTTCATGTTGGGTTGTCTAATTCAAACATTATGTCTCATAAGCTCTGTAAAGCTTTTCTAAGTGGGACTTCTCTCCTTAGACCTCCAGTGAGAGATCCCCCTCCTCCTTGGGACCTTAATTTGGTACTAACCTCTTTAATTATGCCTCCCTTTGAACCTGCAGTGTCCTGCTCAATTAAATTCCTATCTTGGAAAACACTCTTTCTGGTGGCTATTACATCAGCCAGATGCGTCTCTGAACTTCAGGCACTATGTGTTCGTCCTCCATACTTGGTTTTTCATAAGGGTAGGATTGCTTTCAGGACTAATCCATCTTTCCTTCTGAAAGTCTGCTCAGAAGAAAAATTTGAACCAATCTATAGACCTTCCTGTGTTCTTTCCTAGCCACACCAACAAGGCAGAATACAAATTACACCAATTGGATGTTCATAGACAATTGCGTTTTTACTTGCATATGACCAAGGATACAAGGAAGTCGGACCAACTATTCCTTTCCTATACTCTAGGCAAACAAGGTCTCCCAGTTTCCAAAGTGACCTTATCCAGGTGGGTGTCTCACTTTATTACCTTCATTTATCAATTGAGAAACAAAGACTATCAAACCGAAAGGTCATTCTACTAGGGCTTTGACCACCTCTGTAGCCTTTCAATCTAGGTTGCCCATGGATTCTATTTGTGCAGCTGCCACGTAGGCAAATCCTCATACTTTTATTTCTCATTACAAACTAGATATGGTCTCCAGGAGCAGAGCTGACTTTGGTTCCACTGTTCTGAAGAGTCTGTTCCAGTGAGCCGCCCAGGATTGTAGGTGCTAGGGACACTGTCCCAACCAGTAAGAATGAAGGCGAGATATAAACATAAAGAAGTTATGTACCTACCATAACGTTCCATGTTAGCTGTCTTCATCTCGCCTTCTTCTTGCATCCCACCCTCCGTCCCCCTGTCCTATTGGATCGAGAGGAGTTTTGGTTTCACTGGCTGAGTATTCTCTGGTTTGTTTCCTCTACTGACTTAGAGAGTAAGATAGGTATGCTCAACCTGCTCTTGGGCAGGTTGTTTCTCTGGTTGAGTCTGGGGTTAGCTATTACAAATGAGATCTGGGTAGCTAGCGCTAGGCATCATGGGATAAGGAGTAGCCTCGATCCAGTAAACAGCTCTCGAGCTATAGAAGATGGCCGAGTCAGAGCCGAGGATCAGCTCCGATCCCAACCAGCAAGAAGGCGAGATGAAGACAACTAACATGGAACGTTATGGTAGGTACATAACTTCTTTTTCCTCCCTAACTAGTTTCAAGTGTAACTTGGAGAATTGGATGGGGAACAGGAAATTATTCTCAGGTTTGACACCTATGCCTCTAATGGACAAAGGCAGATGTTAAATTGCTCATTTCCCAGGGCCCTGTTTGTAAATGATTCATCTCCCAAGCCTCTGCTTACACTTATCAAGGATATCAGACTTGTTAGAGATTTGGAATGCATGGGTAGGCTTAAAAAGGCACTACTAGTTGTTAGCCTAGTACACATCTATGAACCTATGAAACTATGAACATATTCTACCAAACTCTGTATTTACTGACTGAGCCATGGAAGTAGTCTTTTAGTATTCTATGATAAGCAGCATATAGAGTACTTGAAGCCATACTTCAAGTCAAGTGATTTTTTAGTTAGATTTCTTCTATAGGAGCTAAGATTATAGATAGATAGATAGATAGCTAGATAGATAGACAAATAGCTATGCATATACGTATCTATATCCATATCTATATCTGGGTTACTGTTAGAACATCGAAAGTTCGAAACATCGACACACAGGAACCCGAGTCCAAAACATCAACACGTCACTTCGCCGACAGTGTAATTGGTCGACCTTCAAATGTTCGACACTCAACTTGAAACATATATCTATATATGGGTTAACGCTAGAACATCGAAAGTTCGAAACATCGACCCACGGGAACCCGAGTCCAAAACATCGACATGTCACTTCGCCGACAGTGTAATTGGTCGACCTGCAAATGTTCGACACTCAACTTGAAACATGGGCGCGTTGAGGAGCTGAAGTGTGAGAGGAGAAATAGTGTGTCTGGGAAGTGTTGAGTGAACTCAAGCAATGAACACTGATTCGGAGCAAGTTATGCAAGCAAGCAGAATGTCTGATGTGAAATTAGCAGGACCGGGTATAATTGGAGATATTTATGAAGGATAAAATGTGAGTGTGATGTATATGCTGTTATGCTGTTCCAAATATTCAGTTGTATCTATTAACAACAAATGTAATCTCTCTCTTGGTCTGGACAAGCAGAGGACGTACCACTGAACGGTGTTAATTGTATAGTTTAAACATTGGGTTTACAAAAGAACTATATTATGTTTGATTTTCAGTTGCAAACGACTATGAGTTGTTTGAATTTGAGCTGTCAGTTGTTCCATTCTATTTGCTTACACTGCTATGTGTTAGTTTGTTTTATGCTGATGTTGTTGAGTTACTTGGACCGTTCAATGCATATTGGCATTTTGCATATGTTGCTGTTCCACTGTCGATTATTTGGGTGTCGAACATTTGTACGTCAATATTTTGATTTTTCGTAGAAGTGACATGTCGATGTTTTGGACTCGGGTTCCCATGTGTCGAAATTTTGAGCTTTCGATGTTCTAACAGTAACCCCTATATCTATATCTTTATATATTTATGGGTTGTGGGCACTGGATAGAATGTACAGGTACAGGAACAGCAACATTTGTTTGGTTAACACCATTTGATCATTGCACGCAAACAAAAGCAAAAAAATGGTCAACAGTTGTCTGAGATTGACAATTCCCAGGTAAGGGGATATTCCTTTTCCCTTAGTGTGTGTGTGTGTATATATATATATATATATATATATATATATATATATATATATATATATACATATATATATATATATAATTTGCAGGGGGTATACAGGTGCAGCCCACCACATGGAAGTCGCAGTAGGGTTTGGTTTAATCATCTACACAGTATTTTCAACAGCATGCGTAGAACATGTTGGCATTTGTTGTTTTGATGTTATTACTTTAGTCATCTGCTAATTATATATACCAACTCTGAGAGTGCACAGCTGTGGAGAAGGGGAAATTTTCATTGTCTGATATTCTGAGTTTTAAATATTTTGGTTTTCAGTCTTTCTATCCTATGACATAGACCTATATATATATATATATATATATATATATATATATATATATATATATATATATATATAGATATACGTATATATATATATATATATTTATGGGTCTACCTGAAAACACTGACAGGCAAAAACACCGACAACGAGATAACCGACACCACAAAACCGAAACTTCAAAAACACGAAACTTCACATGCCCGACAAACCACAATCCCGACAATCAACAAAACAAAACAAATACCTTTTCCGTAAAACACACACAACACAAGCACACCAAAAACATTACAAACCTACACTAAACCTTACATGCACAACTATCTATGCACTAACCTTAACCCTAACCCAAAGATCCGTCACTATCGCACACTCACCTAACCCGTGCCCTAACCCTAACTTACTTAACCTGCCCCTAACCCTAAAGTCTGTCACTATCACACACTTACCTTACCCACACCCTAAGCCTAGCTCACTTAACCCGCCCCTAACCTTAAAGTCTGTCACTATCGCACACTTACCTTACCTGCACCCTAACCCTAGCTCACTTAACCCGCCCCCTAACCTTAAAGTCTGTCACTATCGTACACTTACCTTACCCGCACCCTGACCCTAACATCTGTCACTATCACACAATTACCTTAACATGTTGGTGTTCTCAGCTTCATGATTTTCAATCGTCGGTCATCTCCATTGTTGATCTTCTGGTGTCGGTTATCTCGTTGTCGGCGTTGTCAGCATTCGGTGTTTTCAGGTAGACCCATATTTATATATAGATATATGTATATATATAGATATATGTATATATATATATCTATAGGTTACCATTAAAACATTGAATGCTCGAAACATCGACACACGGAAACCCGGGTCTAAAACATCGACATGTCATTTCTCCGAAACATCAAAATATTGACGTACAAATGTTCGACACCCAAATAATCGACAGTGGAACACAAACACATGCAAAATGCCAATCAGCATTGAACGGTTCAAGTAACTCGGCAACATCAGCATAAAACAAGTTAACACATAACGGTGTATACAAGTAAAACACTTCCCAGACACACTATTTCCCCTCTCACACTTCAGCTCCTCAATGCGTCCATGTTTTAAATTGAGTGTCGAGCATTTGCAGGTCAACATAGTGGTGTATGCAAATAAAACACTTCCCAGACACACTATTTCCCTTCTCACACTTCAGCTCCTCAACGCACCCATGTTTTAAATTGAGTGTCGAACATTTGCAGGTCGACCAATTACACTGTCAGTGAAGTGACGTGTTGATGTTTTGGACCCGTGTTTCTGTGTGTCGATGTTTTGAGCATTCGATGTTATAATGGTAACCTATATATATATATATATATATATATATATATATATATATATATATATTTATATTTACAGTATTTATATTGGTCTGTGTCATAAGATCAAACATTCAAAAGACTGAAAGACAAAATTGATAAACCATGAAATATTGAAACACTTTTAATGCAAAGGGCTAGCCTCCCTGTGTACCCCACATCCCCTGCTAGTTTTACATACCAACTGTGATGTCACACACAACAGGTTACTTACCCTAGGAAGATCTTCGTAGCTCTGTTGGTTCAATGAAGTGGGCATCGATGTTTTCTGTGTTGACAAAACGGGTTTTGATATTATGGCGCTTTGACAAAATAAGGTAGACCCATATACATATATATATATATATATATATATATATATATATATATATATATATATATATATATATATATATATATATATATATATATATAGACATACACACACACACACACACACATATACATATATATATAGATAGAATATATAAATAAAATGTATGCATGTAAATATAGATATATGTATATCACTAATTACTAAAGCAACACTTCCCTGCCTCGATAGTTGACGTCAGTATTCACTACTCTACTAACAATCTGAGACAATAATTAATATCGTAGTGCTGTTACTTGAACTTTAATATTCTGTACTGATTAGAATTTATTAAAGAAAAAGAAGCATTTAATATTCTGAACTCAAAAGGGTTTATTAATGAAAAGAAATGCCTCAGCAAATCAAATTCCATACAAACAAGTCTTATATCCCTAATTGTCTATACTGTTGGACTAAATGGTAGGTCAGCCTACTTGTCTTCCATCAGCTTCATGGTAATTGGCACACTCTGGCTATGTAGCAACTGCCTGATGGGTACAGGCAATCAACTACTGCTTACCTCCTGACAAAGGGATGCAAATATTTATATGTGATAGAGGCATCATAATCACAAAAGAACACATTCTGTGAGCACCACACACCTTCTCAGCACTCCACATAAATGCATGAAAAATTATCATATGCTGAGACTGTAAAAAATCATTGCCTAAGCCTCCAAAGTCAAACAATATGAGGTCTCAGCAAACATTAAACATACCACTATGTCCATTACTGAAAATCACCAGAAAAAACTCTAGTGCACTTAAACTGCCTACTAATAAAAATATTCTGGTGAGTGGTAACACTACAGTAAGACACATAGACTTTGCTCTTACATGTCTGTACAAAAGTAGGGCAATGATTTGTTATCTTTTAAATGCCAAGATCTCAGATGTTTCTATGGCCCTTAAGGCTTTTAAGTCCCTTAAGATGAACAAGTATGACTACCAAATAGTGATGGTCCATGTCAGTGTGAATGACCTGGTTCAAAAAACCTTAAGGGATATGCAAAGAGACATTTCCAAGCTCTTCCTGTTATGTCACAAATTCAACAAAGACTCTGTTATTGTGCAGACTCCCTTGTTCTCCAAGAATTATGCTGGGTCTTCAGAGAAGGGAATCCAATCATTGATGGTAGAGGATCTGCCAGATGTCACTTTTCTTCCACTCACAGCCAGCAGTGGCTGACTCCAGTTTCCAGAGGTATGACTCATGCAACAAGTACTGGGGAGCTTTTGTCTCATTTTCAGACCAGTTTGGGGCATAACCCTGGGCTTTAACAGATTTAATTGCCTTGAAGAGCGAAGTTCAGAATGAGATGTACAAGTCTAAGGCAAGAAATACTATGGTAGGGTGTGACATAATTCTGCCCATTCTGTGCATAAATATAGGGTTGCTGCCTATTGAAATAGGGAGGGAGGTTGGGATAATGGTTAAGTCTGTTTAGCTTACAGACACAAGGTAGAGGGTTTGGGTTTCACATCGGGTAATTGGCTAAGCTTAAAATGGTTCACAAGGAAAGTTGGCCTAGTATTGACCAATGAACCTAAATGGTAACGGTGAAAGGTTGTGTATAATAGGACAAAATGTTTGTTTTCTATTATTTTTATATAAATTGTAACCCTTATGGAATGTGATATTGTGATTATATTTTACATGGTTTCAAGAGTAGTCACATATACTGAAGTTGTCCAGAAGTAAAAGAGAGATCACACAACAATGTCTGCATGAAAATAACACAGAATGCTTTATTGTAAAGCTGTGTAGCATGGTACATCTTCCCTACAGAAGGGACTCTGAAGAAGAAATAAGGAAAGCTGCAATCACAGCAGCATGAGAGCCTTGCCACAATTAACCTTATAAATGAATATATACTGTGCACAGTACTGACCAACATTGGATAGCATTGCAATCCCTCCTATCTCACGTCCTCACTGGTGAAGTCAGACCACAAAGTTGATACCCTTGAAGTAAAATTAAATCCAGAAAACTCAATTAAACCTATAACTGTTAGAATTTACTGAGGACCTCATAGAAAAAGAGATAAGTAGGTCCAACAGTGTCACTAGGGATACCACAGAAGGGGAATTGGCTCACCCGTACAAGTTGCATAACATAACATTTTGAATGCATTGAAGGATTATTCTCTTAATTTCAACTGCCCACTACTTCTTATTTTAATCTTTTTTTTTAAACTACTGAACCAGCTAATGTGGAAGACAACATTGAACTTTGACAAAGGTTTATTTCTATTTTACTAGGAAACCAATTAAGTCTTAAACAAATAATCAAATGATGTGAACACTAACAAAATCACCATAAATATGGTTAAAGTGTTCTCACCTTTGAAAGTGAAATTGGCTAGGTTTAAAATGGCCCACAGGGACAGCTAGCCTAGTAATTACCTATGAATATTTTAGATAGTTTAATGTCTTTACAAGGTATTGCATCCATCTGTTTTAGGTTTAATTTTTATTTCCCTCTTCTGCACCAGTGGAGGACCTTGCCATGAGAACCTACACACTCTTTTTTTCTAGCATTCCATCTTATCTCTAGTGTGGAATTTCATATCAGTTCTGAAATACCTCGGTGTGTGTGTGTGTGTGTGTGTGTGTGTGTGTGTGTGTGTGTGTACGTTTGTATCTGTGTGTACATGTAAATTGTTGAATTAATTGCTCACTGACACACAGTATATTATCTTTTTACATTGCTCCTACCTTGTGTGATTGCCATGTCCGATATTTACTAACCCCATGCTGCTACATTTCTCTTAGTATCAACATGGCAATACAGTACAGAATAACCACATGCAATCCCCTTTCTACACACCTTTCACACATAACACAGACCAAGAAAATGTAATGGATTAAAAAAAAACTCTTTGATCCTATTTTCTAAGGGGCTGTTAGTTTCTCCTTAATTACCCCCACACTTATTCTCAGTATATGTTAAAGAGTGGAAAAGTGCAAACACCACCCCGTTTGCAAATTATAACACAAACATCAAAGCAGAATTTTTTTGTAAGAACACTAAGTCTGACAATTGCTTTCTAATATTTCTCACAGCATGTGATAACTTCCATTTATGTGCCTCCAAACCACCTCTTCCTCAATGGAAATTATCAGTACACAGTGTAAAATTGTCATTGTTATATTCCAGTTAACCAAAAGGACAAAAATCCTGACCCGAGTCCACTATCTGATAATCTCAGCTTGAGAAAACTTTTGAGAAAGCAGCAACCTTCCATATACAATCTCATACTGTGGCTTAGTGTTTTGAACTGACTTGTGTGGATTTAGAAAGGGTCAGAGAACACCTACTGCACTGAGGCTGAGTTATGTGTTGCTGCATTTGTAGGTCTTCTTAAGGCCTTTGATTCAGTTACTCATCACTTGTTGATTGATTAATTCTCACTGACGAAGCCCTCATCTTCCTCCTTGTTCTCAAACTATGAAAAAAAAAGATTCTCCCATGTTGTTTAAGAAAACATAACATTTTCTGCTTCATTTCATAAAGTACAGTATCTGGCTGCTTGCTATTTGCCATTTTTCTAACTTAGTTTACTTTTATACTTCACAATGTCAAAATGGTATTATTTTGATGACTGATAATAAATCTGCCGCTGTTTTCTGAATCAGAATATAACAGATATGTGACCCGAACTTAAGCCTTATAAAGCTAGTAACAGGTATATAAAATTATGTAAAGTTAATCTGCAATGGTTCTTTTTCAGTGGCAGAAAAATATCTGAAAAATTGTAATGTATTTCTATGTAACTTGTATCTGTAATGTGTTTTCCTTGGCATAATAATATGTGTAAACTGTTACATTTTGCTGCAAAATACATATACAGTAAGAAACTGAAGCTGTAACTTCCTTCTGTTGGGAACTACATAGGATGTGAAAATGTAGTTATTCTTTACTGTGCCTAAATAACTATGCCTAGGCCAGGAAACTAAAGCATTGTAAATTAATAACTAGATAATTATGTTAATAACATCACTAGCCAAGGGCAAGAAAGCATTCATTAATATGTGTAAATGTGACACTCTGCTAAGTTGTATCTATAGTCTGTATGAAAGGATAAATAAAATAGCTGAAAAATGAAGAGAACATGATAAAAAATTCTACCTACATCTTGTAATGTACATCTATGTTTCTTTGTACCTTTTTGTTTCTGATTGTGAGATGTTGTGAAACTTCAGCTAGATTGGTAAAACAGAAGGAAATGTTTAGCTGTAAAAATATTCTTTTCTTTCATGTAACTGATTTATTTCAAATGATTGTGTTTGTTTCCCCATGTCCTTCTACAATTTCTCTTTAAATTTAACTGTTATCTATATGTTTTACTCATAGCTTTCTATGTAAAGCACTTTTTATTTATTTTTGTGGCTACTCCTGGTTGTCCTGGGGTCTTTGGGGGATTCGTTGTAGTCATGCGGGTAGGCCGGGTGTGTCGTTGCCTCCTTCCCGGTTGGGCCATGCAGTTGCGTAGTAGCATGTGGGTTGGCCTGGTAATCCAAAGAAAAAAAAAGTGTTCCCTGGTGGTCGTGGTAGGCTGTGGGGTCCAGTGCTGTAATCCGGTCTAGGTACTTTGAGTTCGGTGTGCGGTAGATCTTCTAGTGCTCTCTGGTGGGTTTGTGGGCTTCTGTGGCATTTCTCTGGTCTCCGGTGTGTTCCCTGGTGGTTGTGGTAAGCTGTGGGGATCCAGCACTGTAATCTGGTCTCGGTACGTCATGTTTGGTGCCCGTTGGTTCCTCTTGTGCTCACTGGTTGGTTTGTGGGATTTGGTCACCTTTCTTCGATCTCCGGTGTGTTCCCTGGGGTCGTGGTAGGCTGTGGGAGTATAGCGCTGTACTCCGGTCCAGGTACTTTGAGTCATTGTCCAGTGGATTCTCTAGTGTTTCCTGGTGGGTTCTTGGGCTTCTCTGGTCTTTCTCCGGTTTCCGGTATAATTTTGTTCAGTTTCCATGCATGCACGCTGCTACTTTCGGCCATTCCTTTTGGTGGTCATCCCCTTTGGCTTCCCTCAGCATCGGTAGTGATGGGGATTCCTTTTCACTCTCCCTGGTGGTTTCACGGGCAGTTCCTGCCGTTTTATTTGGCTGTTCAGTCTGGGCACTGGTTTGCGCATGCACACTCTGGATATTGGCGTTACCGCTCGTGAGGATAAGGATTTCTGGTCCAGAAGAAAGAGATAAGGGTTACAGGTTTCCTGGGGGTTGAATGGAGCTGATATGTGTGTGGCTTGAATGTAGATGGGTAGAGGATAGGATTATATTATTATTTTATATATATATATATATATATATATATATATATATATATATATATATATATATATATATATATATATATATATATATATATATATATATATATATACATATACACATACACACCTGGTGGTGATAGGACAGGGGATGGTAGCTGTAGGGAAGGGTGTGGCTGAATGGGTGTGCAGCGGAAGGGTGAAGAGTGCTATGCAGGGGTATATTTTATTTATGGAGGAAGTATAAGTGCATTAGCTACTGATTAGAGTGTATGCTTAGAAGGTAAGCAATGCAAGGGGTGGTTTTAGGCTGCAAAGTATATGTAAGTAGGGGAGTTGGTAGAGAGTGTGGGGCATAGGGCAGGGCAACATTATAGGGGCTGGGAGGAGTAGGGTAGTTGGGTTGTGGAACAGCGTTAACATTGTGTTCCTTTTTTACAGATGACTAAGTTACCAGAATTGCGACAACGATGGCAGGCTATTGTAGCTCAAGTGGAAGAATTATTCCAGGACATGACAAGGTCTGAGGCAGAGCCAGAGCAAGCTTAAGGCAGGAAGAAACAGCACCCTGTGACAACTCCAGGCTGGGGGAAAAGGCAGCAGGTGGAGAAGCAGACGGTTACAGTGGAGGCTCCTGTTCCCAGTACATCACAAGGTGAAGGTGCAGGTAATGATATTAATTTACCAATGGTTGGGGAACTAGGTGGAGAGGATGGTGAGGTGCAGGCGGTTGATAAGGTCTTGTTGGATGGGGATATGGAAAGGGTAGAAACAGTGTCAGACATAGTGTAAAGGGGGTTGGTACAGGTAGCCAGGTGTGTGGGAGAACAGATGGCTGGAGTGGACCTGGGCTCTAAGGACAGCTTGACTGGCTTGGAGGTAGGATCAGATTTGGGGCTGCAGACAGGGGACTGGCTAGCTACTTAGGTGTGGGACAGGGCAATAGTGGGATTATTTTAACTCTGCACATTTCAGGGAAGCTGAAAGAAAAACATCTGAAAAGGTGAGTATATGGATGTGTTTGAGCTGCTAGATGCGGAAGGGGTCCTGAGGCTAGTGGAAGCAGAGTCAGACACTAGCAAGGACATGTTGGCGGCATTAGCAGCACTAGGTAGGAAAAGGACAGGTAAGCTTAGACCCAGGACTTGAGACAACTGGGTGGGTTGGTTTTATTTATTACATGGCATTGCAGCTTGAGAAGGATGGAGCATTGGCTTTGCCCCTTTTGGGGTATTTTGTCACCATTCGGGAGGCACAATGTTTGAGGCCGGGGAATGCATGGTTGTGGTATGATGAGCGTTTCCGTAAATGGAAAGCAGTTGACCAGTCTCTGCAGTGGAAGGTGCATCATCCTGATATATGGCTGGCTACAATGATGGACAGCTTTGGTGGGTTTAATAGGAGGATGAGCATGGGTGAGGCAGGTGGGATGTGTAGGTTATTTAACAAGGGTACTTGTTCATGGGTTGGGTGCAAATTTGCACACACTTGCTTAAGATGTGGAGGAAATCATTCAGTGGCTTACTGTGGACGGCAGGGTTTTGGTTCATGGAACAACACTGGTATGGGCCGAGAGGAAATTTTTCTTTCCTTTCAAGGATTACAGACAGCTCGAGGTAAGAGCAATTTTTGTGGACCCAGGGGACTGGGATCCTTTAGAGGCAATAGGGGGAGGGGTGCCTTTCCCCATTATGGTGGAGGTATTGAAGGATATGCTTTGCCAGTGTCCTGATTTCATTCTTAAGACTGAGGTAATTCAAGGGTTTCAACAGGGATTTCTTATTAAGTCCACGGTGGGGTTGGGGGGGAGCGTTGTAAGAACCTCCATTCAGTGCAAGGGAAAGAGGATGTTTTGAAAGAGTTGGTAGGTAAGCAGTGTAAGGCAGTGAATTTGTAGGGTCCATTTGATACACCACCTTTTATTAGCTACAAGGTGTCGCCATTTGGGTTAGTGCTGAAGAAAGGGCCTGGGGAGTTTAGATTGATTCATCATCTTTCGTTTCCAGAAGAGAGGTCAGTGAATGATTTTATTGGGGACAAAGAAGTTAGGGTGCGTTATGCCTCTTTGGACGATGCAGTGCAGGTGATCAGGGAATTTTGGGAGCCGTGGTTGGTTAAGGTTAACATTAAATTGGCTTTCCGTTTGTTGCCCATTAGGAGGGAGGATTGGGCATTGTTGGGGTTGAAGGTAGGCGGTAAGTACTATTTTGACACTGCCATGCCGATGGGTTGTTCCATGGCATGTGCGACATTTGAGAAATTTAGTACCCTTTTACATTGGATTTGGAATCAGAGGATGGGAACGCAGAAGGTGGTGCATTATTTGGATGATTTCTTGTTAGTTGGGGAAGGGAGGGTGGGGGCTCAACAGGGGTTGCGGGAATTTACCAGCATGTGTGAGGAACTGGGTTTACCTTTGGCACAGCACAAGATGGAAGGTCCAGCAAAAGTGTTGGAGTTCCTGGGGTTAATGGTAGATGCGGAACGGGGATTGTTTCGTCTACCCCTGGATAAGATGGAGAGGCTGCGATCAGCTATACTGGGGGTGTTGGACAAGAATAAGATTCAGGTTGGTTCAGTCATGGAACTGCTGGGTCTTCTGAACTTTGCCTGTTGAGCGGTACATCTGGGTCAGATGTTTTGCAGGGCATTAGCTTATATGCTAGAAGGGGGTAGGTGCAAACATCATTGGGTTAGGGTGACCAGGCTACTGCGGGAGAATTTGAATTTGTGGGATGGTTTTGTGCAACAATTTAATGGGATTTCCTTTTGGCAATCGGATTGGGTGGGTCAGGAAGAACTTCAGTTCCTTATGGACGCAGCGGGTGGTATTGGCATGGGGGCTTACTTTGGGGGAAGATGGTTTGCAGTGCAATGGCCTCCAGATTGGAACGAAGAATGGAGGCATGATGTCACTTTCTTAGAACTAATACTGATACGGGCAGCTTCGGTGGTGGGGAAGGAGCAGTTGAGGAACAAGCGGGTAGTTTTTCATTTGGATAATATGGCTGTGTTGAAGGTGTTACAAAAGAAGACAGCTAGGGCAGAATTGCTGTTGAGGATATTGTGGAAGTTGGTATTGTAGAGCCTGTTAATACATTTTTCTTTTACAGCGATACATGTGCCTGGTGTTAAGAATGATATTGCTGATAGTTTGTCCCGCTTTCAGTTTTGCAGGTTTCGAGGGTTGGCTCCTGGGGCGGTCGAGGTGCTGGAAACACTGCCGGTGGAGATTTGGAATCTTGGGACAGGATAGTCAGGCATCTGGTGCAGCATTCCTGGGCTTCTTCTATGAAGAAGTCATACGGTAGGGCTCTTTTTGATTTTAATCAATTTGTTTTGCGATTGCTGGACGAGGTAAGGGTACGGTCAGAGGAATTATTGTTAAGATATGTGGCTAGTGCTTAGGAGAAAGATAAGGCTTTGCACACAGTTAAAGTGGATCTGGTGGCTATTAGCAATTTTGCTAAGTTGGGGGAGTTGCAAGATTTTACAAAGTCCTGGACATTAGGATGTATGATGAGAGGGTGGGGGAGGGTGATGGTGGAGTGTAAGGATACACAGTTGCCAATTACAAGGGGAATATTGAAGATTTTGTTATAGGGTGTAGGATTATTACATGGTGGGTCGCTGGATTATTTTATGTGGGGCACTCTATGCATGTGGTTATATTTTGGCACTTTCAGGGTATCGGAGTTGTTAGGTTCCTTATGTTGGAAGGATGTTATAGTGACTGAGAGGGAGGTCAACATCGTAATACAGAAAAGCAAGGTGGATCAGTTGGGTAGGGGATGTACGGTGGTGCTCAAAGCAGACAGGAACCTTCGCCTTTGCCCAGTAACTTGGATTACAGAATTTAGGAGTAGGAGGTTGGGGTGTTCTGAGAGGTTGGTGTTTTGTTCAAAGGATGGCAGGGTAGATTCCAGTAGTAGGTTTATTATTTTAATTAGGAGGATTTTGGGTTGCATGGGATTTACGGCTGAGAAGTTTGCAGCTCATTCTTTTAGAATTGGGAGAGCTTTGGATTTGGCTAGACAGGGTAGTTCAATTGAAGTTATTAAAAGGGCGGACAGGTGGTCCTCAAATGCCTTTTTATCTTATATTAGATAGTAGTGGTTGTGAATATTAACATATTTTCTTCTTCTTTTAGGGTAGCATATAATCATTTTGGGCCATTTGTATATTCACTGGGCTGAGAAGCGTGCTTTAATCAGGGAGGATGGAAGTAATTTGAGTTTATCTTATTTAGGATGCTCTGTGTTTTGGCATGGGGTTAGGGGTATGCATTGGGATAGGTTGATGTTTGAATTTCAGAAGTCTGAATCGAGGATAGGGTGTCCTGATATAATAATATTTCCTTTGGGAGGTAATGACTTGGGTATTTTGGCTAAGAAGTGTTTAGTGGAGATTATTTTGCAGGTTTGTGGAGACTACAGGATAGGTACCCAGGTATGCAAATTGTGTGGTTGGAGTTGATTCCTCGATTGTGTTGGAGGGAGGCATGCAGTTATAAAGCAATTGAAAGGGCCAGGGGGTTTGTTAACCATACATTGGAGAGGCAGCTAAAGAAAATTGGGGATACATATCATTCAACATGGGGACTTTGGGCAAGAAGAGGTAGGTTGGTATCATACGGATGGAGTTCATCTGAATGAAACTGGTTTGAATTCATTTAATTTGCATCTCAAGCTGTTTCTACAAGAGATGCTGCAGGTTAAGGTTTAGGAGGAGGAACAGCCTGGGATCAGGCTGGTGGTGGAGAAGAGGGACAGGATTGCCCTCTTCTGTTCCCCCTCTAAGGATGTGGTTTGATTTGGCTAATGGTTTTGTGTGGTGGAAGGTGAGCAGGTACGCTGCCTATTATCTGTGGGGGAGGGGGGTCTGCAGGTACGCTGCCCCGGTGGAGGAAGTTTCAGAGTGAGCAGGTACACTGCCCTGAGGTGTAATTGAGCAGGGTGAGTTGCTACGCTGCCCTGAGGATCGTTGTGGCTGAAGGCAATTGATATTGTTTATATGTTTGAAGTTCTTGTTATGATAATATATAATAAAGGTCATCAAATGGCTTTGTGTGTTTAGAGTGCTTTGTTCAAAGGGGGGCCAGGACAAATGCAGTTTGGCATAAACAAAGTTGTCCTGGACCCACAACTAAAGTGTAGGTGGGGGGGGGGCTAGGCTAGGGATTAAGGGATTGGCTAATCACTAGAGTCATGGCAATGTAGGGAGTGAAGGGGGATTGAAGTAGTTAAGGAAGTGAGGTAAGAAAGGGTGGGACTCAGGATGGGTTTAAGTTTAGGGAGCTAAAGGAAGTAGTTAACATTTGGTGTGAGTTGGTCCCTCCACCCTCCCTTTTTTGGTGGAGGAAGATTTGGTTGGTTAGAGCGGAGAAGAGGGACAGGATTGTCCTCTTCTGTCCCCCCTCTAAGAAATTGGTTTGATTTGATCAATGGTTTTGTGTGGTGGAAGGTGAGCAGGTATGCTGCCTATTATTTGTGTGTGTGTGTGTGTGTGTGGGGGGGGTGAGCAGGTATGCTGCCCCGGTGGAGGAAGTTTCAGGGTGAGCAGGTACGCTGCCCTGAAGTGTAATCAAGCAGGGTGAGTTGTTACACTGCCCTGGGGATCACTGTGGCTTAAGGCAATTGATATTGTTTATATTTTTGAAGTTCTTGTTATGATAACATATAATAAAGGTCGTCAAATGGCTTTGTGTGTTTAGAGTGGTTTGTTCAAAGGGGGGCCGGGACAAATAAAATAGCTGAAAAATGAATAGAACACTTGATAAAAAATTCTACCTTCATCTTGTAATGTACATCTATGTTTCTTTGTACCTTTTTGTTTCTGCTTGTGAGATGTTGTGAAACTTCAGCTAGATTAGTAAAACAGAAGGAAATGTTTAGCTGTAAAAATATTCTTTTCTTTCATGTAACTGATTTGTTTCAAATGATTGTTTTTGTTTCCCTATGCACTTCTACAATTCCTCTTTAAATTTACTATCTATATTGTTTTGCTCATAGCTTTCTAAGTAAAGCACTTTTTATTTATTTATTTATTTTTAAAAGATTGTGGCTGGTCATCCATTAGCTTATTTATTCATTGTTAAGAGAATATTTATGTAAACTGTGACAAGCTGCTGTCATCCTCCTCTGCTTGACAAGATCACTCAGCTGCACACTATCATTTGTCGTGAATAATAATTTGGTTCATTGACAAGATTGAAGCAGTAATTGGAAGGTCCCCAGCCTTGTAATTTAGGGTGATGGCAGTTTACTACCATGTGTGCCAGAACAGGAGGTTGTAGTGTTAAGGAGAATTACCAACTTTTATGAGAAAATAATGTGTGTGTGTGTGTGTGTGTGTGTGTGTGTGTGTGTGTGTGTGTGTGTGTGTGTGTGTGTGTGTGTGTGTGTGAAAGAGCTTATTCAAAATGCAGTTAGTATGTGACAGTGAACATTGAAAGGTACTAAAATACAAAGAGAGTAGTAAGAAAGAGGTCCAGAAAGCAAAAACAACAACATGAGGTGGAGTGTTCAGTGTTAAGCCTGTTCTTGGGAGTGGATGGGATAAGCCCATATGCAAAGCAGTGGTGTATTTTTCCTGCATGCTTTTCGGGCCAAACTGCACTTAATGAATTGCTTAGTGATTCCTCTCTCTGAGCCTTTTTTAATACTGTTTTGTACAGGTTATTTGAGTGAAGAGACCATACCCCTGTTGGCCATCAGGTTTAAGATTTTTAGATATAAAGATCAATTAATTTAGTTGTGGGCAGAGGAAAAGGTCACATCACCATAGCAGGATTATATGGGATTCTTGCAATTATCTCACAGACCTCAATTTCTCTCTCTCTCAGACACATGTTCACATGAGCACACACACACACACACACACACACACACACACACACACACACACACACACACACACACACACACACACCTACACACAATGATTTTGTAGTCTGAGGACCTGCTATATGTTCACTGACTTGATATATTTTTTTAAAGGTTGTTTCTACTTATTACTGTGGTACAGAATAATTTGTTCAGTGATCTAGAGATTGAATGATATAACTCACTCATTTCTTTAGAGGGAGGGTTTTCACATGGCACTGAACAAGTGGTACTAGCCAGATACAAATAGTCTGACTAATGATAGGCACCATGCTTTACCCATTTGTATGTATCCAGGGATCCAACCTAACCCTCTGTGATACAGTTTCTTACTTTATTTTTCATGAACTGTGCCCCATGATAGAACACCCTCTTTTACATAATAGAATACTCAGTGATCCAAATATTGCAGTTGACCTCATGAATATTAATGGCAGATGGGGGGGGAACTCTGACTATCTGCCTACTTTGCTAGATATCTAACTTAGCTACATTACTCTCAGTATATACCATATATAAATAACATCACCCCACATGCACATACATATTATTTCTTATTAGCAATAAACTATAGTAGCTGATGCTATTACATATGTTGAAATGCAGAAAATGGCACCAGGTTCTTTTCTTAACCAGCATTTTTATATCTTTTGAGTATTAATTAGTTTTATTGCTTTTATTCTACTTAAATATTGCTTAGTTCACTTTATAAACTCAGATGAGCCAATGACTTTCTCCTAAAAAAAACAACATTAATCAATTAATAAGAACATCTACAAAAAACAAATGATATCTCAGGTAGTGAAACCATCCTTACTCTCCTCATAACTAACATCTCTGGTATTGTTAAAAATATTAGAATGCTACTTAACACACTCAGTGATAACCTACCAGTAGAAGCCATACTTTCATTCCAATTGCCTTATTAGCTCTTCCTGTAATATAATGGAAGCCAATGAAGACACCATCTTAGATGAACTTTAATACTTTGATTGGTCAACAGTTTATTCAGCAACATTATAACTCAAGTCTTTAACAAACACTTTACTATAACCAAAAAGAGGGACTCGGCCCCTATTTAAATTAGTCCCTTCACTATATTAATATAACCTTAGCAGAGCACGAGCAAAGTGGAAAGGCCCTCATAAGCCCATTGCAGCCATCTTACTTAGAAAGCAATACAAACTAGAAGTTAACTTTTCAGAGTCCACTTACTTAAGAAGCAACGTCAAAAAAAAAAAAAAAAAAAAGACTTACCCAGCCCAAACAGTTTCGGGAAGTAATAAAATATATCTTGTACTTTGAAGGAAAGAAAGTGACCCACAGCTGCAATACCCTATATTCTAGCACACTAAATGTCTTTAAAACCCTAATCACTACAACAGTATTGCCACAACCTTCCATCTCCCTTTCTCCACCACACACACACACTCTACAAGATGGTAATTCACAGTCCAATATAAAATTGACAAATAGAAGATATCACCTTTCCCACAAACTGGAACATCAAACAATCCTTTTTCCAATAACAAAAATATTGTCTCCCTCTTAAACTCTAACTCACCAAACACCCCCAAACCCTGTCTAAGTCTACTTCTGAAATCAGCACTAACTGTGTTGTCTTTACTCCCACTTTCTACTTCCCAAACCTCACTTCAAATGCAGTGGATAAGATAAAAAAAAGCAATAGTATGTAGGTGGCTTTACTAAAATTGGCTGCAAAATCCCTCTGCAAGCCACTCACTCATTTAGATACATATATATAGATATATAGATGGGTCTACTTCAAAACATCTACTTACCACAGTGTCAAAACCCAGTTCAATGAGACTACATCATCGAAACCTTAAAATATCGAACACCCAGAACTACAAATTATAACCACGGGAACTGAACCAGTTGTCCACCAGGACAAAAAATGCAGCAGGTAACACCCACCAGAGTGTAGAGCTTCACTCCCACACCCCCTAACTAAATATACTAACTCCAAGATTGCACTACAGTGGAGAAATGGCAAAGTTCACCATGGTGGCCAAGCGGTTCTTTTTTTGGAGTTAGTTTTCAATGCTCCCGGTGTTCGGCATTGTAAGGTTTCGGTGATATGGTCTCAAACTCGATTTTGATGATGTGGTAAGCTGATGTTTTGAAGTAGACCCATATATATATATATATATATATATATAATATATATATATATATGTATACATATATATATATATATATATATATATATATATATATATATATATATATATATATCTATATAAGCTAGATATATAGATTCACACACACACACACACACACACACACACACACATATATATATATATATATATATATATATATATATATATATATATAGCTAGATAGATATAGATATAGATATAGATATAAAGATGCACACACACACACACACACACACACACACACACACACACACACACACACACACACACACACACACACACAAAAAGACACTACACCTAGGTTGCATGTTTGCATTTCAGGGAGATTCATGGAACTAACACTGCGTAATGTTTTAATTTACTCTCATAACAGAATACTCACATTTTTGTATAGCAGTAATAGTGTTGGAGCAATAAGTCAGATGTACATTGACAAAAACAGAAAACAGAATTACTCACTACAGTTTGAGTATTGCGTTTCTTTTATGAGTTTTTGTGCTGAAGTCTATGTTTGCTAAACTGTCAGCGGTGCCTGCCAAATGTATAGCACATGGTTATTTATACCATATGCTCTGCCACTGCCTTCCCAAAAGAAAACATAGTGTCTGTGCTGTTTTTATGTTGAAATGGCAAATTGCCCTTTTCCTCTTCCCTTTTCCTTTCAGAGCATTTTACAAACAACTCAATCCTCCTTCTCTGATTTAAATTTTGATATGAAATTAAGTAATGATTTTCCCTATTTGGTGAGGTGAATTTAATCTGAAGCATTCAGTATATCAAATACATGCAGACATACACACACAGATGCACATTAACACACACACACAGAACACACACACACACACACACACACACACACACACACACACACACACACACACACACACACACACTTGACTCGACCATGCAGCAAATTTATTTTGCAATCTATTTCCTGTTATGTGTCAAATACTGGGCAAAGTCAGGTCTGCACCAGACAGATACCACCCCCTGCACCCTTAGTTGTATTCCTGCTGAAGAACTTAACTGGTTTTATTCTAGAGCCACAAGGGACCATAATTGCTGCCACGAAAACCATATATTTCCCTTCCAGTGCTCTAGCTGACCTAGTGTATGAAACAGCTCTCATCTCCCAGTTATTGTAGTAACTGAGGTTCTTATGACCAAAGATCTGTTTTGTTTGGAACTCCAGGCACACCCAAATTTGCAGCGATATGCCTCATACCTAAGTTTACGTGAAGGATTAAGACTCCCATTATGCTACTTTTTGTGTGTGTGTGTGTGTGTGTGTGTGTGTGTGTGTGTGTGTGTGTGTGTGTGTGTGTGTGTGTGTGTGTGTGTGTGTGTTGCCATGAATTGAAAACAGGGCTTTTGGAAATATAAAACTCATTTCCAGTTCATTATTACAATGTATATTATGAGTGTGCCTCAATTTAAGTTTCTGTGCAACATGTTTAGTAGTAAGGCAGAACAGTGATGATCTTTAGATCTTTAACAAGATATTATTGCTGAACTGAAACATGTAGTGTCCTCTGTAGCATTACTATATTCAAACTAATAATGGCTTCTCCTTCAGGAATAGAAATCTTCATAAACATGCACATCCTCTGCAGCCCGGGTTCAATACCTATAATTCTTTCTTTAAAAAAAAATCTGGTCTTTCTATGTCTTCATCTTTAATTATAACTAATAACTTACCTAAAACTGACCACTAATTTGTTTTCTTCCCTGCCACTCCACTTTTTCTCCCCATGTATATCTATCAATCTTTATCCAACTTTACACCTTTTACCTCCTTTTCCTGCATACTTACACTCTCATCCATTTTTTGCCCTACCTAACTTACCTATTACCTTTATCTCGCACTCCTGCAGAATATATATCCTTCAATTTTCATACCTTTTCTCTGATAAGAATTGTGTATTTCCTTACCCCTTTACTTTTCACACAAACTTTTAAATAACATCCTTTTGTACAAGTTATGCAAACTGCTGTTTAATTGCATGATTTGATCATAATGTAAAGCTATACTTGAGCAGATCTACCTTGTTGAAATTCTTTGCTTTACAACATAGTGTTTGGAAGGTGTTTCTTAATGCACATAAGACATGATTATTAGATAAAAATGTTATGTTAAGATTTAGCAAAATGTTGTACATAACATTTGATCTTACATAATATTTTTATGTGTAGGTTTAGCAAAATGTGCTAAACCACTGCATTTTGTGTTATTACCGTCCCTTTGTACTGGAGCTTTTTCTTCTCAGGCCTCTGCTGCAGAGAGGTTGTTGACTAAATGGACTTTCCTGGTAAACAAATAAATGGTCCATAGTATTATTATCTCAGTACCAAACCCAGCTGTTTGGTGGCAAGGAAGCATTATCACTGCTTTTTAAATACTTTCACCTTGACTGTACTATTTGTTCCATTAATGATAAGCAAGAGCAATTTTCCAGCTGTGGCCCCACTTGGTGATGAAAGCCTCACTCACGGATGCACTTCTAAACCCTAAGAAATCTGCTGGCATGGACTTGTGTTTCAGCATCTCACCCTGTCCATCTGTTATCATACAGTCGTGCATATACATGGCTTGCTGCCTGCAGTGTCCTTTAAGCAAGCATTGCAAAGGTCATCCTGACACTCCACAACAGGGAGATGAAACAAAACTCAGTGACATTCATCTTTGCTACGGAAGCACAACAACTGGCAAAATGCCATCACTCATACTAGCTGATGTTATGTAAATGTTGTATGCTGCTTGTATGTTTCTTTGTGTACAAGTTGGCATTTATTCTTTAAATCTAGAAAGCAGTGCATGTTATACAGTTCTTTCCCTGACATGAGAAAATGCAGATATACTACGAACCCTACTTTATTTGTAGCTCTGTCTCTGTAAAAGGAAGGTCATACAAGAAGTCTTCCAAAGCACAGCTGAAAAATACCTTAACAAGATTTTAAAGCAATGAAGTGTCTTTGGCATGAGACAACACAAATGGTGCAATTGCGTCTGTGATCTGAGAAAAATCATTCATCCCTTGAGGGGGGCATACAAACTCTTGTGCTCAGTGTTTTATCAAATTTTCCATCAGATTAAACTGCCTGGACCATTTGTCAACTCTAGGCCTACTCTGTCTGTGTAAAACGCAACAATGGCAAAGTGTTACAACATTAATATCCAGGATAAGGAAATTCAACAGCCTTTAATCTGATCACTGGAAGGAAATTGAAGTAAAAGTGGTGGTAATATCAGTTAACTCTTTCAGAGTCAGCTTCTTCTCTTTTCACAACATTTAGTTTGATGTCCTGGACAACTTTAGCTCCATCGAATTTGGTTCTTTGATACTTAATCATTTCCCATCTTTACTAGTTTCTAAATTTTATGTAAAGCAAGGCATTGCTACTTTTTGTCTTACAGAACAGCAATCTCTGCTCAGGAATAAAATAATGTGAAGTTACCAGAAGTCCGCTGTTCCTTGCCTTAGAAAAATAAAATAATAGGATGGAGCAAACCTGCAGTGAGGTGGATTATGTCATGTGATAGTGCTGTTATGTATCAGCTTTGTGACATTGTTAACCTAATAAATGATGATTTGCTGCTATTCCTGCATGTCTTCATGATGCAAACTGATCCTTGTACAGTACAGAGTGAGATAATAATGGAATCTAAGATCACATAGTCTGTCATACCTCTACCATGTCAGGTTTGGGAACAGTAGTTTTGATGCACCTCTCACCACTATAATAAAATTGCTATCCGTATATATTATACTTCGCACAATGGATTCTAGAAACAGTCGGTCTGTATATTAAACTTTGACCAAGGAGCCACAATGTGTCTCATGTTGGCAACACAAACACTACCAAGAGTCTGCTACTATTATCCTGAGAGCACTGCCATGTCCAATGGATTCTACAAGCACTACTTTTGCAAGCTGGTAATATTTTTATTTATTTATTTATTTTACATTTGTTTACCGGGATAGTCCGACTGGGCTAGTAGCCCATTTTCAGTGGAGGCCCAGGGAGAAAAGTTCCTGAGATAGTTACATAAGTAGCAATTAGCTATGCAAACTAAGTAGACCTTTGGTAGTATAAAGGTAAGCATTGTCATCAGATAAATATTACACAGACATTAAAATGATAGCAGGTACATTCCATTAACAACTTGGCAATCGAGATAAGCAAGTTACATAACAGTAAAAATAAGTATGCGTTGCTTGTTAACTAGATGCCGACATTGATAGTGGATTAAAGAGTGAACGAGAAAAGAAAGGGGAGGTAGAAGGAGTTTATCCTGGGGAGATAGAGGTACAGAGCCAGTTATTGAAGAGATGTTCTTTGAGCAGTAGTTTAAATCTAGTATTGATGGGGGTGCTGAGTATGTTTTGTGGAATACAGTTCCAGATTTTAGCAATATTATTTGCAAGTAGAGAGTCACCAAAAGAGTTACTAGTTTTGTGGCTTTTTAGTAGTAGTTTATTGGATGAGCGAAGTGAACGGGAGCTGGACAGGCATCAGATTGATAAATGATACTGTGAGCAATTGTAAGTTGGCTAAGTGAAAGAAGGTGTGGTAGTTTATTTATTTTTTATTTATTACATTTGTTAAATGGGAAAATCCGACTGGGCTAGGAGCCCGTTTTTAATGGAAGCCCAGAGAGAAAAGCTCCAAAATATAGTACAATGTATTCTATGAGTAAACAGCAGTAATTACAGTTAACAGAATAACAAGAAATTAAATACACACCTTTTGTTACAACAAATTAAGTACTGGCTAGGTTAAAAAATTGGTATATACAAATAGCAGGTTAACAGAAATAGTATTGATTAGACCAGAACTTTGAGTTTAAAACCAAGTTACTATTTTTCAATAGTGACTTAACAGTAGTGCCAAATATTGTAAGAAAGGAGGGTTAATAGATTCATAGATTAGTACTAGGCTAACTGCCCCTGTGGGCATTTTTTAAGCCTAGCCAATTGCCCCATGTGAGAATTGAACCCTGCACTTTGTGTCTGTAAAGTGAACACCTTAAGACAGTAGGAGGTCAGAGAGAAAGAGGTAGTAGTAAGATATAATACTTTTATGATTTAGGAAAAATGTGGGATGAGGAATAAGAGGATTTTGCCTAGTTCAACCAGTGCAGTTGTTTCAGGGTAGAGCAGTGATGTGCTCTGTTAGGGAGGTTGGCAGCAAATCGAGTAATTTTGTAGTAGCAAGTCTCTAGTTTGGAGAATTCAGATTTTCTAAGGTTAGTGAAGATGGGGGAGGCATACAGTAGTGTGAACAGAAGGCATGTTCTAGCTAGGGCCTGTTTGGTGAGAGGTGGAAGGAATGTTTGGGACCTATATAGACAGCCGAGTTTAATATGTATCTTCTTAATGGTAAGGGCTATGTGTTTGTCATATTTTAATGAGCTAACTATTGTGACACCTAGAAGCTTAGTGTTATCTAGTGGCTCGATTTTGGTTCCATTGGAGGAGAGGATGTAAAGAGGGGAAGTTGGTTCCATGGATCTATTATGTGAGAATATCACAAGCTTTGTTTTATTGAGGTTTAATATGAGTTGGCTTTCCTTGAGATATAGTTCTATATCTGAGAAGGCCTGCTGGATTTTGAGTTGTAATTCTGGATAGGAGGGGGCTGTACAGGTGACTGTAGAGCCATCTGCATATTGCACTATAGTGGCATATGGGGTAGCGGTGTTGAGTTTATTTGTAAAGTTGGAGAAGAGTAGGGGACCAAGTATTGAGCCTTGTGGGACTCCAAAAGTAACAGGTAGTGCTGGTGATAAGTTGTCAGCCCACTTGACAGCTTGCTGTTGGTTAGATAGGTGGCTATGGAACCAAGTGAGTGCTGAGAATGAAATATGGATGGAAGATAGTTCTTGCAGTAATTTTTGATGGAAAGCAGTATCAAAAGTTTTAGAGATGTCCAAGAATATGGAAGAGACAAGTTTATTGTTGTTTTTGTGGCTGTTGCTGGTAGCTGTGAAGCTTAATAGAGTGGTAATAGTACTGTGTTTAGGTCTAATGTTGTGCTGAGAGGTGGAGAGCAGATTGTTTTGTAGTAGGTAGGTTAGAAGTTGGGACTGTATACAATTCTCTAATATTTTCTCTAATATTATTTATTATTAATAATAATAATAAGAATAATAATATAGAGGATTATTACTGGGTCCCCAATCATAACCACATTATTATGTGTTTGTGACATAGACACCAAAAAATTCACCTCGAATGAAGCTTGAGAGACAATCTTGGAACCCTTGTCAAGAACAAAAAATATAGGGTTATGACTGGAGACACAGTCATAATTCTTTGTAATGTAATGGTGGACCCCTGCCATAAACAAACTGTACAACAGAAGGAAGAAACTGTTGCAAAATAGAGTAAAATCCCATGAGTGGAGGAGCTCGCTGGTCAGCCTCAGTTAGAAGCTGAGATCCCTTTTTAGATCCTCCAAAGCTAGCTACGAAAACAAAATTGTCACTAAATCCAAGGACAACCACAAAGCATTCTATAGCTATATTTTATTTTTTATTTATTTTACATTTGTTGACCGGGCTAGTCCAACTGGATATATGTCCGTTTTCAGTAGAGGCCCGGGGAGAAAAGCTCCATCAGTTGTACACTTTTACAAAAAGGCATAAATGGTTACATAAGAAAGATAGGAAATAAAAACAATAATATAATCAGATAAAAAAATACATTGGCATAAAAGTTCACATGACATCATAGCAGGTTAACCAGATAATATAAAAAATAAAGTTGTTTTTTTTTTTTTTTTAACAAGGGTAATGGAAGAGAGAAGAGTTGGCATTAGTCAGGATTAGTGCAGGAGCAATGCCAGTGTTTATTGAGATAAATCTTTAGTTGAAATTTGAAAAGTTGGAAAGAGGTTAAAGAAGTGATATCAGAGGGTACACAACAACAGAAAGGAGTACAGCACTCACTCGAAGCAAGGGAGAAGCGTGTCTGAATAAAGCATAAAAATGATCAATCACCATACGCACGCTCTCCCTTAACAAACGCTAAAGACACTCCTATAGTGCTTCTATAGTTCCAAAAAGGGAAATTTCTTCTTTACCCAAGAGTTCAAAGTCTCTGCCAAGATGTAATAGACTGATAAATAAAATCCACGGAATCCAGGTCTTGAATGAAAACACAGTTTTATTTCCTAGGACGACAAAAAGTGAGCGCTTTCGCCAAAAGGCTTCTTCAGACTTATAAAATAGCACTCCATACTTCAGTTTAAATATAACTATCTCTAAGATTATTGGTTAAAAATTTAATGACGTTGTGACAGTACATGCTTGTACGAAGCAATCAGCATACTTGTATAAACAAGTGCTCAGGCTCAACTTAAAAACAATCCTTAAAACATTTCAAAGGGCAACAACCAAAATTCATTTATAAATACATACATAGGAGCATTTATGCCTCAATACTAACACTACTATAAAAAACTGCTATAAAAAACATTTACTAAAAAATCTGTTTGGGTTCAGACATTGTATACTTATGTAAAACATTTGGGCATTTGTACTTTAATACTAACGCTGCCATAAAAAACATTTGCTAAAAAATCTATCAAAGTTCGGTCATTGCAAGCTTATGCCAAAGACAGCATACTTATGTAAACAAACACTCAGGCTCAGTTTAAAAACAGTCCTTAAGACAATTCAAAGGGCAGACTAACAATATTCATGTAGAAATACATACATTTAAGCTATTATGCCTTTGTACTAACACTGTCATGTGGGCACTTGCCAAAAGATCTATGGGAATTCCATAATATGATGTTACAGAAGTTACTTAGGTCTATAAACTCTCCTATTCTTAAGGATAGGCTTAATCTGGACCTTGTCATTTAGTCCTGGTTGTGTGTCAGCTCTTAATCTAATGATCCATCTCACTTCACATTCTAACGTCAAATTAACTATATCCCCACCCCTGAAGCCATTATATATTTCCTGTAAGACATGGAATTTGAAAGTATGTAGTGCACCCAAAGCCTGGTGATGTCTGGCCAAGGCATTGGTATCAGAGCCTATTCTTATATTATAATTATGTTCTCTAATACGATCTTTCAAGGCTCGGTTAGTCTTGCCTACATAAAATGATGTGCACGCTACACATCTTGCTATGTAAACCACATTGATACTATTACAATCAGTCCCAGTATTAAAATAATACCTTTGATTCGTAACTGGGTGGACAAAAACAGTTGCATCACTAATATACTCACAGTGATTGCATGCACCACACGGCAGAGTGTTTTTAATTAAATTATCTGATTTCTCTTTCATCTTCATCTTTTTAGGGGCACATAATAACCTTTTCAGGTTGGGTCTATTCTTAAATGCAAAGCTAGGTTTTGGACCAACTAATTCCCTGACTTCTTGATCAGATGTTAAGATGTCCCAATGTTTATCATATAGTTCTTTTAATATCTTAGTATCTCTCGTATAATTTAAAATAGGTCTTACTATTCCTTTAGAAGATTGTATAGTGCCTTCATTATTCCTTTCAGCCTCTAAAAAATATGGTTTAGCTGTAGTGGTACGTAACATATCTACTTCTGTTATCACTTTTTCTATCAAACCTTTGTCATACCCCCTTTCAGTAAATCTCTCTTTTAACTCTGTTACTTCACTTTTATAGTCATCTTCTATCGGGTTATATCTGGAAGCTCTTATAAACTGGCCTTTCAAGATATTATGAAAAACATGACCAGGATGCATACTATTTTGATGAAGCAGGGTGTTCCTATGACATAATTTCCTATGAATGGATGTGTTTAATAATCCATTATCTAACCTAGATATTTCCACATCTAAAAAGGAGATGTTAGTGCATGAAAAATTAAGAGTAAATTTTAAGAAACTGGTAGATTTATTGAGAAATTCAACCAGGATGTGCAAATGTCCAGCATCTCCATACCATAGAAAAAACAAATCATCTACAAACCTACGGTAAAATCTCACGTAACTCTTAAAGAGGACAGATTTAAATAATACCTCATCTTCCCAGGCAGCCATTACCAAGTTGGCGTAGCTATTGGCACATGAAGTGCCCATAGCTACGCCATCCTTCTGAAGGTAAATTCCTTCACCAAAAACAAAAATGTTGTTATTCAGTATAGTCTCAAGATATAAAGTTATGAGGTCAATTTTGGTAGGAGAGAAGTTAGAATGTGTGGACATATAATTCCTCACATAACATACACCTATCTCATTAGGTATCATGGTAAATAGACTGACTACATCCAAAGTCACAAACCAAAGCTCAGTGTCTCGATTCAAGTCCTTGGTATTTGTATATAAATCCAGCATAAACTGTTTACTATCTTTCAAAATAGTACTGTTCATATCTACTAGGGGTCTCAAAATTGCTTCGGTGTAAATGGAAAGTGGTTCAGTGACCCATCCTTGTCCCGCCACAATGGGTCTCATGGGTGGATTCATGGCAGATTTGTGTATCTTAGGTAGACCCTGAATAATTGGCAGCTTAGGGTCATTAACTTTGAAATACATATATAGTTCTTCAGTTATACTAAAATTCAACACCAAATCATCTAGTGTATTATAGACATCTAACACCTTCTGCTTCACCACTTCCATATCAATCTTTATATATGAAGTCTCATCACTTAAAAGACTGTGCATTCTATGTTCGTAATCAAGTGTGTCCATCAAGACTATGGGACCCCCCTTATCTGCTGGCCTAATGGTTATAGTACTGTCATCTCTTAATGTTCTCAGTGCACCTCTCTGCTTGTAATTTAAATTCTGTCCATGTTTCGTATGCTTGTATGTTAAAAAATGTTGATAAGTTTCATCCTCTAATACTCTACCAAAAACCTCCAAAGATGGACATAAATGTGGTACATAAGTGCTGTTGGTACGAAACCTAATGGAATTATTATCAGTACTGTTTATCCCAAAGTTTACTTTAAGCTGTAAATTCCTTGTGAATAATTTGGTATTAATAATAGAGTCCACTACATCATCCCTGCCAGTGGGTATAAAATTTAAGCCTCTATTCAACAGGTGTTCTTCTTCTTTATTCAAAATCTTACTAGATAGATTTACTATTAGCGTGGAACCCTTTCCCACATTTTTTTCAAAGTGGGACCCTGATATTCTTCGAACGATCCCTTCCTTTTGTGCCTCCCCCTGCTGGCAGATCTTCTCCCTGCTGGAACTTTGTCCTGTACTATAGGGAAAGGGATGTGACTATTCTCCGTCTGTACAACAATGGCATTACTACCTGTCACTACTTTTGGTCTCACTACGGCCTCAGTCGTAGTTGTTGTCCCAGGGTTAACATTCATATCATCAGGAACAACCTCTATACCATCCTGTTGTAACAGAATAGGAACCCTATTCGCCTCAAAGTTTATATTGTTAGCGTTGCACTGCGATAAAACATCCGTATTTGATGTTATCAGAATTTGTTTATTACCGGTACTTGAGGTAGGCCTCAGTTGATTCATAACTGTGCCTTCCCTTCGGTTGTCGACAGTAGCTGGGTGCTTCATAGTTAAAACAGTTTCATTAGATACATTAGCATTACTAAATCCCGTGTTATTAATGTTTTCATTGAATGTCTGCTCCCTAGGCCACATAAACACATTATTGTTATTAAAGTCCCTAACATCTCTAGCTATTTTGACCTTTTTCTGCTCCAATAAACGTTTTTCCAATAGCATTATATCATCCAACACCCTTTCAACTCTATTACGTGTCACATCATTATCATACTTCTTACTTAAGTTATCAAAACAGTTATTAACATGTTCTTTTAACTGATTTTCTTCGGGTGCATGATATTCAATAAGCAAGCGCATATAACTATAACTCAGATTCATGTTTAATTGTTGCCATTTATATAAAAGTTCGGGGAATCTATTCCCGGAGGTGGGCATTTTAAGTATGTATTATCTTTTTAAATAAACAAGCTTCGAAGTACATTCTCTGTACCTGTAATCTTTTTAGTTTAATGAAATTCACTTCAAAGTCCTGTAAATCATTCAAAAAGTCCATTGAAGTATTCACCGTTCTCTCGTTGTCCCTTGCTTCCATGCTTGGTAAATAGTCTATTAGAACGTTATCCTCACCAAGCTTGAAAGCGTCGTATACTCTTGCTAGTATCATCCCTCTCTATGGGTGCCGGCACATACGCTAGTTCAACGTTGGAGTCGTCAATATTAGCCATGCTTCTTAGGTGCTGTACCAAATAATAAAATATGCACACAACAACAGAAAGGAGTACAGCACTCACTCGAAGCAAGGGAGAAGCGTGTCTGAATAAAGCATAAAAATGATCAATCACCATACGCACGCTCTCCCTTAACAAACGCTAAAGACACTCCTATAGTGCTTCTATAGTTCCAAAAAGGGAAATTTCTTCTTTACCCAAGAGTTCAAAGTCTCTGCCAAGATGTAATAGACTGATAAATAAAATCCACGGAATCCAGGTCTTGAATGAAAACACAGTTTTATTTCTAAAAAGTGGCGCTTTACCAAAAGGCTTCTTCAGACTTATAAAATAGCACTCCATACTTCAGTTTAAATATAACTATCTCTAAGATTATTGGTTAAAAATTTAATGACATTGTGACAGTACATGCTTGTACGAAGCAATCAGCATACTTGTATAAACAAGTGCTCAGGCTCAACTTAAAAACAATCCTTAAAACATTTCAAAGGGCAACAACCAAAATTCATTTATAAATACATACATAGGAGCATTTATGCCTCAATACTAACACTACTATAAAAAACTGCTATAAAAAACATTTACTAAAAAATCTGTTTGGGTTCAGACATTGTATACTTATGTAAAACATTTGGGCATTTGTACTTTAATACTAACGCTGCCATAAAAAACATTTGCTAAAAAATCTATCAAAGTTCGGTCATTGCAAGCTTATGCCAAAGACAGCATACTTATGTAAACAAACACTCAGGCTCAGTTTAAAAACAGTCCTTAAGACAATTCAAAGGGCAGACTAACAATATTCATGTAGAAATACATACATTTAAGCTATTATGCCTTTGTACTAACACTGTCATGTGGGCACTTGCCAAAGATCTATGGGAATTCCATAATATGATGTTACAGAAGTTACTTAGGTCTATAAACTCTCCTATTCTTAAGGATAGGCTTAATCTGGACCTTGTCATTTAGTCCTGGTTGTGTGTCAGCTCTTAATCTAATGATCCATCTCAATTCACATTCTAACGTCAAATTAACTATATCCCCACCCCTGAAGCCATTATATATTTCCTGTAAGACATGGAATTTGAAAGTATGTAGTGCACCCAAAGCCTGGTGCACATATTTTTTAGAGGCTGAAAGGAATAATGAAGGCACTATACAATCTTCTAAAGGAATAGTAAGACCTATTTTAAATTATACGAGAGATACTAAGATATTAAAAGAACTATATGATAAACATTGGGACATCTTAACATCTGATCAAGAAGTCAGGGAATTAGTTGGTCCAAAACCTAGCTTTGCATTTAAGAATAGACCCAACCTGAAAAGGTTATTATGTGCCCCTAAAAAGATGAAGATGAAAGAGAAATCAGATAATTTAATTAAAAACACTCTGCCGTGAGGTGCATGCAATCACTGTGAGTATATTAGTGATGCAACTGTTTTTGTCCACCCAGTTACGAATCAAAGGTATTATTTTAATACTGGGACTGATTGTAATAGTATCAATGTGGTTTACATAGCAAGATGTGTAGCGTGCACATCATTTTATGTAGGCAAGACTAACCGAGCCTTGAAAGATCGTATTAGAGAACATAATTATAATATAAGAATAGGCTCTGATACCAATGCCTTGGCCAGACATCACCAGGCTTTGGGTGCACTACATACTTTCAAATTCCATGTCTTACAGGAAATATATAATGGCTTCAGGGTGGGGATATAGTTAATTTGACGTTAGAATGTGAAGTGAGATGGATCATTAGATTAAGAGCTGACACACAACCAGGACTAAATGACAAGGTCCAGATTAAGCCTATCCTTAAGAATAGGAGAGTTTATAGACCTAAGTAACTTCTGTAACATCATATTATGGAATTCCCATAGATCTTTTGGCAAGTGCCCACATGACAGTGTTAGTACAAAGGCATAATAGCTTAAATGTATGTATTTCTACATGAATATTGTTAGTCTGCCCTTTGAATTGTCTTAAGGACTGTTTTAAACTGAGCCTGAGTGTTTGTTTACATAAGTATGCTGTCTTTGGCATAAGCTTGCAATGACCGAACTTTGATAGATTTTTTAGCAAATGTTTTTTATGGCAGCGTTAGTATTAAAGTACAAATGCCCAAATGTTTTACATAAGTATACAATGTCTGAACCCAAACAGATTTTTTAGTAAATGTTTTTTATAGCAGTTTTTTATAGTAGTGTTAGTATTGAGGCATAAATGCTCCTATGTATGTATTTATAAATGAATTTTGGTTGTTGCCCTTTGAAATGTTTTAAGGATTGTTTTTAAGTTGAGCCTGAGCACTTGTTTATACAAGTATGCTGATTGCTTCGTACAAGCATGTACTGTCACAACGTCATTAAATTTTTAACCAATAATCTTAGAGATAGTTATATTTAAACTGAAGTATGGAGTGCTATTTTATAAGTCTGAAGAAGCCTTTTGGCGAAAGCGCTCACTTTTCGCCCTAGGAAATAAAACTGTGTTTTCATTCAAGACCTGGATTCCGTGGATTTTATTTATCAGTCTATTACATCTTGGCAGAGACTTTGAACTCTTGGGTAAAGAAGAAATTTCCCTTTTTGGAACTATAGAAGCACTATAGGAGTGTCTTTAGCGTTTGTTAAGGGAGAGCGTGCGTATGGTGATTGATCATTGATATCAGAGGGTAGTTTATCACAGTATATCACAAATCTAGATGGCAACACCCAGATCTGCTCTGAGTTACAGCACAAAGGCATGAAAATTACAGAACCAACTGATATTGCCAACATCCTGGCAGATCAGTTCAGTGCTAACTTTACCCCCCTCTCACTCCATAAAGGGCCCATATCTATACAGGAGGAATGCAGACTCCCTGTAATCACAACTACGCAGGTAAAAGCTGCACTCTCTAAAGCCAAAAACACAGCATCCATGGGACCGGACAACATCCCAGGCTGCGTTTTACATGAACTTCAGAATGAACTGGCTCCCCACTTAAGTACCATGTTCAATAATAGCCTCGCATCAGGCTTTGTGCCCACTGAATGGCGCACAGCAACAGTTATCCAACTCCACACAGGGGGAGCCATCACTGATCCCAGGAACTATCGACCTTTTATCCTGATGAGCCTGGTCTGCAAGGCCATGGAACGTATCATCATGGAACTCATAAACAAAGACATTGGTAACCTCCAAAATCTGGATCCCACCCAGTTCGGGTTATTGAAAGGCAGATCATGCCTCCTGAACCTGATCGACTTCTTTGAGGCAGTCACCAAAGTCGTGGATGAGGGTAAGGTGGTTCACACAGCCTATCTTGACCTTGCCAAGGCTTTCGACACCATCCCCCATTCTGGAATTATAGCTAAACTCACTAAACTAGGTATAAATCCCTACATCACCAGATGGGTTGCCAACTGACTCACTGACAGAACCCACATTATAAAAGTTGCAGACTCCAAATCTGACCTCAAGGCAGTGACAAGTGGAGTGCCACAGGGTTCTGTCCTGGGACCTCTCCTGTTTGGTATCTACTTCTCTAAAGTACAGGCTAACACACCAGGCCTCTGGCTGATGAAGTTCACAGATGACTGCAAACTAGGAGCCATAGTCAAGTCCCCAAATGATGTGGACATCCTACAAAAGGGCCTCACTGAGACAGATGCCTGGTGTCAGAACCATGGCCTCAAGCTCAATGCCAAAAAGTGCAGTGTCATCCCCTTTGGTAAAAACTCTGTACCCATGAACTACCACATAGGCAGCAATCTACTTAACACTGAATGCATGATAAGAGACCTTGGGACCCAGGTGGACAGTAGTCTCTCCTTTGATAGTCACATCGCTACAGTAGTCAGGAAGTCCTTCTATGTGGCACACTTCAAAATAATAGGGTTCTTATCCAGGAAAAAAAGAGGTCATTGTTCCCCTCTACTCGTCACTCATTAGACCCATTATAGAATACAATGCCCCTTTTGGAATGTACCTCACAAGACATCTGCAGCAGCTGGAAAGGCCACAGAAGTACCTCACAAAGAGGATTACTGGCCTCAAACAAATGCCCTACACTGACCGCCTCAAAAAACTCCAACTTTACTCCGTAGCATATTGCCTACTCTGGGATGATCTCTGCCTAACATATAAAGTTATGTCAAACCTAGAGCTGTTGGACATGCTACACCTAAAGAAATCCCAATCCCTCCAAGCTACACTCTCTAGGGACCTAAATCTTGTCACCACAATAAACAGGACTCACTGGAGGGATAGATTCCTGTCCCAGAGACTTCCTATACTCTGGAACAAGCTACCCATCTATGTCAAGCAAAGTTCTTCATTAGCACTCTTCAAGAAAAATCTTGATGAGTGGATGGGAAATAGGAAATACACCCCGGGGATCACTTCTGTGTCTCTGCTGGACAGTGGCACAGGAAAATAACTTTCTTGGGTGGCGTAAGCTATGGTACCTTGCTGGCTAGGCTTACGTAGGCCCTTGGGCCAATAGCCTAGTACCTACCTATGAACCTATGCATGGTTCTTTATCTGTTCCAGGTACTACGACTTACATAAAATAAAATGAAAGCCCTCAGTGAGCACTGACAAATAGGCAGAAGCAACGCAGCTATCAGCTTATTTGTTTAGCTGAACTTGGGGACACTTCATATGCAGGCACAGAAGGTAGAACTTTGTTTCCATTTTTGAATTTGTAGCTTGTGGTTGTCACTGTAAGTATTTGCTTCATAGCAAGAGACATGATATTAACAGCACTTAGGATTGTCAAGCACCTTTCTAAGTGCTGCAAATAACTAGTGATGCACTAAAGTATGTTTAACTAGCTTGTCTTTCTTTTGATATCAGAGTATAATCATGGCACTCCATGCTGTACAGTACAATTATTAGTCTATATGAATTTTCTAGATAAGTGCAAGCCACACAATGGAGGCAGAGCACACTCTATCACTGCATCACTATCAGCACACTAAATTAGGACACTCCATATATACTCGGTTTATAACAAAAAGTCTGCCATACCCATATTTAAAGTATTTCATAACTTACTTAGACTAACAACACCACATCTGGGGATTAATTTACCAGTCTATTGACATCAGACCAGTATGACATAATTATATCTAGCAGACTAAATGTATACATACTCTGCTTTGTTTGGACTTGCATATTACTAAGACACACCTGAGGTATGCAAACAGATCAACTTGCATCTTCAGCACAGTCAGCATTATGGAGTCTGCCTAGGACATCTCTGTAACTGAGGCCACACCATGCTGCCTGAATACTTCCATAACATAATTCATCATATATACTCAGAAATGCATTCAGGTTTGTAATTTTATACCTCACCTACTGACCCATCATTGGATACTTGATCTATATCCTAAATATTATTAAAATGCAACACACACACATATTGCACATTAATTTGGTCACAGATACCTTACCTACTGTTAAACCTGTACCCTCCTGTTTCATTTTAGTCCTTTGCTTACCAGATGGGGCCTGCTTGATGCTCTGACATGGACAAAATAATATTGTTTTAAGCACTGCAGGAAAATCAGCTTGCCATATACAGTGGATTATACACACTTATAAATGCTGTAAGAAGTAATCACATTATTGCATATAAAAGTGGATCACAGTGACATTGCCGTTTGTAAAATTATAGTCCATAAATAATCGGTCTGTGTACCATGACTTACATGGCACATGGCCTGGCACATCTTGAGTACTACTTCCTTGGCCATTTTTATATTGAATTTGATATGGATACCACTGTAAGCCAACCCATTTTAATGGATCTGTTTAATGTGCTTCTGTGATGCAGCCCACCACATGGTACATAGCAATGCAAGTTCAGCATAACATTGTTCACCTCATGACATATAACAAAGATAGCTTTGCCATAGTTTGCCACATCTCGTATAATGTATGTGCATGATCCATCACATGTCATATAGAAAGGGTAGCTCTGCTATGGAGCTTACTGCATCCCATCTAACATGTTTATGATTCATCGTATAGCACACAACAAGGGTGACTCTGACATGTAGCTTGCTTATCATATGCTGCATAACATGTGTGCATATCAACCACATAGCATATAACATGGGTAGTTCTGCCATAAAGCTAAACAACCTGTATAATATGTGCATGCTTATTCAAATTGCATTTAACATTGGTAGCTTTCTGCTAGTTAATTTACTATGTGTTGTGTTTTGAGTTCATGATCCATCACATGGCGCATTACAAGAGTGGCTCTGCAATGTAACTTACCTCTTGCTGTGCTACATGCATGCATGATCCATCACATGGCATATAACAAGGGCGGCTCTGCCTTTTAGCTTACCATATGCTTTATAACATGTGTGCATGGTCCATCTCATGGTGCATAATATGGGTAGCTGTGCTATTTAGCTTACTGTATCCTATAAACCATGTGTGCATTATCCATCATACAGCATATAATAGGCAGAACTATGTCATGTAGCTTAACACATACTGCATATCATACGCGTGTGATCCATCACATGGCATATAACAAATCCATGCAGCCTACAACATGGTGAATAGTATAAATGCATGAACCAACTAATGGAGTATAGCAGGCATAGTTTTGTAATGTAACTTTTCCCTTACTGTATAATATCAGTAATATGTTCATAGGTTCATAGGTAGGTACTAGGCTATCGGCCCAAGGGCCTAAGTAGGCCTAGCCAACAAAGTTCCTTGGCTTACGCCAACCCAAGAAAGTTCATTTCCTGTGCCCCTGTTGAGCAGAGCCACAGAAGTGATCCCCGGGGTGTATTTCCTATTTCCCATCCACTCATCAATATTTTTCTTGAAGAGTGTTAATGAGGAACTTTGCTTGACTTAGATGGGTAGCCTGTTCCAGATTATAGGAAGTCTCTGGGACAGGAATCTATCCCTCCAGCAAGTCCTGTTTATTGTGGTGACAAGGTTTAGGTCCCTAGAGCATGTAGTTTGGTGGGATTAGGATTTTTTTAGGTGTAGCATGTCCAATAGCTCTGGGTTTGACATAGCTTTATGTGTTAGGCAGAGATCACCTCGGAGTAGGCGATATGCTACAGAGTACAGCTGGAGTTTTTTGAGACAATCAGTGTAAGGCATCTGTTTGAGGCCAGTAATTCTCGTTGTGAAGTACTTCTGTGGCCTTTCCAGCTGCTGCAGATGTCTTGTGAGGTACATTCCACAAGGGGCGTTGTACTCTATAATGGGTCTAATGAGTGTCGAGTAGAAGGGAACAATTACATCTTTTTTCCTGGATGAGAACCCTTTTGTGATGAGGTGTGCCATGTATAAGGATTTCTGACTACTTTGGCAATGTGATTATCAAAGGAGAGACTACTGTCCACCTGGGTCCCAAGGTCTCTTATCACACATTCGATGTTAAGAAGACTGCTGCCTATGTGGTAGTTCATGGGTACAGAGTTTACCAAAGGGGATAACAATGCACTTTTTGGCATTGAGCTTGAGGCCATGGCTCTGACACTAGGCATCTGTCTCAGTGAGGTCCCTCTGTTGGATGTCCACATCATTTGGGGACTCGACTATAGCTCCTAGTTTGCAGTCATCTGCGAACTTCATTAGCCAGAGGCCTTCTGTGTTAGCCTGTACTTCAGAGAAGTAGATACCAAACAGGAGAGGTCCCAGGACTGAACCC
Organism: Protopterus annectens; assembly: GCF_019279795.1. NCBI lineage: Eukaryota > Metazoa > Chordata > Ceratodontiformes > Protopteridae > Protopterus > Protopterus annectens. The sequence goes on along the minus strand of NC_056739.1, from coordinate 1,923,915,411 downwards.
TGTGGTACTCCACTTGTCACTGGTTTGAAGTCAGATTTGGAGTCTGCAACCTTTACAGTGTTAGTTCTGTCAGTGAGTCATTTGGCAACCCAGCTTGTGACATAGGGATTTATACCTAGTTTAGTGAGCTTAGCTATAATTCCAGAATGGGGGATGGTGTCGAAAGCCTTGGCAAGGTCAAGATAGGCTGTGTGAACCACCTTACCCTTGTCTACCGCTTTGGTGACTGCCTCAAAGAAGTCGACCAGGTTCAGGAGGCAAGATCTGCCTTTCACAAACCCGAACTGGGTGGATGAGTGTATGATTCATCTCATGGAGTAAAACAAGTGCAACTCTGCCATGTAGCCCATCAAACAGTGCATACAATGAACATATGATTCATACACTGAAGTATAACAAGGATAGCTCTGCCATGTACCCTACCATGTGTTGTACAGCAAGCAAAGGCATGCATGTGTATAACAAACAAATGAATGCAGCAGAATGTGATGAATGAAATGCCATATAGAATATCTCTGCAGATCACTGAAATACACAGAACAGAAAGGAAACAACTGCAACACACACTTCTGATTAGTGTCTGTCAAGTGTACTTCTGCCATATAGTTTCCTGAACATATAATTAATGCTTATCATTGCCTTGGCACATTCCACCTACTGGACCCAGCTCCTCAAATTGTTACCTCTGCCATACAGCCTACCCAATAAAGGCTATCAATATTTCTAGACAACACCCTTCCCTCATGTCACTTAAGAAAGTTAAGCTTATTTTTATCTGACAAAGTCTGTTTGGTGTTGTCTCACTCACCAGCCTAGAGACAGAACCCACTGAACTCAGAGTTCAAGACCACTGTCCCATACCTCTCAACCTCTCAGTGCAAGATATCTGGACAAAGCCCAAAACAGTAGGGGACAATGGCCCAAAAATAGGGACAGATTTTAAATATTACTCCTAGAAACTTAGAAAGTTGTTAAAATAATAGGATTTGTGTTAGCATGCATTTTCTAAAGGTATGAACTCGGAAACTCAAATGCATGTCATGATTTAGTGGCTTCAATCCTCAGTGATTTGCCAGAAAATTAAACAATTTATGTGAAACACACCAAAAATATGAGGCAAACATGTCTATATTCTGTGAAAATCTGAAGAGTTGAAAAGTAGACTACCCACATAACCATCTACCCAGTAGACTTTAGGCAACTAGCTATGTAAGTTCCCTCCTCCAAAAATTTCAGCAGTGATTCAGCAAAACTGGCAACGAGAATTTGAAAAGCATGCTAGAAACTAGATTTCTGGCTGTCAAGGAATGTTTGAGTGACAATGTCTGATCTCTTTTTTTCTGATGGAGGGATGTGTTTTCATTGTTCAAGAGCATCTCCTGGTGTGCCAAGAAGACAAGCAGATAATTGTCCTGGTCCACGTCAATAAATACACAACACCGAATGACATTTGATGACCTTTATTAAACTTCCATAAACATAATTGTTAACCAATAATTATAAATTTCAACCAAAACAAGACACAGGTAATAACATCCATGGAAGAAAACATAAAATAACCATAAGGGCAGTGTAGCCACTCACCCTTGATAAGCAGTGAACCCACTTGCTCACTTATCTTTGCAAGAACAAGACAGCGTTTCCCCGCTCACCTTCAATTTATTGAAGTACACCACCATGCAAATAAGCATCTCTGCTTGCTTATTAATTTATCCAACAGAGCAATCGCTCACTTTCCTTCCCAACTTATTGAATTGCACATCCAACACCAGGGGGGGAACAGAAGAGGGCAAGCCTGCCACTCTTCTCCACCTACCTAAACTGAAATAACCACAATCCCACTAATAAAAAAGGGGGCGGGCGGGAGGGTAGCAAGTTCATGCCAAAAATGTGACTCCTACCTCAGTTACACTTGACAAAACCCTCTAAGCCCCTCCTTTCCCTTACCTCATTTCCTCCTAGACATCCCTCCCTTCCATTTAACCCTATCCCCCCCTTACTCTCTTAATTCCTGCTAATCTATGTATCTAGCCCCACTTGAAGATGTCCCAGGACAAAATGGTCTGTTCCAAACCTTATTTGTCCTGGTCCACTTCAATAAACACACAATACCGAATGACATTTGACGACCTTTATTAAACTTCCATAAGCATGATTGTTAACCAATAATTATAAATTTCAACCAAAACATGACACACGTGATAACATCCATGGAAGAAAACATAAAATAACCATAAGGGCAGTGTAACCAGTCACCCTTGATAAGCAGCATCCCCTAGTTGCTCACTTATCTTTCCAATAACAAGGCAGCATTACCCTACTCATCTTCAATTTATTGAATTACACCACCATGCAAATAAGCAGCTCTGCTTGCTTATTAACTTATCCAACAGAGCAACTGTGCACTTTCCTTCCCAACTTATTGAATTGCACATCCAACACTGGAGGGGGAACAGAAGAGGGCAAGCCTACCCCTCTTCTCCACCCACCAGCCTGACCAGGCTGTTCCCCCTCTCTCCGACTAAACTTCCAGCAATCTAGCCACCAGTGAGGCACTAGATCAAACATCATTCGGTGTACCCATCCTCCCTAACCAAACTGGATCAAAGTTATTACCTCCTACCCTATACATAATTAATGAAACATCCAAGTACCTAACAGCTTACAACAAACCACTGACCCCTCTCTTATGCTAAGGTAGCAAACCATACCCTCATCACCTATCATAACTACTGCCCATGATCTAATTAAACCATACCAACCATCCAATGGAAGCATTGCAATGATACCAACAGCATTACCAGCCGCTGGACCCACTACTAAGCCCACTGCCACTGAAGCCAAGCCAAGGCAATTGGATATCACCGTGCAACCCCCACAACCTGCTAATCCCCCTACCCCTGATGTCTGCAACAGCATATGACCAATTCCAAATAAGATCCCCCCGCTACCCATAAAACAGTGTAAAATTCAACCCTGATGCTCCTCATACAAGATCAGACCAAAACAAGATATTACCTTGTGACTGCAGGGAAGAAAAACATAACAAATCAACAACTCCATATTCAGCTGCACTTCTGGCAACCCGTGACCTCATTTCATACTGCTCCATCAGCCAAAAACCCTCCTCAGTTTCTTCTCTCACCTGTCAAGTCCACATTTCTTCTGTCTCCAAGTAATACCAACTCTGCATGTCCCCATCTGCACTCAGAGCGATCTGTAAAAGAAAAGACTGTAAATACTCCACACACACGCATAATCAAAATTCTTAATTATCATTATACACTACCCCGGCATATCTCATTCATCAACTGCATAAAATGCAGACACTATCAGCTGCAAAACACCCCTGAAAATTGAAATGTCCTACCAGAGATCCCCATAAAATAACCTCCCAACTCCCATAGTAACAGTACACAGATACCCCTGCAAAATAAAACAAGGTCTTATTTTATAGATAAAATTATCACCCTTCTACCAACGCAGGAGGCCTCAACAAAATTAATCATTAGACAAAGAAAATTAAAACCATCCATAATCCTGCTATACAGCCATTTACAAAAAACATAGACATAAATACCCCCTATGGCTCCACCTATGTGCCCTTAGGACAAGGAGAAGATTCACCCTTATCCGTCTTAACAAAGAACCAGATGCACTGCACTCTGGATTGTGAAATCTCACTTACGTGAACATGGCTAGGTTATGAAAAACCTTAGAACCATTAGTTTGGAACCCACCACAAATACAGAATATTGCAAACTTGTTATCATGGTGTTTACACACCTCGACCCAGCCTCCCACCACAGCTACCCTATCTTCCAAATAAAATTACACAATAACCATAAGTGAAACATTGATAAATAATCGACTTAAGGGCCCTAAAACCATTAACCTAATAAATTCCTATGCCTAAAATAGCTGCGCGTCCATCCCACCTGCGAGAACCCCAAGAACCCTCATAAACTTCCACAACCCTGCTTAACCCAGCCTTAAGATACACCTTTTTCACTTGCCACTACATTACCCAAACCACACCAAATTATTTTGATTACCTAAACTTTATAAATCTTTTTATACAGCCTATAGTTCTATAACTATTAACCAATTGGTTGATATGCTACAAGTACAGTTAGATACAATACAAATTAAATATGAGAATCAACCCGTTACCCTGTGTATATGCAGCAAAACCAATCACTATGCCCACCCTTTACCACCTGCCTTAAGCTAGTTGTCCGATCTGGGGACTGTCATATAATCCACCAATATCTGTATTCAACTATTGCTACCCCTAACTACACTTAGAATATACCACATCTGATCAAATGGTCCTGAAACTAACCTTAAGTGCCACTGAGGCAACTCTTGTCCTAATTAAATTCTGCAGCCCTAACTAAACCCCGCAAACCCACCTGAACTAATCCCTTCTGGCACCTTGATAATACCCTCAGACGGCACTTCCAGACAAACCACATGGTCAAACTGTTCAAGCAACGTATGCCATATGAAACTGAAGCAAAAAGCTTGGAATGCAAATGTCTGTCTTAAACTCTAACAATGCCTCTTAATGACTGTGGACAAGGCCATCAGTCGTGGGGGAATAAGCATACCTACATATAACTCCTAAAATTAGAAACTTGCTAAAACAGGTTCTGCATTACCTTGAATGTTCAGATGGGTATGAAGTCTTAAACTCCATCGTCCATCACCAGGTCCTAAATTTAACCCTCAATGTTTTATCAAAGCTTGTCCAGAAACCACAATCCTATAAGAAATAGAATAAAAGTATGAGGCAAAATGTGTGCAACCTGCCAAATCCAGAAAGTTGAAAGGTATACTCAGCAGAAGTTTTAAAGGTCCCTCTGCCCACATCTGCAAAGCAGCTAACTCAGGCTCTGTCACAACCAGTAAAAGGAGCTGACCACCCAGAATAACTCTCCACCCTTCTACAAAGGCAGAAACTCTAGAACCGTGCAAGAGGGTCTAAAAGTAAATCTAAGTCCATCAGTAACGTCACCGAAAGTCAGCAACAGCCAAGAGGCATACATGGGAAACCTCACTAAACCCATCTGGTAGGAAAACATCCCTTCCCTTCCATAATTAGTCTATTCTTCTAACAGTTCTTGAACAAAACAAGGCACACCCAGCTAGTAATAAGTCTAGCCAGCAGATCCCCTGCCAAAGGGACTTGCTGTTGTGTGGACAACCAAAGTCATCCCCAAACTTTCTCATTTATATTTATTTATTTATTTGTGTATGCCAGCAGTAATCCCCCATCCTCCCCCCAGTGATCACAATGCCAGGAGGCATGAGCACTCCAACTGTCCCCGGAGTATGTCAACAAACCAGCATCACCCAACATCCCCCACAAATACTCCCATGCCATTCAGGAATGAAACAACTGCCTGGCCCCTTGCCAGTAGTCCGCAATGCAAGTTTAGAATGACCCAAGCATAATTACTAACTAATGACCTTCATACTTTCTCAGAGCCCTACCTCCCCACCTCCTAGAGCAAGAGAGCTATACAAAGTCACAAGTAAAAATGGGACAAAGACCCAGCACAGAAACAATTTTAACTTAATGTTCTTACTAACTTGAACAGGTTTACATCAGGCTGAAACTCAATTAGCCATCAATATTTTCTAAAGTTACCTTTAATAATTTGCCAGCAATATGCCAGCAACCAATTTTATGAAAACAAACCAACATACAAGGTAAAATCTGGACATTCAGCAAGAATCTGGACAGGTAAGAGATATGGCCAGGCCCACCGAATTCACCACTCCTACCACTTCAGCAGCCCCTGTGATACACAGCCATATTAACTAATTTCATGAACCTTAATCATACTTTGACTCAAGAACAGGGTGATTCCTATAGTCAAATAGGGTACCAGTGTCAAAACTATGCTGACTTGACACTAACTTGCCATGCCTCCCCCAAATGTACATAACCAGTAGAGACTCAAATACCCTGCCATTCAGCTAATCGATCTAGGACTATCTAGCAGCCAGCAACTCACATACCCCACCCACAGAGAAGACACAGATCCGATTTGTGCCACACACAGACCTGCGGCTCCCAAGAACGTCAACCCAAATGTTGAGCACTGCCAGCCCAACAGCAAAAGAGTGTTTTTTTTTTTTATAATCTTTTATCCCTCTGGTAATGGAGCATGTGATTCCTCATTCTCACAACCTCCAAGGATGGAACAAACATGTAGTCAAACGTGACTTTTTTTTTTATATCCTCATTATTTCTCCATGAACGCATTTTCTGCAGATGACTGCACCAGTCATCAACAAGAGCCAAGCAAACACACAATCCATTTATGTGCATGTATTCTGCAGGTGATACGACAAGAACACAAAGTCAGTGCAACACCACCCCCCCACAGCATGACAAGCACATCCAACGAAAGCCTGCGAAAACCATGCAACCACCATTTTCTTCCCCTTCATCTGGACTGAACAGTCAACTGAAAGAGACCCCAAAATTCTCGTCTTTACAGTAAATGCAGAAAGAGTTCAACTCAGCATTGACCGGCTTAGTCAAATAACAATACGGTCACGATTGTAAGTACTCAGGACTATGTTTAATTTTCCAGATACCTGCATAAGTGTGATAGAATTAGCAGTGCGAGCACTAGCACTTCAACGGGAACTGCGCATGTGTGAAGCAGTCATTCCACTCTGGTCTTCCTCACCACCCTGAAGTAAATACTTCCCAAAATACCTGAGCTATTGTGCTAACACCCTCCCATTTCAGGCAACAGCTGTAGCTAAGACTGTAACAAGCTATAACTGAGATGAACTGGTTGAATATTTTGTGGTGAACTCTTCAGCAGTCTGTAATGATCCTAATCACTAGGTAGTTAGGAAACAAGATCTCCCACCGAAAATTTAAAAGGGGTATAAAGTGAGAACTGCCACAAACTAAGAGAACTGACTCAACTTATGCAGCTAAAACCTGAACCATCTACAGAACTTGAACTGTGAAACATGCCACGTGCCCACCGTTACTTCACCTCCCCCTATCCCCTTAACAAACAAAGCTACCCATTAATCATGGCCCATGAGAACCCCCCCCCAAATCATCACTGGCAAGTCTTGAAGTGAGGCCCCATGTGCACTAGAGTCATGCACCACTATGCCAAATCAGCTGTGTAACAGCCGTACCGGTTGGGGAGAAAAAAAATACTGGTACTTATATGTTGTAACCTAAAAACCCTCTTCCAACCATTGTTAATCTGAGGCCTACCTGAACCAGCAGATCCTAAAGGTCATCTTGGACGTAAACTCACTCTAGCAAGTTCACACCCAAAATGTGACTCCTACCTCAGTTACACTTGACAAAACCCTCTAAGCCCTCCTTTCCCTTACCTCATTTCTTCCTAGACATCCCTCCCTTCCATTTAACCCTATCCTCCCCTTACTCTCTTAATTCCTGCTAATCTATGTATCTAGCCCCTCTTGAAGATGTCCCAGGACAAAATGGTCTGTCCCAAACCTTATTTATCGATTGGACCTATGATCATATGTATGACTGCATATGTATACAAGTCCACTGGCATTCTGCACACTAGCACTAGGGGAATTTAGGGGACATTAACAAAGCTCATTGGCTAAAGGTGTAACTGATCTGATTCCTTATCAGCAATTCTTATCCTGTTGAAATGAATGAGATACTAGAGTGAAATGGTGTCTGATCAAACAGTGAATTTAATATTAGTACACAACAGTGGCAAAGAAAACAAAACTCATGCATAACATGAAAGGTATATAATGCTACTGTTTATGTGTCTCAGTGAATCTGATAATGCTGCCTCTATGCAGCACATTTTACCAGTTAATGGAAATGGAGCTCACATCTTCCATAGCACATTAGTGGTAAACAACATTTTATTTAAAGCAAAACAGACAACATTGGGTCAACAAGTGCTATCTGCACCAATTACCTTATGTTAGTGTGTCTGGCATAAATACCTTTACAGCAAAACTCTTTCCCATAACAAATAATAGTACAGGTTTAGCAGCATAACATCCCCTCATCAAGGAGTCCGGCAATCTTGTTTCCAAAGAACAAACTGCCCACTTGGAGTAGTCAAGTACCTTGACAGCAAGAACTCACTTCATCACACAGGTGCTATCCTGTAACATGATCAACCAATTGCAATCAAAGTGATATTGCTGCTGTCCATTTCAGTGTGTCTGAAAGCACCTTGTCCATTTCATAAACCAAGATAAGAAAACTGAGAATATCATTTCTCTAGCAGAAGAATCTCAGTGAACTAGCACTTCATAAAACAGCTTCCAGTTAACCTTGCTGGTATTCGGACTACAACAGGGCTACATTTGTTATTTACTGGTCAGAGAACTGAGGAAAAGCTTTCATTCTGAAGTGAAATGTGTCAGCAAAAATGATAAATTCACATTAAACAGCTCAAGAAGTGATAGCACAAAATTAAGTTCTCACTGCAAGCTTAGCGCAGAGCACTGGACAGCTAATTCTGTTTACTGCATACTTTTTGTTCCTTAATTCCTACGGTTTCTATTCTACACATGCACAGATAATTCAGGCTCTGCTGTACAAATGACCCTATGAAGCATCATGAGGCTCACAGCTTTTTTTTTACAGCAGACTGCAGTGCATCAAATCAAAAAACACATGTACTCTAAGGGTGCTCTTTGTCATGCAAGTCATTCAGGTATAAGGAGCATAATTTATGCAATGAAGCTGAGAAGTTACATTTATAACACAAATGAAAAGGATTGAATTTTGCCTCTGTACTACTGTCTCTCCTCTTTTCGGTGCTTCCATAGGCCTGGATAAAGACGTATATTTGGGATCATGACACTTTCAACACTGATTAATTACATGGTAGTTAGGCATAAAATGTGTCACTTTTTAGTGTTGTAAGCCATGAGACAGAGGCACCTGACCTCAATGTATGAAAAACAGCTTCAGGATGTATAAAATATATCATAGAAGTTTGCAATGTGAATGAAAGAGAAGATTATACATCAATACTAAGGAGTCATGTGTAAAACACCCCTTGATTTTACATATCATTTTAAGTTGGAACCAAATTTGTCATCTCACTCTTTTCCAAATGAGAAGCCACGGCGGTAGAGTGGTAGCATTGTTGCCTCACAGCAAGGGGTTTTCCTGTTCAATTCATGGCTGGAGTGCCTTCTGTGTGGAGTCTGCATGTCCTCCCCGTGGTCAATTGGCATCCGAAAGACATGTGTGAATGGGAATGCCTTTGCTGAAGGTTGGGCGTCTTGCTGGCAACTCGGCACCATAAAAAAATCTACTGCCAATCATTAGCGGACAAGAGTTCCACTGTGGCGACCCCTAACCGGGAAAAGCTGAAAAAACCAACAACAACAACTCTTTTCCAAATGCATTTTTGTATTTCATAATGAACAATAATGCAACACATTAATCAACACTGCATCAATGTTATAATAATGATATATGTGTTTCTTCTCTTATAATACTTTATTGCTTCTTTATTCTGATGATAAGATCTGGCTACCCAAAAGTAAAGTTAAACTCATGCCTGGTAGAATTTCTTTCTATGATAACGGAGATGTAGTAATTATCAGATATGGAGACATCTCAGTCAGATGTACAGTCTAATCACACAATGGCAGTTTGTTAGCATTAGCAAGTACAGTACAGAAGCAGCACAGGAAGGCTTGTAAACCTTAAAACCTGCAACATAGCCCTGTCTTCTATGGTTCGAAAATCGACAGCATTCATTTGTCTGTCCATCCCTATGCAAGTAGTAAAATGTTTGAAAAATAGATTTAACGGAATGCAAAAAACAATATACAGCGTCTTATCTCATGTTGGTTGAAAAGAGAAGGAAGGCTTCATGAACTTATTTAGAGAATACCTGTAGTCAAACATTGTACAAAAAAATTCACAAATAGTATTCTTAGTTTGGAATTCTAAGACTGAACTACATTTTATTTATGTAGAATGGCTTTTCTTCACAGAGCTTAGATGAGTTGTAGAAATTAATTTAGTAGCTGATTTCTATGGATTCATTGGGAGTGATCTGAACTCATCTTGTCATAACATCAGAACATGAATCAAGAAGATAAGTATAGGAGAAATTGGTATTCTTAGGTATCATCACCCTCAAACTTAAAAACAAGTTCCAGAGAGACAGAAGGATAAAGCTTTGAATAAGGCCCAGGTGACCCAACTTTGATTAATGGCTTGAATGTCTGCAAGATATGGTATAGGGAAGAGCAGACCCATAAGGCTATGTGTGTCTACCTGACAGGGAAATGTACTCCTGTGGGTGAGCCATTTCTTTAGACCTTGTGGAGACATGAGTTCAAAACAGGCATGCAGGCAGGACTCGAGAAGGATAGCGGTTCTGGGGAGGGGAGCAGAGATGCTTGCAGACCATTCCTCATTGAACACAATGGCCTATAAGGAAAACAGCACTTTCCTACATGATATGCATGATAGCTGCATATCTGGCTATTATATGATGACCACTCTCAAGCTGCTACATTCCCACTTACTAGGAAACAATAAGGGCTATAGATATGACATGTCCAAATGTGACAGTTGCTGCTATAGGCTGTCAGAAGGACTGATGTTAGTAGTGGTTCTCCCCAAGTACAAAGATTCCAAAGACAACCACAAGGCATTCTATAGTTACGTCAAGAATCTAAATGGCAATGCTCAGATCTGCTCTGAGTTACAACAGAATGGCATTAAATATACTGATCCCAAGGATATTGCTAATATCCTGGCAGATCGATTTAGTGCCAACTTCACCCCACTCTCACTCCCTAAAGAGCCCATCTCAATACCAAAAGATTGCCAAATTCTGATAATCATGGCCACACAGGTAGAAACCGCACTCTCCAAAGCTAAGAATACAGCATCCATGGGAACAGATGACATCCCAGGCTGTGTACTACATGAACTACAAAATGAACTGGCGCCTCACCTAAGTGTCATGTTTAATCATAGCCTCACCTCAGGCTTCGTGCCCACTGAGTGGCGCACAGCTACAGTTATCCCGCTCCACAAGGGAGGATCCAACTTAGATCCCGGGAACTACCGTCCCATCATTCTGGCAAGCCTGATTTGCAAGGGCATGGAACGCATTATCATGGAACTTATAAACAAAGACATTGGCAACCTTCAAACACTGGACCCCACCCAGTTTGGGTTTGTGAAGGGCCGATCTTGTCTCCTGAATCTGATTGACTTCTTTGAATCAGTCTCCAGAGCTGTGGACGAGGGTAAGGCAGTCCACACAGTCTATCTGGACCTCGCCAAGGCCTTTGACACCATCCCCCACTCTGGAATCATAGATAAACTTGCTAAGCTAGGCATAAATCCCTACGTCACTCGATGGGTTGCTAACTGGCTTACTGACAGAACCCAGACAGTAAAAGTAGCCAACTCCAAATCCAGCTCCAGACAAGTGACAAGTGGAGAACCTCAGGGTTCAGTCCTGGGACCACTCTTGTTTGGCATCTACTTCTCTGAAGTACAGGCCAACACTAAGGGACTCTGGCTAACAAAGTTTGCAGATGACTGCAAACTGGGACCCATTACTGAATCACCAAATGATGTGGATATTCTACAAAAGGGCCTTACAGAAACAGATGCCTGGTGCCAGAGCCATGGGCTCAAGCTTAATGCCAAGAAATGTATAGTTATCCCCTTTGGAAAAAAACATGTACCCATGAATTACTACATAGGTGGCAGGACACTAAACATCGAAAGTGTGATGAGAGACTTAGGGACACAGGTGGACAGTGGTCTCACTTTTGATAACCACATTGCCACATCAGTCAGGAAATCCTTCTATGTGGCACACCTCATCACTAAGGGCTTTTCATCCAGAAAAAAGGAGGTCATTGTCCCACTGTACTCATCCCTCAGTAGACCCATTATAGAGTATAATGCCCCGTTTGGTATGTACCTCACAAGACATCTGCAACAGCTGGAAATGCCACAGAAATACCTCAGTAAAATAATCACAGGCCTAAAGTAGATGCCATATACTGACCGTCTAAAAAAACTCCAGCTATACTCTGTGGCATATTGTCTACTCAGAGGCGATCTCTACTTAACATACAAGGCCATGTCAAACCCTGAGCTGTTGGACATGCTCCACTTAAAGAAATCCCAATCCCTCGCAGCCACATGCTCCAGGGATCTAAACCTTGTTATCACAATGAACAAAACATGCTGGAGGGGTAGGTTCCTGATGCAGAGACTCCCCATACTCTGGAATAGACTGCCCATACATATCAAGCAGAGCGCCTCATTGGCCCTCTTCAAAAGGAACCTTGATGACTGGATGGGACATAAGAAATTCACCCCGGGGATCATGTCAGTCACCCTGCTAGACAGGGGCCTGGAGAAGTAAATATTGTGGGAAGAAATATCCAGGGCATTGTTATGGCTAGGCTTGCATAGGCCCTAGGGCCGATAGCCTAGTACCAACCTATGAAACTATGAACCTATAAGTCAAAAAGAGAAAGAAAAGTTCAGCTGATGAGGGTACAGAAGAATAGCCTGTGATAAAATATATGGGTCTACATCAAATTAACAAAACCCACTTACCCGAAGATGAAATCATGGAGACAAGATGTCCAAAACTTGATATTAATGAACAAAGTATTGCTGACACCTTTATCAGGGTAAGTATCCAATTAGCCAACATGGGGAAATTTGCCCTTTTCTGTACTGTAGTGTATTGTCAGAGTTGGTATATTTAGTTAGGAGGTGGGGGTGCAGCTCCCGGGTGTGTGGGGGGAATGTAGCCCCCCACCTGGGTGGGTTGGAGATAATCCTGTGTGTTTCTTCATGAAATGCTGGTCGACTGGATACTTACCCTGAGAAAAGTTTCAGCAATACGTTCATTAATTAAAATAAGTTTTGGACATGTCATCTCAGCAATTTTGTTTTCAGTTAAGTGGTCTTTCGTTAATTTAAAGCAGACCCATATGTGTGTATGTATGTATGTATATGCACACACACACGCACGCACACACACACACACACACACACACACACACACACACACACACAAGCACACACATGGATAGAGGAAGATATAAATGTGTGTGTGTGTGTGTGTGTGTGTGTGTGTGCGTGCGTGTGTGTGTGTGTGTGTGTGTGTGTGTGTGTGTGTGTGTGTGCCTGTGCGCGCGTGTGTGAGTGTGTGTGTGCGTGTGCCCGCACGCGCGCGTGTGTGAGTGTGTGTGCGTGTGCCCGCACGCGTGCGCGTGCGTGCGCGCGCGTGTGTGTGTGTGTGTGTATGTGTGTGTGTGTGTGTGTGTGTGTATATTATAAGCTCCATCTAAGAAAGTAGCACGATGTGCAGAAGTGACTGAATCTCAATGAGATGGGTACTGAAATCCTTTAAAGATATGATGAGCTTAACCATTTCCTGTTTTAATTAATTCTATTATTCATTCTTAGATCATTATTGTTTACACTTTTTCATAATTCTATGCCTTGCTGATTTCCAGATGTGACTTTGTTGTGACTTACACATCACTATCACTCTAGAAACAGCTTGTAGCAACCCAAACAACAGGTTAGGTCACATTATCTTATATGTCTTTATCCTACATAGGGAGGCAGTCAATTTCATTATTATGAATGTTTACTTCATTCCTCCTAACCCCTACCAGGAGGCTGTATTGTAAAAAATGACAAGCCAAAGCATTCTTTTCTTCCACGGACCAGACCTTCTCATCTTAAGCTACTACCTGAACTTGAATTGTCAACTTCTCATGCAGATACTTCATCTGCTCTACAAAGGGCAGCATGTACATTTTGAGTTTTTAATTGCATAGTACCAAAAAAAAAACATTTAGAGAATGTATATACACTCACTGGTTGACTAATCAATTTGTAAACATATAAATATAAAGCAAATGGTGTCCTACAGCCTTAGCCAAGAACCGAAAAAAGTGTTCTCTGTCAAAGCCAACCTATAGCTCTGGTGCTACCTTCATTCTCCCAGGACATTCTTGTCCTCATCTAGTCCTCTGATCTTTGTAGTCCTCCATCAAACAAATGAACTAATCCCCTTGTGAATATGAAATGTATGAAGAGTAAAAATTAAAGTCTGGACTGCAAACTGCTGGCTTGATAACACTGTTTAATGATTAGGTTGAAAGACACAAAACCTGGTTTAAGGCCTTAGAGAGTACCCCAGCCTTGCAAGGCTACAATGCCTTCCACAGCTTCAGACCACAAAATGAGCATGTGAGAACCTAAGGAGGCAGTGTTTCTATCTATATTAGAGATAAATTCACCTCCTGTCTAGTTAAACTGGACAACTTCATGGAATTACTCCAAGTTCAGGTTACTGTTGGTAAGACCCCCCATTCAAGTCATAGCCAGTTACAGACGCACACAAAGTCTACTTGACCAAACTGGAGACAATTCATATGTTACCAAACACTCTGGTTATGGGGGATTTCAATTAACCCACCATCAACTAGGAAACCTGCACTAGTCCTAACCCACTAGTGCAAAAGTTCCTTGACTTTGTTAACTCAAATGCCCTGGAACAAATTGTTCATACCCCAACAAGAGGACCAAACATACCAGATCTGTTCCTCACTAACATGTCAAGCATATGCACTGCCACAACTGTTGTACCCTCATTAGTTAAATCTGATCACAAATCAGTCACCTTCAAGATGACAGTAACACTAGAACTCAGGACAAAATCAGACTAAAAGAAACATCACCAAGACAAACTATACCCTCCTAGGTGAAGGTATAAATGCATTACAAGCCCCATCCCCAGTTGCATAAGTGCATAGACTCAGCTGTACTAGAAAGAATCAAAGCCAGAACCCCAAGTGAAAACAAGCCATCATGGTGGACATCCATCATCAGCAAACTTTACAATAAATGCAAAATGTTGCATCCATGATGTGAAGATTGCGGGAAGATGGGTGAAGGCTGCTAGCCTAGTCAAATAGAATTTGATACATAATTCTGACATTTGTAAATATAAATGTAAAATACAGCTTTGTTTCTTAAATGAAAGAAAACACTGTAAAATGTGAACTTCAAGATTGTAGCAACATTGCCATCTGCTGCAAGGAAAACTAAGCCAAGCATTTCACATCTGTTCTTTTGAAGTTAAAACTATGTCTTGTATACCCTTTGATCTAAATAGTGGTGCCAAAGAGGCTAACTGAACACATTCTTTCTATTGTCTTAACTTAAGGAATAATTACTAGAGTTTGTTTGTTTTTTTGGTTTTTCCCGGTTAGGGGTCACCATAGCGGAACTCTGGTCTGCTAATGATTGGCAGTAGATCTTTTTGGTGCAGAGTTGCCAGCCCAATGCCCAACCTTCAGTGAAGGCACAGCCATTCACACATGTCTTTTGGAGGCCACTCGACCTTGGGGAGGACATGTAGACTCCACAGAGAAGGCACTCCAGCCGAGAATCGAACAGGAGAACCTCTTGCTGTGAGGCAACAATGCTACTGCTGTACCACCGTGGCTTCCGGAATAATTACTAGAGTGTATATGTGAAATGTCTTTTATCGTTGTAGTTTCCTGAGCAGGTGTTAGATTGTTAAATAATGTAGCTTTTTGGTCTGAGAATTCCAGACTGAGAATTCCAGACTAAGTGTCAAAATGATGTAATGTGTATACTGGGAAAATGTAAGTGTCAAAATGATGTAATCTGGAAGGGCCCAGCAGAAATGTGATAGTGATTTTAAAAACTATTGTTGAGAGAGAGAGATTGTAAGCATTTTGATCTTGCTATCCAACTTTCAGCACTGCCATATGCTCTCTTTATGTAAGTAGTATCTTAGAAGTATGTTTTTTTGTAGTAATAGCTAGGAAATTAGGAGAACAATAGACTAAGTGTTTTTCTGTTATTTCAGAACTTTCCTACTGTATTGTTTTAATTTTCTGTGTGATCTCTGAAATCTTAGATATCACTGTGGTGTAGTAGTATTGTCTTGTATTTTTTATTATTTATTATTAAATATTTTAAAACCTTTTACCTGTGGCTGGTTTGTGTAGAGATAAATAAGCTCTAGAGTACATTGCATATTTATAGAGTTTATTGTACAAGGCCACTTTAATAAGCCTTTGACTGATTAGTCACATTACCAATTGGATAATAATATTGCACAGTAATAATTGGACACCCTTTTAAGGGTCTTTGGGTAGCTGATAACTATTAGCAGGTGGCGGCAGAAATTACTACCGTATAGTCTGGGTAAAGGGGCACAGCTGGAGAATCTGTGTCAGCCTTTCCCAGGAGTGTCTGTGAAGTTGTATAAATGCTTATCTCAAAGTGTGTGTGGTGTGTCAGACGGGCAGGGACACAAAACACTGGTGGAACAGAGAGGGTACTGGAGGTTAGCTTGCCAGCTAGGCTGAGATCTGGACCTTATAGCTGTGCCAGTGGGGAGTCTTATTGGGGACCTGGAGACAAGGGAGCAACCAGCCCCAGATTGACTGTGATCTTTGTGTGCATTTAAGGGAAATTGTACTTTACTGTGTGTATTTGTTATCCTTTCCTTTTATATGAACTCTGGTGTTAGTGGTGAAGATTGAGGCTCCTTGATTGCTGGGCCAGGGCACGGCTGTCACACATGAAAACAAAGGCGGGACCCCAACAATGGAAATGCACCCTGCTCAGCCTTAACAGGCAAATAAGACAACTTGTCAAATCCTCTAAGTGCCTCTTTAAAAACTTAGCTAGCACAGCCAAGGATAACCATAAGGCCTTTTACAGCTACATATGTAGCCTAAAAGATGGGGCCCAAGCATGTGCAGAACTAGTGACCAGTGGTATTACACACACTGACCCCACAGAGATAGCAAACCTGCTAATGGTTAGATTTGGTGAAAATTTCACCCCTACCCCTCCAAATCTATCACAAACCTTGCCCCAAACTTCAACCACCCTATTATCTGAAAAATAGGTCATCAAAGCCATGTACAAAGCAAAAAAACACAGCCTCTGTAGGACCAGATGGCATCCCAGGCTGTCTTCTAAACAGGTTAAAACATGAGCTAGTATTACAATTATGTTCCCTTTTCAATCATAGTGTAGCCACAGGCCTTGTTTCTGTGGAATGGAGAACAACAATAGTTATTCCCCTTCACAAAGGTGGCCTAGCAACAGACTCATTGAATTATAGACCCATAAGCCAGACCAGCCTCATCTGTAAGGCCATGGAACGTATCATTATGGACCTCATAATTAAAGACATAGGTGACTTCCAAACCCTGGATCCCACCCAATTTGGCTTTATGAAGGGCAGATCCTGCCTGTTAAATCAGGCTTTTGACACAATCCCACACTCAGGCATTACTGATAAACTTAGCAAACTGAATGTAAACCTTTTCATTGTAAGATGGGTTGCTAACTGGCTCAAAAACTGGACACAAACTATTAAACTGGGTGATTCCACATCAACCAGCACACCTGTTACTGGGGGCGAGTTGCCACAGGGGTCAATGTTGTGTATATATATATATATATATATATATATATATATATATATATATATATATATATATATATATGTATATCAACTCCATGGTCAAAAACTATGAAAAATAGAGACATTTTCCCAAAATACTGCTGGCGCACACTTTGAAATCACATGAGCAATTACTTCATAGTGAAAATGGGGACTGACTTTGTGCTCCTTGGTATTTTGTGATTTGGCTACTTGACAGTGGAGTAATTTCATCTTGGTCACCTGCGGATATACCCTAATACTGTTGCCACATCCTACTATGTTTTACTTCTTATACATTTATAAGTACATATATCTGAGCGGTTTCTTCAGTAGCCTTCAAGATATGTAGAATTCAATGGGCTGAACGTTCAGTCAATAAGTGTGGAGAAAAGTCTAGAAGTTGTCTCTCTAAGAAAAGCTGTAATGCAGAATTCTTGCTTGTTGTGAAAATTCTAGTTGCTGTTCTTCAAATGACCTTAACATTGAGGTTTTAGCTTTGTACAGATACTTGTTATCCCTTATATTCAGTCTTCCAGCTTCCCACAGAAGATTGGTCCAGACACTTTGCCAAATACTTCACCAACATGATATGGATGATCTATGGCATTTATATTCTTGCTGTGTTTGCATGCTGTAAATCTGGCAATTCTGTGCATTTTCCACCATAGTAGTACTTCTGTTTCTGTTGATTGCTTTCCAGACTCTCCTTTAATCTGTGTTTGTTTTTAATCATTGCTGATCCATTGGAGGTAGGCAATCTTCTCTATAAACATCTGTCCAGTAACAGTTGAGATGATGAGAGTCTGAGTCCCTGCAGTGGAGCACATATATATTCAAAAATTGTGAGACAAAACAAGTTTATTTATTTATTTATATGATTGTTTATTTATTTGTTTACTTATTTTCATTCAATAACTATGATTGGCAAACTGAGTCCAGAGATGCTTGTGGGGAAAACTCTTTTTAGAAATAACAAAAGTTAATGGAATACATAGAGTGACATAGAAAGTATAAGGCAAGTATTCTTATATATATATATATATATATATATATATATATATATATATATATATATATATATATATATATATATATTAGTGGCACCATGTGTGGCTGCAGCTGTGTCAGCTCATTCTAGAGATATGCATATTTTGTTTTCTTTTGCACAGAAAATCTCAAAAAAATCAGTTTCAGCACTTCTAGTTGAAGGTACAATAACTTAAACTAGACAGAAGTTACTAGAAATTAAACAGTCAACATCTACATGTTGCTGGTTGGATGTCTTAAAGTCTGCAGAGTATCTGGGGCCTACTGCTTGTGTGGAATGGAGCATCAGTGCTGTGTATTTTAACTCTTCACACTCTAAAGTGCCTACAACTGGCAGAACAGGTTTCTGGAATATGCTGGACAAGGAAATAGAGATGCCAGAGAACAAGGAAAAGAGGTTGCAGAGCAGGTATTGATGTAAAGTTAAAAGCAACCCCCTACAAGCCTTTACTACCAACTATGCTGATAGGTAATGTGAGATCACTGAATAGCAAGATGGACTACTTGAGACTGGAACTCTCCAACAAGAACAAGGTGAGAAATACTTGTTTATCATTGATTAATGAGATGTGGCTGCATGACAAGATACATGATAGTACAGTAAACATAGAGAATTGTATGCTGTTTGGTGCAGACACAAAACATACACTGTGTGGGAAGGCCAGAAGAGGTGGAGTCTGCATCTATGTTAACAAAAGATGGTGCAGGAATTGTGACATCATACTATCACACTGCTGAGAGAACTAAGAGTTCCTGTCCATTAAATGTAGACCATTTTACTTGCTCAGGGAGTTGAATGGGGTCAGTGTAACAGTGCTGTATATGCCACATAGTGCTAATACTACTGAGGCTCTAAATAAATTATACAATCACATGGGTGAGCGTCAGAGCAAATATCCTGACTTTGTACACGTGGCAGCAGGTGACTTTAATAAAGAAGATCTGAAAGAAGTACTCCCTCACTACCATCAGTATGTGTACATTCCTAGGGTGATAATATCCTGGACAAGACGTACATAAACTTAAAGAAAGCTGATAAGGCAGTGCAAATTCCACAAATGGGAAACACTGACCATTATACCATCTCTGAACATTGAGGAATACACTGAGGTAGTGATGGCATACATTTCAAACTGCATTGAGGGGTAACAAATACCATGAGTATCACCATGAGAGCTAACCAAAAGTCATGGCTCACCCCAATGATATATAAGCTTCTGAAGGAGAGAAATGCAGCTTACAGGGCTAAGGACAAAACAGCCCAAAGTGTAGCAAGAGGTAATCTGTGGAGGGTTTAAAGAAGGCTAAGAGGGAGTATGGCATAAAGGTGCAGAGACACTTTGAAGACCTGAAGGATGCAAGGAGACTATGGCAAGGCATGCAGGAAATCACTAACTACAAAATCAGTTCAGCACAGTGTGAGGACAGCATCAAATTCATGAACAGTTTGAGCATCTTCTTTGGTAGATTTGAGGAAAAAAACAACAGGTTGGCACTAAAGCTAACCACTCATGAGAAGGATCCAGTACTCAGCCTTAGCACAAAGGAAGTAAGAAGAGAGATATGGAGAGTGGATCCCAGGAAGGCTGCTGATCCAGACAACATACTGGGCAAGGTGTTAAAAGGCTGTGCTGACCAACTATTCTCAGTGCTCAAGGGAATATTTAACACCTCTCTTGCCATGATGAAAGGGGTTCTACTTTATGCGCTCAAAACACGAAAAACCCGAATCCGAATAGCGCGAGACATAAAGAGCGAACCGCAAATATGTCAAACGTACTAAAGCATGAAATTTAAAACCTCGAACCATCATAGTCGGCCAACCCACCACCCGCAACACACTACCTACCCAAACACAATAAAAAAAACACATACATACACTAACCATAACTACTTCTAATCCCAAATTAAAGCACCAAACCTCTACTGCTAACCCTATACTAAACCCCACATACACAACTATCTATACACTATCCTTAACCCCTCCCTATCCCTAAGGTCCATAACTACCATACACCACCCCTATGGAGCTATACCCAAACAAACTAACCATTCCACACACATACACTTAACAAAACCCTACACTAAACCTTACATACATTACCTACACAAAACCTTACATACACTATCTACCTATGCACTTACCTCAACTCCTCCCTAACCCTAAGGTCCGTAACTATCACACACTTACCTTACGGAGCTATATCGCAGATAGGCCAAATATGCAAATTCAATATTTCCACTTTCGCGGTTTCATTCGTTTGACGTATTCGCGGTTCGCTCTTTACATGTCATGCTATTCAGATTCAGGTTTTTCAGCTTTTGAGCAAGTAAAGTAGACCCGATGAAAATACCCTCATGCTGCAAAGAAACTAACGTCATCCCACGACCTAAGAAAAGCACTCCCTTCAGCCATAACATCTACAGGCTCTGACATACACTGTCATGAAATGTTTTGAGTGGCTGATCAAAAAGCATGTTTCATCATGCCTACCTCATGATTTTGACCCTCTGCAGTTTGCATACAGAGCTAACCGATCCATGGCTTATGCCATTTCAGTAGCACTACACATCTCTCTTGAGCATTTAGAAGGCAAAGACAACTGTTTGAGAATGCTTTGTTCATAGACTTCAGCTCTACATTTAATACACTGGTACCAATGCAGCTGATAGAAACTCTGGCACATTTAGGAAACAGTAAATATCTCTGTAACTGGATCCTGGACTTTCTGATTCAGAGACCACAGAGGGTATGTTCTGGTAAGAACACATCAAAGTGCATCAAGATTAACACCAGGGTTCCACAAGGATGTGTTCTCAGTCCACTGTTTTTCACCATTCTGACCCACGACTGCTATGCTAAGCATAAGTCCAAACATATCATCAAGTTTGCTGATGACAGCACAGTCATGGGGCTCATCACAAAGGAGGATGAAAGGGAGTACAGACAGGAGGTGTCATCTCTGATCAGTTAGTGAGAGGGGAACACCCTTGACTTGAAGATAAGCAAGACCAAAAAGATTATCATTGACTTTAGGAAAGGGAGAACAAATCATCCAGTTCTTAGGATCAATGGTGAGAGGGTGGAGAGGATTAAGAGTATGAAATTCCTGGGTGTACACAAGTCAAAGGATCTCTCATGGTCGGGAAACATCAGGTGCACGGGGGCTTGCCCCCCCCCCCCGGTGGAAATGTAGTAAGAAGTGTGTGGGATGTTATTTATATTTGCTTTGTACTTTTCAATTTTGTGAGATTCGATGTTATGAGTTTTAGATGTTTTGAATTTTCGATCATTTGGTCTCGCTGTTTTTTTGCAATTAGATGTTATGAGCTTTTGACATATGAAGTGAAACTATATATATATATATATATATATATATATATATATATATATATATATATATATATGTGTGTGTGTGTGTGTGTGTGTGTGTGTGTGTGTATATATGAAGAAATACCAGTGAAATATAAATTAAAAGGCAGCAAATGATACATATTGATATACTGGATACAATTGATATACTGGGTACAAGTAGTATGGTATGCGTAGATTAGTTGGAAAGATCCCAGAGGTTTCTAACAAAGAATGATCTCAGTCCTAAAATCCTTTAGATACCAGAAAAGACTAGAAACAATGTTCTTCTTTTATGCATCTTATAGTACATCAGAGCATACCTACTCATTGCCTTCCAAGCAATCAAGGATACAGTAATTTAGGCTTTCTTGTACTTTCATAAATCAAACAGCCTAACAAATTTGAGACAAGGGATCAAAACCTGCTTCAGAAGATGAATAAAGTAAGCTGGAGAGAAAAAAACAGCTGTTATTCAGTGTCCACCTCACCTCTGGAATAGAGTCCACTTGCATATAAAGTAGTGCAACGCGCTATCTTCCTTCAAATGGATTTGGATAACCAGATGGGTATTCATAAATTCACCCCAGAGTTGAAAGAACTAGCTCACTGGAAGGGGTAATGGTCACATGACTCAGTAGCCTTCAACTCCCCATGATTTATATCATTGGTTTGATTCCTTACTGTAGTATTTTGGAATTGTTTTATTGACTGAGCATAGCAGATCTTAGCAGTTTATAAAAATATGCTGATAGTAGTTTAAGAGATACAGAGATAATTAGGTTTGTCAGTATGTCAGCCCAATAACTATTCCTATTGCTCTTTTTCATGAGAGTCTTTAATGTAAATATATATTATTATATTATCCCCATGACCCTGTTCATTGCAATCAGATGAACTGGATATGACATGCCTGAATTCTGAATACAATCTTTTAAATTCCTGTCTTTTGTATTGCACATTTTTGTTAGATACAAAATGTCTAGTTAAGTCTTTCTTAAACACTTCTCCTATAAGATTTAATGTCTTTGTTCATAAACTGGTCTGTGATTTTTTTCTTTTGATAACTGTTTTTATATTTACAAAACGACCGTTGAATCCACCAAAAAGAAATACAGACTCCTTATGCAGGATAAAATAAATTACAGTGCAGCTCGAACAGGAAAACTTTATTACATGAAATAATAATCCATTTGGTTAAGCGCTTTCATCTGTTCTCATACAGACTTCCTCAGAACCTAATGATACAACTTAGCCTTAGTTTATATATCCAATTTGGCGCCAAAAATATTCAAAGCTATTTAAAAACCTTAAAGAGACATTCAAGAGACATTCCTTCCATTCACGTATTACACGCAAAATACGTTTTTATATTTATACTACAGAGTATTGTATAGTGCAGAGCTGACCTTTCCTCTTTTCTGAAAATGGGTTTTGCCAGTTGGATATTCTCACTCCACAAATATAAATGAATGAAACAATGTTATATCACATATTTTGATTAAATATGTCTATGAGTTTACAAGAGGAGATCTTATAGAGTATGCTGAAACTGGGATTTAGACAGTGTGCATACTTGTTCAGTACACATGGATGTTGCATAGCGCATTCAGAGATGCTCAGTCCATTTAGGAATTTTTGATCTGCATGACTCTGTATGCCAAATCAGTTAGCTCATCTTGGGATTCAGAAAGGCTTCGTTCAAACAGTAATCTGTTTGTGTGTGAGTGTGTGTGTGTGTGTGTGTGTGTGTGTGTGTGTGTGTGTGTGTGTGTGTGTGTGTGTCTGTACATCAGTGTGAGATGTCATCTGCTTCAGTGGTCGCAATGGGGGGGTTAGGTAGGGGATCAACAGGTGTGTGTGTGTGTGTGTGTGTGTGTGTGTGTGTGTGTGTGTGTGTGTGTGTGTGTGTGTGTGTGTGTGTGTGTAAAATGAGTGAGTCTGTGAGTCTATTTGACTGTGTGTATGGGTGATGATGTTGAGTGGATTTCTGTGTTTGGGAGGGATGTCTGTAAGCATTTGTGCATGAATGTCTGAATGTGTGTTTCATTGTGTATGGTGGTTGCCTGTGCCATCAAAATGCATGGGTCACCAAAGATACTTACCTCTGCAAAGTGGTTTTAGTGCTGGAAGTAATAAGGAGTGATTCAGAAACATGCAATTTAGCCAGTAATTAGGTCTTCCTCATTGTAGCTAAACATGTCTATGGATCACAGTTTCTGTGCGTGTGGAAATTGTTTGACATGTGATAGCACTTTATGCAACGCAGGGTATTTTATTTGAATCTCAGGGATGGTAAAGTTACTTAATGCAAAGGTATACTGCAATATTTTATTTTTTTATATTAAATACCTTAGCTTGCCTACCATTTAGCATACGTTGGTGCTTCTCTATGTAAGCATAGCTGGGTGTGTTGGCACTGCACAAACAATACTTAACAGTTGTTTGAGCCTATGCTTTTAGCTCTTTCTCTTTTAGTACATGTATCAGTGAACTCAAAGTTTCTCAGTTTCATTCACAAAAAAAATCCCTTACATTTTATTTAGAACTAAGGTCTGTTCTACTTTATGGGTTGCCAGAAGATAGATCCATGTTGACAGCATAGGTTAAATTTCTTACTACTAGTTAAGAAGCACCTTTAATGAATTTTGCAAATAGTATGTGCTCTGTTTCATTTTGTTTCATTCCACTATATTTTGTTGTTAATAAATGTCTTAATAAATGTTAATAGCAGCTCTCCACCACAGAAGTCAGTATAAACCCTTTTTTCCATCTGGAAATATCTGAGCTGCTGCAGTCTACATTAAGGCTTTTTGTTTCTGTTATCACCAATGTCTGCATTGTACTTGTTTCTTTTTTTAAATTAAGGGTGGTGATTTTCCCTACTTTAGCTCACTTGCTAAAGCAGGCCTTTTTGAGCATTACCCAACTGCTACTTTTTCTGGACAACAGTGCAGTCAGATTGCCTCTTCAGTCACAATTCTGCTCTAACCAGACGTCCTTTTCTCATAAACATTTGTTCTGTCACTTCTAATATTTTATTTTGAATTTATGCTACAAAGTTATAGCATGTTTTATATTTTTTAACTGTTTTGATGTTTTCTATTTGCCTTAACTTTTCTGCTTCTAGAGGTCATATTGTATGTTGCTGCTAATTTGTGCCAGAAACTTTATTATCAATAGTACTTGTATTCATTTAAAATCCCTTCTTTTGCAGTCATCTATGTAACAATAGTATCACCCAAATCTTCTTTCACACTTCTCAATGAAACTTTGTAACTTAAACCATTGTTTATAAATTTTCTCATATCCGCTGTATTTTATCATCTGCAAGAATTTTATTTAGTAGTAATTAGTTTACTTTTCACTGTTAATAAAGCACAGCTTCATAAATCAATACAAGTATGGTTGAAGGTTCTGGCATTCCCAGCTGCATAACATGTGTTACCAAACAATTGTCATTACATCTGCATACGTTATTGTCAAAGACGTTAATATCAACACTAAAGACCTAAATTACTATATAACTGTGTATCGGCACAAAGTAGATATTGGGCTACTGCAGGATAAAGATTTATCTGTGCATGTAGCTTACCTCAATTTGGCTAAAGCACTTACTGTGTGATGGAATCATGTAAATTCGGGGTTCTGAAAGTAAGTGAAGCTATAATAACCTGGATTTGAAGTTGGCTACATGGCTGCTCAAAACAGCTAATGATAACAGGACTCGTACCTGACCATTACTTATCACCTCTGGAGTCCCTCACGACTACAGCCACTCCTTTTGGCATTTTTTTCTGAGATTGCAAAACTGATTTAATGCTTAGTTCATCAAATATTTAAATGACTGCATACCTGAAAGCACTGTCCTGAACCCAGCTGACACCACCTCTCGTCAAACAGCACTTAATGTTACACATGAAAGGTGCTGTAGATATAACCCAGCCTTCTCAGTCAAAAAACATTGTATTCATGTAGTTGGAAAATTACAAGAAAGAATATCAGCTTTATACATTATTGATGGGTGACATCTAAATGTTGCCAAAATAATAAAAGAGTTTTGGGTCCTTGCAGATGATGATCTTTCATTTGTTACTTATATGTTCGTCGCAGTCCACTAACCATATGTATTTCCTTTTATTTGGTACCTATATATCTATTCCAGACCACCATGCATATGGATTTCCTCATTCTCCATAATGTTGAAAACCATATCAGAGTAGTAATTGCCCCACTTTGTATGCTCTTACCAGACCATTTGTACAGCACTTTGCCCTTTCCTCTACCTTATTCGCATGCCAGTGGATATAGTTGGAAAAGGTAGAAAATATTCTTTACAAAGGGAATTTGAAAGATGCAAGTCTCATCTTATACTGCAAGCCTACATCCTCTATTTTTATTCTCTGTCTCTCTGGTTTGTATCTTATTACACTCTTACAATAGAAGAAGCTTATGCCTATCATAAAGAATATTTAAGGATTATTTACTATTTCTGACATTTTTTTTCTTCTTCACTTCATGTCAACCATTAGCATCCTTCTAAGCCAACTAGCCCAATCATTCTCCTTCATCAGGATGAGAACTGACCAAAAGAGACCAACATTTAGGCAACCATTAGCGTTATTTTTTTATATGGCCCTACCTTCAGACTATATGCCTAGTAATATACCCATGCATTTGCTGTGAAGTGGGCATCTGGTGAGTGCATATCAGTTTCTTCCACAAATTACATCACCCCCCCACCCCCAAAATAGCCTTGTGACCATTGAAGTCAACACTCTTGTGGGATTTCAAATCTCCACTGTGTATTCAACCACAAGAATATATGTCCAGAGCTTGCACTCCCATATCCTGTTCCAGTGACAGAATATTACATTCCTAGCTTACATCCCTGGAAATTCCCACAGATTTGCAATACCATATTCACATGATGGACATCTACTTGTAAGTGCCCTAAATATAATAATACCTCTATAAAGAGCAACTTGTATCCTATTGCTTACCATATTAACTTCAGCATTGCCTCAAGATAAATCAAACCAAGAAAATGGAAATTGGATTCTATAGCTTTCTAAATCTCTTGTGAAATTCCAGTCCCTTATATGCCTTTATGTAAGAATGCATGGAATTCAGAAGTTGCTCCAAAGACATTGTTCCAACAAGCATCACTGAAAAGAAAAACTAAGCAATAAAAGTTAATATGATCACCATTTCTTCTTTTATTTTACAGAGCAGGACAATTTTTACTAATGCCTTCACAGACTAAAACTTAGACATGGATGACAAATGCTTACAACGCAATACAGCCATACAGTCTGATAGTGTGACATAGCTAATATGACGTGGCTTAATTTCTGCCCTATTATTTCTGAACATTTGTTAGATCAGCATCCTATCCACATATGGTACAGGGCTCAGAAACCATTCTTCCAGGCTATGAATGTATGCAAACAGTACATTTTCTATCTTATACTCTTGTCTTACCATATAAAAAATTACATCTCTTCTTGCCTACAACATTGTGAATAGAGACAGTTCTTGCAGTATTTCAATAACCAACAAAATCACTGAGTGCTTTAAACGACCTTGAATCCCCCAAATTATATATATATATATATATATATATATATATATATATATATATATATATATATATATATTTTTTTTTTTTTTCTGAAAAAAAAAACAAAAAAACAAAAAATATACTTGTTTTCCCACCTTTCTAAGATAGTATAGTCCAGTTTTCAGGTTAGTGCTGAATTCAGGGCTGTGTTACAAGTTTCTGTGTTTGCCCATACCTTACTTGGATAGAAGGAAGTTTCTCTGTTCACCCGTGAGAGAGGGAAGCTTGGAGCAGCCTATCTGTCCCCGGAGTAGTGGTTTCTGCACAGAAATTAGTAGTTTATTGGCCATTTTGGGCTAATTTCTATCTCTTTCATTTCCCTGCTATAAAACCCACATTTGCATGGTTTTGCACACCAGGCAGCACCAGTTAGCTAGGGTATAACTATTCCCGGCCCCACAAAGTCTACTCTTCAATTTTTCCCTTGGAACTAGACAAACTTTCAACTTAAGCACTCAAACCATTCACCACTCAGGCCGGCACTTGCTCAAAACTCATAGCAAGCACTAATATACCTTAGCACTAGACTCCCCTATACTGTAGAGAAGGACAAGGGTCTCTATTTGACCTTACCAGCCAATAAGTAAAGCAGTTCACTGTACCTATCCAGGCATGTCCAAAGGGCAGTTTCAGGTGTACTCTCTGGTCCAACTGGTGATTCTGGGCATTTTGAGGCAGTGTTACAACTGCCTCATGTACACAGACAACCTTCTCCTCCTACCACCAAACACTAATACATGCGAGAGATGCAAACTATACAGCCAAAATGGAGGCTAAGCTCTCTCAACCCAAGACTGGACCAGACAGTCAAGAGGAGAAGGGAACTACTTGCATCACACCACCAGTCTCAAATAGACCTATGAAACCAGCACCAGCAAAAACACATATAAATACACAAAAACATACTCGGAGGCTCTAAATAAAAATCTGCAAAAGCAACATAGACCTCCAAAGCAGACACCCAAGCAACCTCCACCTCCCCCAACACAAACCATGAAATACATACTTCACAAAACCAGTGTGCCACAAAATCACAGCCCTTAGGCAAAATAACATACCCAACACACTACTAATAGGTGACTCTATAGTCAGGCACACTGACGTCCCACTCACTAGGCTGAACAAGGAGAAGGTTACTGTTAGCTGCCTGTTGGGTGCCAGGATCTGCCACATAACACAAGCACTCAGGTCACTCCAGAACAAGTAGAAATACGACTATGTCATTGTCCATGTTGGTGTGAATGACCTAAGCCATACCTCCCTGGACTACATGAAAAGAGACATGGAAGAGCTCTCTGATCACATAGCTCAGGCCGGTATGACCCTGACCTTGATTAGCATCCTGCCCTCACCAAGAATGATAACATGGTATAAAGAAAAAAATATCAATTTCAACAATTGGCTAAGCTTCTGGTGTCATTCAAAGGGGATCCAGTGTCTGTCAGCCTGGGATGACATGCTCGACAAGCCACGCTTCTTCACTAGAGATGGCTTGCACCTGTCACCTTTAGGCATTCGAATACTGGCCAAGGCTCTTGCCACCTCCATAGTGCTTTTTTTAGGCAAGGCTCAAAAGACAAACCCACCTCCATAAATAGCACAAGTAACAAAACACTGAGGGTAATGCTGCTCAATAAGTCCAAAACCTCCTCCTGCAAGAACGGCTGGTGCATGGCTTAAAAAACCAAACCAAAATTAAAAAAGAAAAGCCAGCACTAAACTCCTGGAATCAGGCAATCTTCATTTAATGTCCAAATTCAAGACAGCAACATAACATAACCGTACACCAACATGGTTGTACCGGTTTCGGTAAATCCTTCATCAGCAACCAAACATGATGTACAAAATAAAGACCAAGGTCAAAGATGAACTAACCCCTCAACTAAACATATGTTCAAACTCAGCCTCTTCACAGGCTACATGCCCATAGAGTGGCACACATCATCTTCTTTCGGCTGTTCCTGTTAGGGGTCGCCACGGTGGATCATCTGTTTCCATTTCTTCCTGTCCTCTGTATCATGCTGTTTCACACCAACCGCCTTCATGTCCTCTCTCACCACATCCATAAACCTTATCTTAGGCCTTCCTCTTTTCCTCTTACCTGGCAGCTCCATCCTTAGCATCCTTTTCCCAATATACCCAGCATCCCTCCTCAGCATATATCCAAACCAACGCAATCTCGCCTCTCTTGCTTTGTTCCCAAATTGTCCAACCTGAGCTGACCCTCTAATATACCGATTCCTAATCCTGTCCATCCTAGTCACACCAAGTGCAAATCTTAACATCTTTAACTCTGCCACATCCAGCTCTGACTCCTGCCTTTTTGTCAGTGCTACCGTCTCCAACCCATATAACATAGCTGGTCTCACTACCCTCTTGTAGACCTTCCCTTTCACTCTTACTGGTACCCATCTGTCACAAGTCACTCCTGACACTCTTCTCCACCCATTCCACCCTGCCTGTACTCTCTTCTTCACCTCTCTTCGACACTCACCATTACTCTGAACTGTTGATCCCAAGTACTTAAACTCATTCACCTTTACCAACTCTACTCCCTGCATCCTCACCATTCCTCTACCCTCCCTCTCATTTACACACATATTCTGTTTTAGCCCTACTGACCTTCATTCCTCTCCTCTCTAAAGCATATCTCCACCTCTCCAGGGTCTCCTCAACCTGGTCCCTACTCTCACTACATATCACAATGTCATCTGCAAACATCATAGTCCATGGGGCCTCCTGTCTAATCTCATCTGTCAACCTGTCCATCACCACTGCAAATAAGAAAGGGCTCAGAGCTGATCCTTGATGTAATCCCACCTCCACCTTAAATGTATCTGTCACTCTCACCGCAGTCCTCACCAATGTCACACTACTCTTGTACATATCCTGTACAACTCTTACATACTTCTCTGCCACTCCCAACTTCCTCATACAATACCACAACTCCTCTCAAGGCACCCTGTCATATGCTTTCCCCTAAGTCCACAAAGACACAATGCAACTCCTTCTGACCTTCTCTGTATTTCTCCAACAACAATCTCAGAGCAAATATTGCATCTGTAGTGCTCTTTAATGGCATGAAACCATACTGCTGATCACTAATCATCACCTCCCTTCTTAACCTAGCTTCCACTACTCTTTCCCATAACTTCAAGCTGTGACTGATCAATTTTATAATTTTATAATAGAGTGGCACACAGCAATGGTTATTTTGCTCCACAAAGGTGGACCCTACCCAGTTTGGCTTTGTTAAAGTCAGATCATGCCTCCTAAACTTGGTGGACTTCTTTGAGACAGTTACCTAGGCTATAGACAAGGGAAAGGTGGTCCATACAGCCTACCTAGACCTTGTAAAGGCCTTCAACACCGTTCCCCATTCTGGTATTATAGACATGCTCACCAGCCTGAACGTAAACCCCTACATCATGAGATGGGTTGCCAACTGGCTCATGGACAGAACCCACATGGTAAGAGTTGCGGGAACTAGGTCTGATTCTAAACCAGTTACAAGTGGCATTCCCCGGGGCTCAGTCCTAGGAACCCTCCTGTTCGGCATATACTTCTCAGAGGTCTATGGCTGATCAAGTTTGTAGACGACTGCAAACTAGGGGCTATAACTGACTCTCTGGCTGACACAGGCATCCTCCAAAAGGGTCTCACTGAGACAGATATCCGATGTCAAAACCATGCCTCAAGCTAAATGCCAAAAAGTGCATAGTCATCCCCTTTGGAAAAAACAAAGTACCCACAAACTGCCACATAGGTGGTAGTCCCCTAAATACAGAAGACATAATAAGGGATCTGGGGACCCAAGTAGATAGTAATCTCTCCTTTGATAATCGCATTGCCAAAGTGGTTAGAAAATCCTTCTATGTGCCCCACCTAATCACAAAAGAGTTTGCATTAAGATCAAAAGAGGTCATTGTGCTCCTCTGTGCATCACTCATCAGACCCATCATAGATTACAATGCCCCATTTGGGATGTACCTTACAAAACACCTGCAACAGCTGGAAAGACCACAGAAGTACCTCACCAAGAGGATCACTGTCCTCAAACAGATGCCCTATGCAGCTCGACTGAAGAAACTTCAGCTGTACTCAGTTGCATATCGCCTACTCAGAGGTGATCTATGCCTGACATACAAAATCATGTCTAACCCAGAATTGATGGACATGCTCCACCATATCCCCTCGAGCCACATGCTCTAGGGATCTAAGCCTCACCTCAACAATAAATAGGATGTTTTGGAGGGATAGATTCCTGTCCCAGAGACTTCCCATGCTCTGGAACAAGATTCCAGTCTACATTAGGCAGAGCTCCTCGCTAACACTCTTCAAGAGAAACCTTGACGAGTGGATGGGTAATAGAAAGTTTACCTCAGGGATCACTTCAATGGCTGTGCTGGACAGAGGCACAGGAAACTACTCTAAGGGGGTGGCGAAAGCCAACACAATTCCAGCTAGGCTTATAAATGCCTTCGGGCAGATAGCCTAATACCTACCTATGAACCTATGAATACACACACACACACACACACACACACACACACACACACACACATATATATATATATATATATATATATATATATATATATATATATCAAACTATATTTCATATTATTGGTTGAATTTTCCTTGGTGCTTATTGTCCATAAAAATACCACCACCAGATTCCAAAAACAATTTATGCTAAGAGTAACAGAATACATTATGCTTGCAAGAGTCAATCAACCATAGGCAAATCTGAAAAAAGGCATGTGCTTACTCTTGTAATGAATTCAGATGAGAACGCATGCAAAACCACTCTGGCAGTACTCCCAGTTCCAGAATAATTTATTGAATTGTAGTGCATAGACTATACGCAGCATTTTTCTGGAGGCTGGAGTACACTGGTGTCCACGTTGCAGTGATAGTCGCACTACTAGTATGGATCTCTTCGCCAAAATATAAGCAACTCTGTTTATTTTGCATGTGGCAGTCCAAGTTAACTTTCTCAGTCTCTTTCTGCCAATAAAACTACAACATAATGCACTATACTCTCTTATCCTACTCTCTGCTCACCAAATTAGTGTTACGACTGATATACCATGCACACATTTGACTTCAAACTGTGAACAATGTCCTCTAGCTGAACCCATAATATGCACTGCATGCATAATATGGTTGAGTAACATTAAATATTAAAGGATAATATTATGATCAAATTGTGTAACATTACACATTCCTATAGTAAAGTGGAGGTAACTACTACATGAAATGTTATCTCGTCATGCAATAATTTATTCATATTGGGAGTAGGACTTCTTTAAAGCTCAGGATAGCATATCTTCTCGACAATCAGGTTCTGCAATACTACCCTTATTCTTTTATATCCAATCCAAAATCTCCATTGACTCAGTATATCTGACCTATAAGACCTGGATCTACAGTGTATAGTGCTTTTCTGACCTGTTCTGAATACTGTACCATTGTCACTTCCTGTATTTTGTCCTTGGCTGTTTGAAAAGAAAATAAATGAAAACTATTATCTTAAAGTACTAATTGCATAAAAATGTCCTAGTTTCACACACTTGAAATCAACAGGTTAAGTGATTCAATGTCTGTAAGCTTTCAAATCCCATATAAAAGGCTCACACTTCACATTTATCTAAGCCACATTCCTTTCCATCATGACATTTTAATAAAAATCAAATTATTTCTCTGGGCATGTTGCAGGTTCCAAATTGTATGCCCATAGCCTACTTTCTGCTCTGGGTTATTTGCTTGCAGCAGTCCAGTTATATCTACCTTTTAGCCAATTTTAGATAATATCCAGCTTAGTAACCATCTATTTTTCAAAACCACACAATGACTATTGTTTTTTTATTGACTACAAGATCACCTTTTAATAGTCTGGAATTTTTACTTCAGGGACAGGCATCTCAATCTCAGTTTCCATATCCGTATTAGCGTCATTATGCAGCATTTCTTCAGCATTTGACCTACATTTTGAACCTCAGATCTTGCTTGCCTCATTCACACCAGCAGCAGATGTTACTGAAGCTCCTTTCATGTTCTTCTCATCCTTCGCTCCTTTCTAAATACCATACTATAAAACTTAAAAGTATTAAATATATACAAAGTAAATTCCTATATGCCTACTTCTAATAATTGTACAGCCAGGAAAGATAAGTAAAGAAACACACACACGCACACACTCACACACACACACACACACACACACACACACACACACACACACACACACACACACACACACACACACACACACACACAAACTTTTAGTGCAAATACTTTAAACTTCAGTAATGGACCTTCCTTTAGCCCAATATGCTACATTTCATTTTTTCCCTCATCCTTTCATTTATCTCACTGCCATCCTATGTTTTATTTATTATGAAATATATATCTGCTTTCTTCACTGCATTTTATGGGTCAGAATGGTTTATAATATTCCAGACCACCGTGCTCCTCATTACACTAGACCTCTTAATATGAATCTCATATCTCATACATGGAGATCAAAACCAAACATTTTGCTACACCAGCAGTTTGACTTAATTTTCTTCATAATGGTTTAACAGTGGAGAACAAAGTGCAGTTCCTTAGAGAAAAGGGTTAAGGAACATCTTTATGCTATTAAAAATAAAGATCATAATAATGCTTTATATAAACATACTCTCATTTGTAGTAAATATAAAAAGTTTATGTTTTCTGCTATAGATTCTCTGCCTCAAGATCTGAGGAGTGGGGATTATAAAAGCCATTTAGAAGGTGGGTCCATATCATATGAGCGAATCGCACAAATTGCGAACTCTCGTAATATGGAACATACAGGACCTTGAAGTGCTTTTTCTGAGATTGCAGTACAGTGAAGAATGGGATATTTGCCCTTTCCTCACTGTAGTGCGATCTCGGAGTTGGAATATATAAGTAGCAGGGGGTGTGGAAGTTCGATATTATGAGCATTCACAATTTGTGCGATTCGCTCATATGATATAGATCCTTAGAAGGTACAGAAACTAAGTGGCAAATTAAATTAAATGCTGATAAATTCCTAGGTCTAAATGAATCAGTAAACATTAAGTATTTTTTAAAAAAATAGGACAGTGAAAATTAAGTAGATTTACATAGTTTTAGTTGAAACAGTTAGAGTTTTTTATGTACATTTGATTTTTGTAACTTTTTATATGTCTTAATTGAATTTGAAATGTGACTGGTTACTTGTTCTTATTTAAATAAATGTGTTAAGTGACTTAATTATTTTCTGAAAAAGTCTTTTAGACAAAAGCATTATTAAACTGTTTTGAGTGTTAAAAGTTCTGTCATTTCCTGTTTTATTTGATGTTTTTTGTGGTGTTTTTGTTTTCTTACCATTACATCGGAGTTTAGCTTGTTGTAGCTGTTTCTTTATCAATTCATTAATAATGTCAACAAACATATTTTTTCAGCTTTACATATGAATAATAGGTAATCTAGAAATCTATCATAAAATATTACATTCCTTGTAAATATTTTACATACATTACATTTTGATAATGATTCAAAAAGAACTCCACTGCTCACAGTAATGGCTGTTGTAAAAAGGCCACATTTCTGTAATGAGGAGATTTGCAATTCAGAGATACATTAGCTGCTCATTATTATGATACTGTAAGCACCCTAAATAAATACACTTAACACCCCACTTTACCCAAGTGCTGAAAGATAAACGTATAATGTATACTGTCAATTGCTTTTCCTGGCTCAACTTTATCAGATAATGCATTATACTTGCCTGATCCTCCTATTTATTTAACATTTGTTAACCAAGAAAGTCCAACTTGGAACAAAGCTAATTTTTAGCAGAGGCCTGGGGAGAAATGCTCCAGATGCATGTCTTTGTAACGTGGGAGGAAACCCACATGAATACAGGGAGGACATGCAGAATCAGCACAGAAGGCACTTAGGCTGAGAATCGAACCAGAGAACCTCTTACTGTGAGGCAACAATGCTACTTCTGCACCATTGCACTGTCCTATGTTTCTTGGTATCAAATATCTCCTAGGAAATGTTAAGTTAATGCTTATTCTTTATTTGTGTTCTTCAGAAAGTAATAGAATCATCATACAAATATACCATAGATAACAATAAGTATTAGCCACATTTCCAATGTACATAACTGCAGTTCCTCCTAACCATGTTTACTGCCCAGTACTTAAATAAACTTACCTTATCTAAGGCCTGGTGTCATTAAATCCCTAGTGTATGATAAGAGGAAGAATATAACTTCCATCTAAATAATACATATGTAAGAGCTGAGACGAGAACTCCAAAAGAAGAAAATGGAGAACACAGATCCAGTTGATCAACTAATTACCTCAAAATGCTACTGAGATAGAGAAGGAAACTGTCTCACTAATCACAGTGTTTCTAGTCTATAAATTAAGATATAAAATTGTCATCTACAAACTTCATGTCATCTTTTAACATTTTCACAAAAAATGTCACGATACTGATTATTACACTTGTTGTTTGAGCAGCTTTCTCTTTTTGTTTGTTTCTTTGTTTGTCGACATGCAGTCTCTTTATTAGGTATGTTGCCTGTACATTCTTTAGGGGATCTGCTTCCCTTTCTTGTACCACAGTATTCATTTTCTAAGCCCTTCTCTTCACAGTGATGATTCAGTCTCCCAGGAGACAAAGAGCAAATAGTATAGCATTGATCAAAAAGTTAATGTGCAATATGTGTCTCTTAATGGCAGTAACGTGTATGGAAAGAGCATTTGCATCATTTATTTACCTCCCATTACTTCCTGACTTGTAACTTTCTCTGTATTTGCTGCCATGCTACCATTCATATTTTCCTGAAAACCAACCAGCTCTATCTCTAACAAATTAATGTCAGAAGTGCACACATCTTTGCACATCTCCTGATTTATGTAAGCTGCACCCTCTTCTGACTCACATGTAATATTATCATGTTATCAACAGCAGCATAAGATAAAACATTTTTTCCTTAGCATCACTCAGCTTCACTGCACCCCAGATTTCACATAACACATCCTCTTCCTCTGCTGTTGAATAGTTCACCTTATTTAACTTGACAACTAACAGTCTTTCAGATAAATGAGCTACTTTCTTTCCACAGGAATTGCAACCCTCCCCCTGCAGTTGCATACATTAGCTTACATATCGGGACCTCTCCTAAGAAGAACATAGCTACTTCCACAGTGATCAGGCCAAAATTCCCCCAGTCAGTATAAACATCACTTCTTTTCATGCATGGCATAGGGTATATCTTCTTTGGAATTTGCTCAATCAAAGAAATAACTAAATAAAATAAATGTTGACTTAGTATGGAGCAAACAATAATGTAGTCCTTCATGCAAGTTTTACATGCATTACAGTTATTTCAGGATAGTGTTGTTCAAAGAAACATTCAGAACAGAGAAATAGATTCAGGGTCATTGCCTGCAATTTATAGTACTAATTCATAGTGAACTGAAGAGAAAAGAGTTATGTGTAAGTGAAACACAGCTGTGAACTAAGGTATCTGAAGAGATATGTGGTTGCACACCAGCAACCCCCCTGCTAAATATATATTCCTACTTAGAGAATCGCACTACAGTGAGGAAATGGAAAAATCATGATCTTCACTGTACCGTAAACAAAATATATCAACTTCGAGGACGTGAATATTCGCTCATGTGAGCGTTCAACATTTACTGATTCGATGTTCTGATATAGACCCGCACACCATTGTAGCAGCAGTTGTGCAGATAATTGCATGAAAAGAACTGCAACTGCCATTCAGAGTAAGCTACATGTATGTAGTAAAAGTATGTGAACATAGTGGGTTAAACAACAACAACATAGCTACATTACAATAAGTATTGTGAACTCCATGAGTAAACAGCCACTGGCTCAGCAGGTCTCATAATTGCCTTTGATGTTGGAAGATCAGAAAGCTAGGAGTTCTATTCCTACAGTAAGCACTTGAATTAGTTTTCCAATACTGACACTACAGTGCAGCACAAGGGGAGGGGAGCTAGAAGTCTCATTTGCCTGGTTTGGTGGTAGGTCAGGTGGATGTAAAATATCCCATGGCACTAATAAAAAAAAAATAATAATAAATAAATAAAAGAAAAAGAAGAAGGAGAAGTTGCTCAGTGCCCTGGCCAAATTTCTCCTAGTTATAAATGCCAACTTGGGTTTTCCCTGAAGAGAAGAGACTCGTCTAGTAGGAATAACTCAGTCAAAAAAGAAAAAATAATTAAATGAAATAATAACTGTTACTATAATGTAGCACATGGAGCACCTCAACTATGATCCAAATTTGTGGAAAAGACAGTTATGTTAAGCAACTTTGAACCGACAACAGTAGCCAAAGTATTTTTACAACTCACACTAGAACTAGGTAGGAGGAGCCAAAGCTCCAAGTACTACAAGAGTAAGTCTTAAAAGACAATCAGCCTTCAACTGGTTTCTAACATCTTCCCCAAATAAAATGTCATCCCATGGAACTCTGCCAGACAGCCTAATTAATTACTTATCAGTCTACACCATAAATCGTCAAAGTAATATCCCCAAAACACATCATTACTGCCTGGTCAGAAAACTAATACTTTTCATGAAAATACTTTTATAAATATGCTACATCTCCTTAACTAGGAATCATTAAAGACTCTCCTATATATTATGTTGTGTCTTGAGTTCAATAAAAATCTTTCTAGGTATACTAAACACACTATCCTCTCTCCAAAAAAGAGTCAAAGCCAACCCTACTAAATGATATCCTCAGCAGGTAAACAACTCAAGAAGCAAAGAGACAAAGCCTAAAAGGTCTGGACAAAGGAAAAAATAAATAAAACAGATCCTACTTTTTCAGCATATAGACATATAAGAAACCTAACAAAATAACTTACCACCAAAGAGAAGAAAACCTATTATTTCATCAATCAAAACCCATACAATAATAATCCAAAGCAGTTCTGTGTCTCAGTCAATAAAATGTTAACTTCAGGACAACCTACAAAGCCAACACCAAGCAAACAGAAACAAAATTATACCATAGCCACTAATTCAATACTGACTTTATACAGACAATGCAGTCATTAACCAACCAGGTGGCTAATCAAGCTCTTGAAGTCCCTACTCCATCAAGTGACCTCCTTCAATATTTCTCAATCCAACCAGTTCCAACAGATACCATCAACAAATATGTAAACAAATTGAAACCTACTACCTCTGTCTCTGAAGATTTCCTGGTGAATATCTTAAGATAGCATCTGCGGCTGCATATCCAGTCTTAGTTCAGACAAAATCGATATGTGTCTGAAAATAAAGTCCCCTCACTATGAAAAAAAGCATCCTTATACCACTGGTCAAGGGAAGAATTTATATGGATTGTTCAAACTGCATGTAACTGCCATTTTATCACTCCTATCAAATATATTAGGAAAATGTATTCATATGCAGCTTCTCAACTAATATGCAACCAGCTTCTGTCTTCAGCCCAGCCCAGGTTCTTTCTTCAGTACAGCACAACTACTGCTTTGCAGAATTTTGTTAATAGTATCAATACCCATAGAAATTCTGGAAGCCTAGCCTTCACTATCTTCATAGACTTATAAAAAGCTTTTGTTAATGCGTACCACCAGAAAGTCTTTCTTAAATTCTCATCCTTAGGGCTGTCCATCTCTTCACTGCAGCAGTTTCACTGCTACCTCTCAAACAAAACACAAACATTGAAATGGAAAAATGATTTCTCCACTTTCTTGATAGTAGCTATTGGTGTCCCACAAGGATCTGTACTAGGCCTTATACTTTTCAACACATTTATCAATTGACCTCTGTGCTGCTACAGAACTGCAACCTGAGTTCAATATGTTGATGACTCGATACTAACCTGCTAGACCAAAACTCTATCTAACTCCAGCACCTTACAAAGCAGCCTTCTCATCAATTGAAACTAGACTAAATAATTGGCAAGTACTTCTAAACCCTAACAGAATACTGTTATTTACCACAAAACACATCTCTAACAAAATGACACATTTCACTATCGTCTCTGATAACAATATGGTAAAACTAGTAAATCACACAAAATTACAGACTGCCATTGTAGATGATCAGTTGAAATTTGATCACCTCATTTCGCATTCTGTTAAAAAACTCATCAAAAACTAGGTAGGTTATATGGAGTAAAAACCTACCTCTCTGACATGGCCAGAAGATGTGTAGCCTCTACTTTCGTACTGCCATTAATCCTCTGTGCTAGCCTACTCTTCACCAACCTTTAAGTCTTTCAACAATCCAAAACTGAGAAATATTATAATAAAATAGCCAAATTATCTCTAAATTATAACAATAGAACACACCACTGCCTATCACTCAGAGAATTAATCTTGTTAGAACTACCACATCACACAGCTCTTTCTCAGCTAAGTACACAGACTTCTCTTGAAACCAGAAAACTGCCCATCCCTTAAAAATTTAACACACCGTTACTCCTCTAATTAAATTTTATGGTTTAGAGAAAACTCATTAATCACTATAACAAAATCATCAAATACTGCAGGTAGCTCTCTATATTCAAATAATATAGCTATGGAATCACATCTGCCTATCACTGAAATCCATTCAGAATGTAAATTCATTTAAAACGTAATGAAACTTCTCCTATCACATCAATGGATCAGCTCCTGTATATTTCCATGATAAACTGCCATTGTAATCTTCAGTATGGCATATTGTCAAGCAATTTCTCTTCTGCTGGAATCCTATGCCCCACAACCAGTCTTCATCATTACCCAAACAGTTGTACTTACATGTCCCTGTCATATATGTATGACACTGCTCACCAACCCACCTTTATACTTCTAATATAAAAATTATGATAACCATATGAAATTGTTTCTGAACCTGCTTTATACCCCACCTCTTAACTACATCATTAACATGTTCTGCCTTACAAAGCTTCTGCCCTTACTTCTGTTTCATTGAATGTCTAATAACTAATCACAAGATCTGTTATCTGTTTGACAAAGCCGTTAATATACCTCTTCAAATACTCAATGTTCAACATCTACTAAATGCATAAGTATCTTCTATACTGTAATAATTGCCTTTATTTCATATGCATGTAATCTGATTTATAAATGTATGTGTAATTGTTAATCTGTATTACTTAATGTCTGTTCATGTATATTGCTGAATGTTTGTTTAAAAAAGTATATAATATGTTGAGGATTTTCTCTCTGGACCACTGCTGAAAAATTTTTTTCATGAAATCTAGACAGGGAAATCCAATAAATGAATGCATAGTAAATAAACAAAAATAAATAAATTATGCCTGGTTCTTTCTTGTCATAACTTAATTGTTGCATGCTCTTGACATGGATGTCAAGAGTCTCCTCTCAAGCTTCTTTTCATTTCACTCTCCAGGTGAATTTCTTGTCACTCATGTCTCAGTCACAAAACAAGCTGGTTATAATCAGTGACCTGGCCATAATGCGGTTATAATCAGTGACCTGGTCATAATACTCTTCATTCTGCTCTGCAGTGGATTTGTACTCATTAAGGGAATTTATATCAGAATACAATGGCTTCCTTTTTTGGTTGTTCGGTACTTATTTATATTCTTATATTCTGAAGTCCAAAGCATTTTATTAGAATTGTAGAAAATGTTCTCCATCATTTATCTTGCTACCAGTGTTACATCTCAGTGGTGTGATGCTACTAATTACTTTCAATGCTGTTTTGCTACTACATTACCTTACTTTACCCAATGTTCTTGGTTTTATTAGGAACAACACTGTTTTTGAAGTATTGGAAGGTCGTTGTGCTGTAATGTAATATAAAATAAAATTACAAAATGTTAAAACATTGTTAAGAATGCTCTGAAAAATATGTCTGAAAAATATGTTGTACTTGGTCAGTACTAAAATGTCACGCTGATTTAAATAAAAGTGAACAAAATATAGCATTATATAATCAAGATATAACTATACTATATCAAAAATGTTAATACTAGAATGTTGTCTTATTGAAAGCTACTTTTCCATATAGTATGGCTAATATCTCATGCATAACTATTATACAACTAGACTGATATTACTTTAAATATTTCTCCAATGTTCTTACTGTCATCTACAAAAGTGGAATCTATGTACTGCTTTGTGGTCTGTGTCATGGCTGAAAAAACCTTGGCCAGCCCACTTACTCTGACAAATAAATAAAAATGATGCCCCAGAGGTGTAAATGCTTGACAAAACTACATAACTATACCCATTAGCAGCAAAACTGAACAGTAAAATAAATAAGGTAAACAGGTTCCAGCAAACTCTCCAGAGAGCATGGCTTCACAAATGAAATTTATTTTTATATTTGTATACATAATCTTTGTTACATTTTGTAAAATATTGCTCCCTTTATCAATTTACCTTCCATTTATGTGCTTCTGCCATGAAACAACTATTATGAAGCATTACATGCAAATGTATGTGGTACTGTACACTTCACACATTGCTATCATAAGTAAGAACACACCAGTTGATATCAGTCCATAGTATGTTTTGGGTACAAACATGAAGTATTAAGTTCTAATGACATATTTAATTTTTAGCATGTATTCATATGTAAGATACATAAAATGGTGTGTGGGGGGTGTTTCTGCACTGTACAACTCCTTCTTGTATATAAGCACACTGGTTCATGTGATGTAAGTACTTTGTTCTGTTATTCTAGAGGGACTAACCTACTTTACAACTTTGTCTGCATATCTCAACACTGATTCCTATTTGTGAAACTTTTACCAGTTAAATGATTGTCACATACATTGTATCAGTTCTTAACCAATGTTGTTATAGTATGTCTAATTTGTTATAATTATGTAAACTGCAGATGTTTTTGTTTTATTTTTGTTTGAAGATTGTAAAATTATTGTTCTTAAAATGTTTTGTAATTATTTGGAGCTTTTCTCCCTAAGGCCTCCACTCAAAATGGGCTTCTACCCAGTCAGACCTTTCCGGTAATCAAATGTCAATAAGTAAGTAAATAAGTACAGCCCACTTAAACAAAATTTACCAACGTACCTAGAGGATTTTAGAAACTTGAATTTTGCTGTGTTATAGCAAGGGCTGGTAGGGACAAAGACTGCTGCATGCACCTGAATTATCAACAATGTAAGCTTTTTTAATCCTTTTTTAGAATTACTTTACCTAAGCAACTTCTTTTTTAGCTTAAATGAGAATTAGTTCATTTATATTGAACGGCAATATGTGATGAGATGTTTAAGAATGCCATTCGAATAAAATATGCGCAATGATGGTCTGCTGTGTGTCCAGATAGTACTGTATTCACTTTGTTGTGTGTAATAATTTGCTTGGTCTGCTAGCAAGGACTACAAATGTATTGGAGCTACCCTCAATGTACAAAATATGTGAATAATGCATTCTCCAGCTTACCATTTAGGTGAATTTTGCAGGTTTCTATTCCATTATGCTCCTGGTCAGTATTGTAGATGTGTTGAGGCTGTCTTAAATATGCCACATGTGTGAACAGCAGCTATTCCAACTTCAATGAACTCTGAGCCAGTGCTATAACATGTTCTAATATCTACCTTCATTGTGCCATATTAGTCAATGGTGCATTATGCTGCACAAAGGTGCACCTAGACCATCTTATAAAAATATTTT
This sequence comes from Protopterus annectens, assembly GCF_019279795.1. Classification (NCBI taxonomy): domain Eukaryota; kingdom Metazoa; phylum Chordata; order Ceratodontiformes; family Protopteridae; genus Protopterus; species Protopterus annectens. The sequence continues at coordinate 1,923,872,178 of NC_056739.1, read as the reverse complement.
AGGTGGGGAGAAAGGTGATGAACACCAAGCTTCCACTATGCATGTTTCTGTTTCTGGTGACTTGTCCATATTATGATTCATTTATGTATGCATTTAGCATATAATACACCTCAGTTATGTATATTCTTGTACCAGATATGCCTTACTTATTTTACATGTCTATTTTTAGCTCTGCGGAATGCACCATATAGTAAATGTTGGACTATCCAACTCAACAGAGTGCCATAAACATGTGTGCAGTTGTTTTGTGTGGTGCACAGTAGTTTCCATAAAATATTGGTCCAAATTAGATTATATTACTTCTCACAGTATACTTATGTGTACTGTTTTTGAATCCCACATGTCATCCTTGTGGGTATACCCAGTCTTTGTGCATGGACTCTTGCACAGTCAGATTATCTGTGCAAACATGACCCATATTTTTTTTCCTCATTGAGACGTTTTCAAGAATACAGGTATACTCTATTATTCTCTGACTGAATGGCCTCTAGATCAACTAACTTTCAGATGTGTTTCCTTGTCCAGCTGTGGTGAACTATACATTGACATCTCCTACCTTTACAGTCAATGCAGATTAGCAGTTTAAAATGCCTTCCCATCATATAGGTTCATAGGTAGGTACTAGGCTATCAGCAAAAGGACCTAAGTAAGCCTAGCCAACAAGGTTCCCTGGCTTATGCCACCCAAGAAAGTTATTTTCCTGTGCCTCTGTTGAGCAGAGCCACAGAAGTGATCCCCGAGGTGTATTTCCTATTTCCCATCCACTTATCAGTATTTTTCTTGAAGAGTGCTAATGAGGAACTTTGCTTGACACAGATGGGTAGCTTGTTCCAGAGTATGGGAAGTCTCTGGGACAAGAATCTATCCCTGCAGCATGTCCTGTTTATTGTGGTGACAAGGTTTAGGTCCCTAGAGCATGTAGCTCGGAAGGATTAGGAATTCTTTAGTTGTAGCATGTCCAACAGCTCTAGGTTTGACATAGCTTTACATGTTAGGCAGAGATCACCTCGGAGTAGGTGATATGCTATGTAGTAAAGCTGGAGTTTTTTGAGACCGTCAGTGTAGGGTATCTGTTTGAGGCCAGTAATCCTCTATGTGAGGTACTTCTGTGGCCTTTCCAGCTGCTGCAGATGTCTTGTGAGGTGCATTCCAAAAGGGGCATTGTACTCTATAATGGGTCTAATGAGTGTCGAGTAGAGGGGAACAATGACCTCTTTTTTCCAAGATGAGAACCCTTTTGTGATGAGATGTGGCATGTAGAAGGATTTCCTGACTACTGTGGTGATGTGATTATCAAAGAAGAGACTACTGTCCACCTGGGTCTCCAGGTCTCTTATCACACATTCAGCATTAAGTAGACTTCCGCCTATGTGGTAGTTCATGGGTACAGAGTTTTTTACCAAAGGGGATGACAATGCACTTTTTGGCATTGAGACTGAGGCCATGGCTCTGACACCAGGCATCTGTCTCAGTGAGGCCCTTCTGTAGGATGCCCACATCATTTGGTGACTCAACTATGGTTCCTAATTTGCAGTCATCTGTGAACTTCATTAGCCAAAGGCTTCTCTGTTAGCCTACACTTCAGAGAAGTAGATACCAAATAGGAGAGGTCCCAGGACTGAACCCTGTGGTTCTCCACTTTTCACTGGTTTGAAGTCAGATTTGGAGTCTGCAACTTTTACAGTGTAGGTTCTGTCAGTGAGCCAATTGGCAACCCATCTTGTGACGTAGGGCTTTGTACCTAGTTTAGTGAGTTTAACTATAATTTCAAAATGAGGGATGGTGTTGAAAGCCTTGGCGAGGTCAAGATAGGCTGTCTGAATGCCTTACCATCATCTACAGCTTTGGTGACTGCCTCAAAGAAGTCGATCAGGTTCAGGAGGCATGATCTGCCTTTCACAAACCCGAACTGGGTGGGGTCCAGAGGTTGGAGGCTACCAATGTCTTTGTTTATGAGTTCCATGATGATACGTTCCATGGCCTTACAAACCAGGCTCATCAGGCTAATAGGGCGATAGTTCCCGGGATCAGTGGTGGCTCCCCCTTTGTGGATTAGGATAACTATTGCTGTGCGCCATTCAGTGGGCCCAAAGCGTGATGTGAGACTATGATTGAACATGGTACTTAGATGGGGAGCCAGTTCATTCTGAAGTTCGTGTCAAACACAGCCTGGGATATTGTTCGGTCCCAAGGCTGCTGTGTTTTTAGCTTTAGAGAGTTTAGCTTTTACTTGCATAGTTGTGATTACAGGGACTCTGCATTCTTTCTGTATAGTTATGAGCCCTTTAGGGGGTGAGAGAGGGTAAAGTTAGCACTGAACCAATCTGCCAGGACTTTGGCAACATCAGTTGGCTCTGTAATTTTCATGCCGTTGTGCTGTAACTCAGAGCAGCTCTGGGTGTTGCCATTGAAATTCTTGACATAGCTATAGAATGCTTTGTGGTTATCCCCAGAATCAGTGGTGGTTTTGTTTTCATAGCTAGCTTTGAAGGATCTTATAAGGGATCTCAGATTCTTACTGAGGCTGACCAGGGAATTCCTCCACTCATGGGATTTTACTCTCTTTTGCAACAGTTTCTTCCTTCTGTTGTAGAGTTTGTTTATAGCAGGGGACCACCAGACTGGCTTCCTTTTTTTGGAGGATAGTGTCTTAGTTCTATTTGGGATAGTACGATCCATGCACTCGTGTAAGTGCTTCTAGAGTGCATCTGTGTAGGATTCAGCGGTTGTAACTGTATTGTCCATCTGCATGGGTGTCATGAAGTTCACTGCTTCTGTCTTAAGAAGCATGAAGTTGGCTTTGGAGAAATTTTTTACCCTGATTTCCTTAAGGTGGGGGCGGATGTGGATATCTAGGGTGATTAGCTTATGGTTGGATCTGACCAATGAATAGTTGACTTCAGGTGTAAAACACCGGTCACTCATGTTGGTAATGACTAGGTCTAGGATATTGTTGCCCCTGGTGGGGGTGTTGATCCAGGGCATTAGAATTTATGAATTCCAGAAAGTGTTGAGTGAAGGAGTTGGTACATGAATAGTTTTCCCAGTTAATGGTGGGGTAGTTGAAATCGCCCATTATTAGGGTGTTTGGTTGAACCTTAATATTTTCCAGTATATCAAGAAAAGAGGAGTGGGAATCCTGGGGCATGGTGGGAGATCTGTAGTAAGCTACAATTTGGATTGCAGTTTTGTCCAGAGTTAGTTGCACTTGGATAACCTCGGATTCATTATGCTGAGTAATTAGCCTGGAGGTGTGGATATCCTTAATGAATATGGACATACTTCCGCCTTTGATGTTCCAGTCCAGGTTAGGTGGCCGAAAAGTATGATATGAGTTATAGCCTGGTATTGCAGGGGTGCTCTCTGGAGCCTTGAACCAGATCTCAGTCACTGCACAGATATCAATGTTCTCCATTTTAAGGAGTGCCTCGAGGGAGTGACTTCTGAAATTTAGACTTCTAGCATTGAGTAACATCACCCTCAGTTTTTGTTTGCTTGTTCCTGTTACGGTGGTGAATTTGTCATTTGAACTTTGCCTATAAAAGGCACTATAGGGGCAGCAAGAGCCTTAGCCAGTATCCAGAATCCCAGGGGTGACAGGTGCAGGCCATCTCTGGCAAAGCATCGTGGTCTGTCGATCATGTCATCCCAGGCAGACAGATATTGGATCCTTTTAGAATTACACCAGAAGCTTAGCCAATTGTTGAAGTCAATCATTTTGTCCTTGTACTGTAGTATCATTCTGGGTGATGGCAGGATGCTACTCAGGGCTAGGGTAATACCTCCATGGGCTACAAGATCGGAGAGCCTACATTCAGTGTTTCTTAACAGGCAAGATCTTTTAAGTAACCTTTCTAGTCCTTTGCAAAGTTAGTGCCTGTGTTTTGGATTTAGTGCATGTAACGTAGAAGGCGTTGGCTCTAAATGTGCACGATGTGTGAAATAATATTGACATACTAATATAGACCAATACAAACAAAATTAACACAAAAATCTTCTTGCTTATCAGAAGTCTGCAAAAAAGAAGAATACAGCTCTAGTTGAGAGAATATTCCAAACATCTTGTCACTTAACTGAAAAATAAATCCAAACTGCTTTCAGAAAATGATGCCTTATACCATCATACATCTGTAGTCTCAGAATGAACTGCACTATGTTCCTTAACAAGCTTTCAGTTCTGTAAATATTATTTTGACAAAAAGGATAAACAAACCCTTACTGAGAGAGACAGAGAGAGAGATCTAATGATGCAGCAAAGAGATAATAATAAACAGATGAATATTTTGTCACCTGTTTACACACACACACACACACACACACACACACACACACACACACACACACACACACACACACACACACATACACACTCACTGCACAGAACCTCGATAGATTATAGTGTCATCCCTTGCTAGACATGCTTTTTTCTTGTTTTCACATATAATTTATCAACTTGTACTGGCTGGCATCTTTTAAAACATTCATTTGCTGACTGATATGGCACATCTAGAAAGGGCTTATCAGGTGATGTTGTTGGATGTGTGAGATTCACTGACAGCCACAATTTAAATTACCCTTTTGTGATGCAAGATGTCACCCACCCAGCTACAGTACAAAGTAAAGCTACAGCTATGCATGCAAAAACATGATGATGTCAATTAGAAAATATACATTTATGAAAAATGGTAGGACGCATTTGACAAAAAGAGAATATTCATGGGTTCCCACACATTGCATGATTTTTAGCAATGCAGTGATGATATGATAATCAAAACTCTAAAGGCAATGATTTTGCTCTGTTCAAACTCATTGTGCTGATTTTGGCACGCAGAGTGGGTCACATTCAATGATAATTTAAAAATACCCTTTAACCTTGCATCATTTATAAAGCAGCGTGTGGGATCAGTAGACAGCTGTGACTCTCACCATGGCCACTGTAAAAGCTTACAAAGTGAAGGGCATGTGTTATGCATGGCAAGTCACCTGTTACTACATAGTGTTATTGGTGTTATTCCTAGAGCTCAAAGTCCCCCCCAGCAGTATGTTACCTTTATCCAGATTGTAAAGTACAACAATTCAGATCTGCTGCAGAACATTAATTTTTCTTACTTTCAGTTCCTTGGGAAATTGTTCCCCCGGGGAGATAATAATTTATAAGCTTACAGAAAAAAAGGAAACACAGCACTTCTATTGTTTCTACTCTAATGAGGTTACATCCAATATTACCAAGTTTAAAATAAATGAGCTGTCCCTCAGAAGGACATGTGCTTCAACTAATATCCATCTTTTACTTTTAGCATTATTTTATAATGTGTTCACTACAAATGTGTAAAGGTCGTTGCAACTGTAAACCATCTGAGGAGCAGAATTTAAGTGTTCTTCAGCACACAAATATATCTGTGCAGTAGTAATTGTATAACTGAGATGATTATTGTTGTTCACTCTGTGCATGTCTGCAGCACCTGTGAGTGCTCATGGGGAAAGTATAGAAGAAGGTATTAACTACCAAAATGGTATTATTTTTGTGATCATTAACCTCAAATAAATATTTATTATCTTTTATCTTTATATTAGAAATAACTAACATTTTTTCTGGAGAAAATTAAAATAGCTGAATTATTTTAAAGAAAATCATTTAAATCAGCATTCATGCAGTTCAAAGACACCAGGAGAACATAAGACAAAGAGATTTTTGCCTATTATGGAAAGCTTGTAGTTTTTGATTAGCTGGAACAGTGTAACATTTCAAGTATCACACCGCTGCAAACAGTGCAATCATTTACAAATAAATATTGAGCTGAAAACACAAGTACTATAATCGTCTTCTGAGTTTGCAAACCTTGTACAAGTTTCAACTTGTAGTCAAGAGTTTGATTCCCTCATCATTCCTTTCTCTATTTTGTGGCCCTGAGCATGTAACTTTTCTCTGTGTTTAACTGGAACGTAGTATAATGCGATGTAAGCAAATGGAGCTTTTCTCCCTGGACCTCCATTGAAAATGGAAATTACCAAGTCGGACTTTCCCGGTAAGCAAAGACAAATAAATAAATACATAAATAACTTTACTAGGCAGCATTCCTGGTTTGGCCCTGAAAAGAGGCATATGCTCATTGGGTTTACCCGGGTAACAAATGAATACAATAAAACCCAAGATCCATGTAAATGGGTGAAGCTTCAGGGATTAGTTTGTATTGTGCTTTCCAACCTATTTGCAGGTCATCATCACCACAACCTTTCTGTATACCTGGATCCATGCTTTGAATATGCAGTTTGTTGTCCTTTAGCAGTGATTATGCTGTTCCGCATCAGGACTTCACTTTTGGTGCCCTGTGGCATTCTCCTATGTGTTCTAACAACTATCTGTAAACTTCAGCAGGTCTAACACAAAGGATTCTGTCACACACATGGGCATAATAATGAACAGATAAGGTCTTCAACACCCAGGAAGACTTTCCCAAAAGTGTTTTTAATAACAGGTCATCCTTCATTAGCCTTAAAACAAATGCAGCACCACTGCTGCCATTTCTATTAAGCTTTACTACAGAGCAAGATCATCAATCATTCTAATCCTCTTTAACCTGTCCTCCATAACAAAAAAGGGTATTAATTCATGGCTATTCCTTCAATGATCTAGCCAGCTGGGTCTGAGTGGTCACAAACCATATGGCTCACAACTACAAAAGCTCTGACCTTCTTGTTTATTTTAATCTTATTTTGTATATACATGCACTCTCTACAATAAATATTTATAACCCATACCTCTCAACTGTCCTGATTTTCACAGAATATCCAAATGTTTGCCTCATATTTTTGGTCTGCTCCTTAAACAATTTGTGGTTTTCTGGCAAATCACTGGTATGATCTGAGGACTGAGGTCACCAAATAATGACTTACATTTGAGTTCCAATACTTCAAATCTTTCAGAAAATGTACATTAACACAAACCCAGTTAATCTAGCAACTTTCTAAGTTTATAAGAGCAATATTTAAAATCTGTCCCTATTTTTGGGCCTTTGTCCCCCCATTTTGTCAGGCTTTGTCCAGATTTTTTGCAGTAAGAGGTTGAGAGGTATGACCTATACTAACAAGACATAAATAGAAGTGCTTAGTGTTTATTTCTAATGCTGAGGTGGTGTTCATGCTACAAATATTTTATTTGTTTGGGTCCTTTTTTGATGACTAGGTAAACAAGCCTCGGGATTCCTTTCAGCCGTGACTCAGGCACAAGGCAAAATCACACAAATGATCAGCCATAGTAGGTCTGGAAATATAATTTTAGTGTAATACAAAAGGCACATAGATGTTCAAGTGAATAAATGTACCAATACATTTTAGTGTAGTAAGACCATACAAATTAAATTCATCATCATAGCATACTTGTTAAATACACTGCAGGTATAAAGTTAAGGTTATAGTATCAGTGACAGAACAACAGTACCAATTGGTACAGACTAAAATCTTACAAAAATGGTAACAATGAATGTGCCAAACCAGAGATGATTATATTTTACCAAAGTGCCATTAAACATTATCCTTGAAACAGCTGTATTTAGAAGTAACTGTCAGGTGTTCACATTGCTCATGTTTAGGGTAACCACCTATCCCACTTTGCGAGGGACAGTCCCTCTTTGGGCAGTTGTGTCCTGACAAAAAAAATTGTAAAAATGGCAAATGTCCTGAGATTTTAGGACAAAATTATTTCCTATATTTTATGTAATAGTTGCATAAAACAGTTATTCTGTATCTAAAATACCTAAATGCAGGGCCAGTGTTAGCATTTTGGGGGCCCCCAGCAAGTGTCATTCTGGGGGCCCTACCTAGGAGGGTGTAAGGTGTGGCCATGCCCCCTTCCCTTTACTTCAATCCTCAAAGTTTTCTAGAAAACCAAATTGCTCTGAGGGGCAGATTACAATATCAAGCATGGTCTGAAACTGCTGCATAGCTCATACCCCCAACCACCAACCTCTCAGCACGTAAGACATAAGGGTCTATATTATGTGATTGAACAGTGAAATGTTCGAACATGTAATAATCGACCCCAAAATGTCAAACTGTCGGAATGTCGAACGGTTCAATGGAGATCTCCATACATTGCGGACATGGAAGTTTTCCATTGTCTGAACTGTAATGCGATCTTGGAGTTGGTATATTTAAGTAGAGGGGGTGTGGGGAGTGCAGCCCCCCATGTGAGGGGTGCAGGGGGGCTTGCCCCTCTTCTTAGAGCAGTTTTATGGTTTGTTTGGGTGTTTTTATGTTTTTTTTTTTTGCCGTTCGACATTATGTTGTTTCAACATTTAGGGGTCGATTATTACATGTTCGAACATTTCACTGTTTGATCATGTAATATAGACACAGACATAAGATTAGGGCTTTAAAAAACTGGGCTTTTCAGCTAATAAAGATGTTAGAACACATTTTGCAGTAGCATGCGTTGCATGAACCCACATCTTTTTGAGGGTAACAGACCAAAAATACTAGGCAAACATCTCAGCATTGGACATCATTCTCACAGGCCCTACCCCCACCTAATGTTTCAGCTCATTTCTAGACAAAGCCAAAAATAATCACAGAACAAAGGCATAACATCAGAGATAGCTTTAAACATTGCTATTATAAACTTACAAAGGTACTAGAATTACAGAGTATGCATTAGTATGAATTAAAACATCAGTACATTCTGCAGAATTCCCCCAGACCCATACCTCCCAATGGTTCAGCATAATAATTCCAGATAAAGCCAGAATTTATTGCAGAGCAGAAATATAATGTTAGCAGTAGTAGCATTTTGTTTTAAACATTGTTTTAAACTTATAAAGATAATATAACAAGTTTTCCATCAGCGTGCATTACAATGATTCCTGTACTCTCTACATTCTCACAGCCCCTACCCGCAACCCTTCAGCACAAGAACTCTAGACAAAGCACGGAAGCATAAGACAAAAGCTAAACATCAGGGAAAACCTTTAAAAATGCTTATAAACATAACTGAATGGGTTTTCCCATAATTTGGTGTATTATTTTGCTTCAATCTCAAAGTTTTGCTAGAAAACCAAATTGTTTTGAGGACAGACCACAAATATCCAGCAACAGTCCCACAGATTTCACAATGCCCATACCCCCACCACCAACCTCTTAGCACAGTAATACTGGATGAAGCAAAAAGAAACAAAACAAAAAAGAACAAGACAAATGCGTAACATTAGGGATTTAAAACACTTGGCTTATGAACCAATAAAGATGCTAGTATAAACAGATTTTGCAGTGGCATGCATTTCTTGAACCAACGTTTTTTTTTTTTTTTTTTATGCAAAACCGACCAAACATACTAAACATTAGAACACCATGTGACATTTTCACATCCCCTACCATCCTCCTAACCTCTGAGCACAACAATTCTAGATAAAGCCAAAAATAATTGCAGAACAAAGGCAGAACATCAGGGGATAGTTTAAAACATAGCTATTATAAATGCAGAAAATTTTGTAGAACAGGGTTTGCATTAAAATTATATTTATGCATTCTGTAACATTCTTTCAACACAATTCAGGACAAAGCAAAAAAAAAAAAAGGCAGGGCAAAGACATAACATCAAGCATTTAAACACTTATCTAATAAACTTATAAAGATGCTAGAACAGGTCTTTCATTGCATGGACTCAAATTTTTCATGAGAGAGAGCAGAAAATCCCAAGCAGACATGAAGACATTCTACAACATTCTCACAGCCCATACTCCCCTCCCAACCTCTCAGCACAACAATTCTGAACAAAGCAGAAAATCATAGACCAAAGGCATAGCACAAGAGATAGTTGTAAATACTGATGTTACAAACGTAAAGAAGAAATACTAGAATAACAGGGTTTGCGTTAGTCTGCATTAAATCATCATCTACATTTTCTTAGTCACTGTCGCCCCACTACCAACCTATCAGCATAAATCTGGGCAAAGCAAAAGTAAATAAATAAAAAATATGACTATTCTTATGCAGAACTGAGTAAAAAACTACAATCTGGACATTAATTATCACAGACAAGACCCCCCCCTTATCTCTTAGCACAAGAATTCTGGACAAAGCTAAAATAAAACTATTTAAACCTAACCCCCTCTCCACCCCCACTCCCCAATCCTCCAAGAATTCTGGGGACAAATATTACAATCCTCATCTCCCTGTGCCCCCCTCCCAAAGAAAAAAGTTAAAAAAAAATCAGCAACTTACCTTTTTCTGTAGTGAAAGGCTGCAGCTAATCCTCTATTCAAAGTAAATTAAAGATTGACCCCCTGATTGCTACCACACAGACCATTTCAGCATTTTTAAATTTGTCCTTAAAAGGACAATTTTTCAGAGTTTTTAAAAATTGTCCTTACAAGGGCAGTTGAAAATGCATCTCTTTGGCTTGTCTGAATGTTCTAAAGTCCTTGTCCTCCTCATGCCACCAGTAATTAAGTAAAAAATCTCCCAAAAATCCAAGTAGCATAGCAAACTTTTCTCTTGAAAAACAAGAGAAAGGAATGTTTGCTACACATGTGCCATTTTAAAAACAAATGACACTGGAAGTGTGTTGCAAAAACCACTTCCTTGAAGAGAAAAAAAAAAACCTACAACATACTTCTTTGGTTGCTGCAACCAGTCAAGTCCTTGCTTTACTGAAGCAGACCTGATGGAGTGCAGCTTTCAGCTGACATCACATCTTACAGGAAGGTAGTTTTAATGGTCCCGCAAATTCTGCAATGCTGCCATAATTACGAGTCTGCAAGAACCGGAACCAGGCAAAGATGAAGGAGAAACCCGCGGCCGCTTGTGTGCAAGTTGGCTGCACATTGTTAGTGGGGGCCCTTGTGTGCGGGGAGATAACTAGAGGACCCCTGCGGCCACGGATTTGGCAGGTGCTTAACGCCGGCTATGCCTAAATGTTATAAGAAACAGAATAAGCAACTAAAATGCTACAAGAATAAGCTTTAATTTAGGCAAAAAAGTTAAGTTCTATCCTTTGTACTGACCGTGGGTATGTGTCAGCCTGTAAAATCTGATGTTTGTAACAAAAATGTCCCACTTTGGCCATTTGAAAAGGTGGCAACCCTACTCATGTTTAAACTTTGCCTTGATTTATTTGCCCTGTTCTTAGCAGGAAGTTCCAGGAGCTAGATGCAAGGCCCTATCAATAACTAACACCACATAAGCAGGTGTTTGCAGTGGTGGTACACAGTGATTTTGAGATTTTTAGAAGTAATGATATACTGAAGTCTTTTGTGTAATTACTAAGGGTAGTAACCATGGTACAGGAGAATGAATATCAAAGTGAAAATTGTAAGTCACCTTGGCAGTGTTAGGAATCCAACCAACCTTCTAGACTAAGAGGCAGTGATGTTAAATGGTTTCAAGCAATGCTAGAAATTGAGAAATTGTATTAAGGATGATTTGAAAATACCATGCATTATGCAAAGAATTTAGGGCCACAGGCATTTGGGTGTACTTAGTTTTAGTTATGAATATGAATATGTTGATCCGTTTTGCTCATCTGTCTTCAACAGTGAGGAACTGGAAACTTATAGCTTTCTAAAATTGTCTTAATTGCAATCCTTTCCGTGTGTTACATGAGTGATAGTGGCACACCTAACAACAATCCTAGTTACTTACAGAGTTGGACATCTGTGGTAGGATTTATGTAAAGGGACAAGTAATGCCCTTGCTAGACTAAATGGAGGTATTGACACTTTAATAACTGTTAGAATGTCATAAGGGCATTAAGAAGAAGTACAGCAAATATTATGTGATTATATATCATGGCTGGGTGTGGGCAAAATATGATTTACTTATACCCTGCAATGATGTCTCGCTCTCTCTCTCTGCTATGCAATGTTCATTCTATTTAAAAGGTTTTGCTTGACAGATCATTTTGTTCTTCTATAAGGAAAGAAAAGCAGTCTCATTTATACTTTTATTTCTATCACACCTTTGTTTTTATATAACTCTTTTAGTTTTAGTATTTTTCAAAGATTTTGTAATACTTAACAATTTACCAAATGATATCATTTTAAATGAGATACTTTAACTTCATGTTTCTTTTTCTTATTCGTCTTTTGTTTCTTTTCATCAGGGTTCTTGTGATCCTTTCAGTGCTTCGTTTTTCTGTTCATTTTTTTTTCATTTCTTTCTGTTTGTTCAAAGGTTCATGGGTAAGTATTAGGTTGCCTGCCCTTGTAGTCCATTTTAAGCCTAGCCAAATTCCCTTTCAAATGTGAGAATCAAACCCTGTACCTTGTAACTGTAACTTTTACACCAACTCTCACCCCCCCCCCCGGCAGAAGTCTGGTGTGTTAAAACACTCTGTCATAATTAACGAGAGAGACTGCATGTAATGAGAATGCAAGCCTAGCCAAGAACAAGTGCCCAAACTCAAATGTTTTACCTTGTATCTGTGAGTTAAAGACAATAAAGACCATAACTGTGAAGACCATAACCATTATAAACCCTCTCCCTGGGAACATGGGAAAAACTGGGACGTCTGACTGGGCAGAGCATATTTTCAGTGGAACCCCTCATAGAAAAGCTCAATGAACAATTTCAAAAAAATATATATAATTTGAAACACAATAAGCAGATATTTCCTTCAGGAACAGAAACAGTAAATGTATACGGACATTTATTCCAAATATGCACTGAGTGGATCAATATATTTCTAGCAAAATGAATGTTAAAGAATGCTAGTCTTGTTGGCACACAATTAAGAAAGCATTGTACATATCAGGAATAATATATGCATCAGCTGATCTGGTAATGGCAGTCTTATAAGCAGCAAGATTTAGTACTGTATGAAGGTAATACGGTGACAGGAAAGAGAGGATATACTGTGAGATAAATTAGATACTGAGCAGATCACTTTACATAGAATGCAGGACAAAAACATAGCTGAGAACCATGCTTCATAGTGAGCAGGAAAAGAATCAACTAAATTACTAATGTTTGTGGAGTACAAGGATCAGGTGTACACTAGATGATGATTATTCTACATTTTAAATATTACCTTTGATAGGTTAGACTCAGCTGAGTCATCAAAATGGGTTGTTACAGCATGGAAACTGGGTGAGACATGTATCACATAACTATATGTTTGACATTGGGAAATGCCATTTAATTAGTGAGGAGAGAGCAGAGCATTTCCTAGAGCACTGAAGAAAAAATGGTAATTTTAAGTGTGTTATTAAGCAGCTGAAATGGAGAACCAGTGCCAAAAATAAAACTTTTAAACCACAAAAAAGGCACTGATAGAAGGGCCACACCAGATTCGGATTAGAAGGCTTTAATGATGCAAACAAATAGTATAGCACAGCACACAAAAACAATTAATGCCTCAACAAGACACCACATTTTCATCTGAATACAGATTTCTTCAGATGAAAATGAAGAAGTCTACATTCAGGCAAAAAAGTGGTGTCTTGTTGAGGTGTTATGTTTTTTTACGTGCTGTGCTATACTATTTGCATCATTAAACCCTTCTAATTCGAATCTGGTATGGCCCTTCTATCAGTGCCTTTTTGTGGTTTTTAAGTGTTATGTTTAATCTTTGCCTGAATTCAATCCATTTTAAGGATCCAAAGGAACAGCAGTAATAAGTGCAATGGGAAGGACCTCAAGTGAATTTGGCTATTCAGCTGTAAACATGTGCTTTAATAATCTGGAATATGTGATGGTTGATTAAGATGCCAGAAAAATAGAAAAGTCTTATCAAAACTTATGCTTAAGCTGAAGAGATGCTAGCAGTATCAAATCATGCACTGTCTAGCTCTATATAGGGGTACATTTTTTTGTTTGTCATAATTTACATGTAGTACAAGATTTTGGCCTTGTTCTGTAATGGTTGTAACAATTTTACTGATCTGACCACTACTGTAAGAGTATCGTCATGAGATGTTATTTAGAAAGTTAAAATGTTTACCATACACTAATGGACAGATATAGTTCCTAAATACATTAGCCCATGCATGGGTCCCCTCAAATTATCCATGGTATGATCCCAGTTATTCTCATTATGGATAATATATAACTACTGACCATGGAATGGATAAGGTCAATCTATAACCAAATGAAATGGTTATTTTGAGCACAAAAAAAGGGGAAACTGGCTTAGCTTAAAATGGCCCACACTTGTAGCTAGCCTAGTACTCAACTACAAACCATTGAATTATTCTACATATACACAAAACATGTCTTTAGTTCCTGAAAACTACAGACAAAGTCCAAATTTGTTTAAGCAGTTTTCTAGTTGAATGCACGTGATCTAAAGTGTATGATTGCTTGTAGTTACATGAACATTGGGGAAGATAGTAGAATTGCCTGCATGTTGTTTAAGATTCACTGACCCGCAGAATTTAGACATGTTTAATGAGTATAGTTAGAGGCAGTAGAGAACATTAGATAAGGATGGTAAAGGAGTTGGGAGATCATCTGAAGATCAGAAAGGTTAGATTATCATTCTCTCATGTGGGCAATTTATGAACCAGCTTAACAAGTATTAAGAAGGATCATGGTCCAGTAGACTAAATGTAATGTATGACAGTATCTAAAGTTTTAGATAGCTTAAGATACAAGGCCCCCCAGTTTATTATGAACAAAGGTAATTGGTCATATTCCAGAGGATCTGTAAAACATTTTGGAAAGTCTTTCTTATGGAAGTAATTACATTCCTAATTGCAAAACCATAATAATAATATTGAATAACAGCCTACAACTTCAAATTCAGAATTATTGCCAGCTGACCTGAATATGAGTTGTGGAAGCCACAAGGCCTAAAACAAAAGTAACAACGATGTCGATACATTACAATATACAGCACACAAGTGAATAAAGAAAAAAAAAAATACACCAAATACCTACACTGATGTTACACTCAAAAGAGGTACAGCTATGCTATGAACAACAGCACACAAACGACCAATGAAAACATTTGATCCAATGGCATCACCAGTTGACACAGTGATTTAAATGCTGCTGAATAAACTATCAAGAGGTATGAATGAGTAGAGGTGGGTAAACACAATGCAAGGCATAGCCAACAGCAGATGGGGAGATACAAAAGAAGACAATGAGGATGGGTACCGAGCAGTGGTAAATCAGTTGGCTATTGGGGATGAATGTCTGAGCTAGGTAGGATATTTTTAGTGGTTAGTCCCTATTTTTTATATTGAACAATGATAAGTTGGTTAACAGTAGGAAAAAGAAGGAATAGGTAACACAACAGCAAGGAAATAAAGCATAATGCTAACATTTTGGACAAACCCAGAAAAAGAGAAGAAGACATGAAACAAACTGTAAAGGTAGATGGAAGGCAGTAAGCAGAGAATAAACAATGGCATGGAAATGAAGGGTCAGCAAATCAGGACAAGAAATAATGCAGATGAACATAAAGACGGTGACCATGCATGCCTGTAACAAATCATTAATTTTTCCCCCTGGACAAATCCTTTGTAAACATACATAGGAGTATTACCATGATGCCTCTGACATGTCTCAGTACATAAAGACAGACTTATAGATGCACATGTACATCATGTACATGAGACATGAAGGTTGCATTGTGACTCACTTAACTATAATATTACCATAATCAACCTTGCCAGTGATAGCAGGCACAGGCACACACATAAATGGATGATATGTGAGTCTATCTCAAAAATAAGTAAATAAAACACCACAGATAAGCATAATGTTCTGCCACAGCACTTTGTAATGTCATATTCTGATGCCACCCCTTGGGACCTGTCAAAAAAATACAGTGGAAAGCTTTGCAATGAAAGGCCTAAGCAAATGCAGTAATAAACATAATAGAGAGGTCAATGTGCACAGTAGCTGACATACATGAAAGACATTAGAACAATAAATAAACAAGGTCACAAGAAATGAGCAATACGGTGGGGTTTCAGGTAGTAATAGATGGTACAAGTAATGGTGTTTACTGGTCTGGCAGTTAGCACAGAGGATAGGAGCTCTGATCTGTTAATGTGCTACTTCCATGTGCCCATAGTACAGTATTTGATTCCTTCCACCTTCATTCACCTACTGTGTGACTATCACTTCATCATACGGTGCTCCTGTGCACCGTCATTCACCTACTGTGTGACTATCACTTCATCATACAGTGCTCCTGTGCACCTTCATTCACCTACTGTGTGACTATCACTTCATCATACAGTGCTCCTGTGCACCTTCATTCACCTACTGTGTGACTATCACTTCATCATACGGTGCTCCTGTGCACCTTCATTCACCTACTGTGTGACTATCACTTCATCATACAGTGCTCCTGTGCACCTTCATTCACCTACTGTGTGACTATCACTTCATCATACAGTGCTCCTGTGCACCTTCATTCACCTACTGTGTGACTATCACTTCATCATACGGTGCTCCTGTGCACCTTCATTCACCTACTGTGTGACTATCACTTCATCATACAGTGCTCCTGTGCACCTTCATTCACCTACTGTGTGACTATCACTTCATCATACAGTGCTCCTGTGCACCTTCATTCACCTACTGTGTGACTATCACTTCATCATACAGTGCTCCTGTGCACCTTCATTCACCTACTGTGTGACTATCACTTCATCATACAGTGCTCCTGTGCACCTTCATTCACCTACTGTGTGACTATCACTTCATCATACAGTGCTCCTGTGCACCTTCATTCACCTACTGTGTTACTATCACTTCATCATACAGTGCTCCTGTGCACCTTCATTCACCTACTGTGTGACTATCACTTCATCATACAGTGCTCCTGTGCACCTTCATTCACCTACTGTGTGACTATCACTTCATCATACAGTGCTCCTGTGCACCTTCATTCACCTACTGTGTGACTATCACTTCATCATACAGTGCTCCTGTGCACCTTCATTCACCTACTGTGTGACTATCACTTCATCATACAGTGCTCCTGTGCACCTTCATTCACCTACTGTGTGACTATCACTTCATCATACAGTGCTCCTGTGCACCTTCATTCACCTACTGTGTGACTATCATTTCATCATACAGTGCTCCTGTGCACCTTCATTCACCTACTGTGTGACTTTCACTTCATCATACAGTGCTCCTGTGCACCTTCATTCACCTACTGTGTGACTATCACTTCATCATACAGTGCTCCTGTCCACCTTCATTCACCTACTGTGTGACTATCACTTCATCATACAGTGCTCCTGTGCACCTTCATTCACCTACTGTGTGACTATAACTTCATCATACAGTGCTCCTGTGCACCTTCATTCACCTACTGTGTGACTATCACTTCATCATACAGTGCTCCTGTGCACCTTCATTCACCTACTGTGTGACTATCACTTCATCATGCAATGCTCCTGTGCACCTTCATTCACCTACTGTGTGACTATCATTTCATCATGCAGTGCTCCTATGCACCTTCATTCACCTACTGTGTGACTATCACTTCATCATGCAGTGCTCCTGTACACCTTCATTCACCTACTGTGTGACTATCACTTCATCATACAGTGCTCCTGTGCACCTTCATTCACCTACTGCGTGACTATCACTTCATCATACAGTGCTCCTGTGCACCTTCATTCACCTACTGTGTGACTATCACTTCATCATACAGTGCTCCTGTGTCACCCTTGAAAAGATAAAATTAAGTCCAGTGTGTTGACATGCTCAACAAGAAAATAAAAATAGTAAAATAAATTATTTGCATTTGGCAAAAAATAATAAAGCAAATTGTTTGCAGTTGGCTTTTTGAACTAGATTTGTCTTCTGTATATGTCTAAATTCCATGAAGGTGGCAGTTTTCTGAAGAGTTTTAGGGAGCCATTCCCAGATGTATGGGAGAGAATACTCATTTCAAGTGTGAAGTTTGTTTTTGGATGTTTCAGAGAGGGTCCCTATTAATTACTCTAACTTTTTAAAGTTTGAATGCCATATGGTCAACACCATATTATCGAACTTTAAAAAGTTTGAAGGTGAAAAGCAATGGCACTGTATGGCACAGAATGGGAAAATTTCCCTTTTCTGCACTGAAGTGCAATCTCGGAGTTGGTATATTTAAGTAGCGGGGGTATGTGGGGTGCAGGGGGGCTTGCCCCCCTGCTCAGATCATTGAAGTAAGTTTTTTTTTTTTTTTATTATATTTTCGATGTTTCAAACTTCGCTCATATGTTGTCGAACATATGAGGTTCGAAGTTTTGAAACTTTGATTATATAATATAGACCCTTCAGAGAGGGGGTGTCTTGAGAGGATGTCCTGAGGAAACAGTGGGGCTCTTCTTAGTGTATCTCCCTGCAGAGATTGTGAAAATATTTTGGTTGAGTATTGTGTAAATTAATGAAGCAAAAACAGGGAGCTTCTCTGTGGAAAAGGGAGCTAGAGGGCTTTATGTAGGGTGGAACAGTGATTTTCATGTTTAGGTGAAAGACAGATAAATCTGTATGTCATTTGCTGTAGTCTATACAGCATTTACATTTTTTATGGAGTTGTATGCAAAACATGAGGGACCATATTTAAGTTATGCTTGAAGAACTCCCTTCCTAGCAGCTGTTCTGCTTTCTGGCGATAGTTAATGGGAGATTTTCTAGCACCAGAATAGAAGTGAGTTTATTTTTGCTTTTGTTTTGGTGATATGCATGTAAACGTTGAGGCTCTGATGTAGGCAGACTCTGAGGTATTTAAAGGTGTAGGTAAATTCTAGTATATGTTGAGGTTGCGTGAATTGTCTATTCATGTGTGTTAGACTTAAACTTGAACTTTGAAGCAAAGAGAATAATTTTCTGGTGTTGAGGATGATCTGCTTCTTGGAGAGCCAGCAGAATAGTTGGTTAAGGACATCTTCCAAATTAATTGTGATTAAACAGATGTCTGGCCCTGATTCATAGACTACTTTGTCATCTGCATATAATATTATATTGAGTTGGGGGGAATGGCCTGCAAGGCTGTTAATAAATAATGTGAAGTCCTTGTGGGACTACCATGGCAAGAGGATGAGAAGGAGGGTAGGACATGTCTATTTTAATTTTCAGTTGTTCACTATGTAAAAAGCTATTGAACCAGGAGAGGGCATGCTGACTAATGACAACAGGAGGTCAGATAGTTGAAGAGTTGGATGTGGTTGACTATGTCAAAAGCTTTGATGAGGTCTATGAAATGTCTTCTGTGAACCAGCCTTTGTCTATGTACATCAGGATGTCATTGATACGAGTAAAGAGAGCTGTCATAGTGTTTTTCCCTAACTAAAATACATGCTGATAGGAAATGAATATGACAATTTTATAGGTGCATTCTGAGAGCTGGTTGTAGACCATTTTCCTAGTATTTTCCCTTGGCATGGGTGAATGGAAATGGCCCAAAAAACTTTTGCGGTACTAGATTTGTGGATTTCTGAAATATTTCTAGATATCGAGTGTTGTATTAAAGGGATAACAGGGGTTATATAGGTGATGCAAGGACAGGAGAAGATGCTTTTGCCAGGCTTAAACTTACTGGTCAAGACACTGTTGCAGAATTACAACTGCAAATTAAATAGGGAAAATGTGTGTTGCATTTTGGCACTGCAAGCTTTGAGCCAAACTACAATATCAGTGCTGATATGTAGGTGGAGCAGTAAGTTTCAGGAGCTGTGTTACACTGCATCATTACCTGTACAATGTATGAGAATGCATGCATGACAGATAAGATGTCTGTCATGCATGCATTCTTAGCATCCAAGGAATGGGGCAGGCATATTGCAAGTCTGCTTTATGGATGTTGCTTTTATAACTGTAGAGAGCTAATATTTTTGAATTGTATCCACTGTAAATCAGAGACAACTCACTAAACAAAGTACTTTATATGTAAAGAGTCCTTGGCTGCTACCCCCATAGTTTTGATCTACCAGCAGTATAGATCCATTTGTAAGTGGGATTTGATACTGCCAGCAGTATGACATCACACCATGTGCTGCCTGATGTACCACTCCCTGTTACATGAAGAGGTGTAGCAATGCTGCAATAGTTCATAGACTTCAATATGCTACTCAGTTGCTTGTAGACTTTATATTGTCATGCACACCAAAGTAAAACTCCAAAGTGTTGTGGTATTGAAAGCTTCAGTCTCCTTTTGGATTTAAGTATAGAGGTTTGTCACTCCTCATTAATACATGTAATTTGATGACTGCCAGAGTCCTAGTTTATGGAATCAGGCATGGAGTAACTCTAGAGGCATCCCACAAATAGTTTATTGGCTACATGTAGCTTAGAATAAGTGTAGATTTAATTTTTTTCTGTTAGTTTTATTTTATTCTTTTAGATGGAAAATGTTATTTAGTTCTGTGTTTGTTCAAAAGCTACATACAGTAAAATATGTTTCTATTTTCTGTTCCAGTTGTTTTTTTTTCCTTGAGATTATTATTTTTATCATTCATTTTCATGTGACATATATTCCACTGATCTTGCTGTAGGTCTATAATACTGTATTGATTTCTAGCTTTACAATATCTCTGGTGGATGTTGAATACTCTATGGTGGCATCGTCCCTTCCACAACATGAGCAGGCCTTCAGTGACATGCATACAGGTACCTGATAAATGCTGCAGTTTGTTTGCTTGACTTCACACACAGGTACAGCATGGCAACATTGAATATGACTGATTTGCTGCAGTTGATCACTGTTGTGCTGTATATGCAAGCAATAGTGCCTGACACAGTGTATTAATGTGCAATTAATGCCTGCCAAGGGATGTTATGAGGCCCGACACCGCAGGAGTTCATTCTCCAGTTAGGGTGTTGAGGTATAGTTTGCCCATTCACTAAAAACATGTAACATATCTCTGACCACAGTTTTACAACTCCAGAATGACTTTATTAAGTGGCATAGGTGCCAGAATATCCTTGTTTGCATTCAGCACATTGTCCATGAATGTGACTATGCTTTTTGTCACTAATGTGTACATGCCCTTGTTTTGCATGCCCACGTAATGGGACACTATATGCACCCAGCAACCTTATATTCATACATCATAATGGCAGTATGTGTTATACACAAACTCTGACACATTCACATTGTCTGTTGTGGTAGCAGTGGGCATCTGTTGCATGCATGTGTGCATTGTATGTGATAATACTGTAAAGAAGTCACACAGCAACATCACCATGTCATAAATGTACATGTCAGAGGGTGTGTGTGTGTGTGTGTGTGTGTGTGTGTGTGTGTGTGTGTGTGTGTGTTTGTGTGTGTGTGTGTGTGTGTGTGTGTGTGTGTGTGTGTGTGTGTGTGTGTGTGTGTGTGAGCGTGTGAGTAGTTCCCATGATGAGACATCACAGTATTATCATGTCTACAATATGGCAATGAATGAACCAGTAAATGTGTCACATTGTCAGCACAGTATGCCTACACAACCTTAATGCTTAATGATGTATTAATATAAAATACAGTCTTGCCCATGCATTACATCTAAACATTTAGTTTACCTTGACTATGGTGTACATGCAGCATGCTTGACAACTGTAAAGGAAAGAAAATACACTTAGTTTATTTTACTTAAAAGCTGCCACAGTTGTACATACTAATGCATGTGTGTGTGTTGTATCAGTTGCTCTGGGTTGCTACACATGCACAACACTCTGCTGTGCTACTGCCATTGCAGACTTCAAAATGATGACAGCAGCTATGGCAGAAATAGAGTTGTTAGTCATTATAAGGTAAACTATGGAACATCCATGTATATAACCATGACTGCAAACATCCACCATATCTGCCGTTCAGTGTGTGCTTTGCTGTGCTGTGCTGGTATATATTTCCTGGAAAGGCAGAACTTCACATACTGTGGTGTCAGTCATTCCTCTTCCACCACTGAACTGCACACTTACACATTTCACAGCACTAAAGCTGTTATGTTGTTTCCATTGGTGCATCCACTGTTCTTTTGGGGCATGGTGGAACCTTTATGGGTTTGTTGCTGATGGTTGTTGTCATCCCATATTCCACCATGCTGCCTACTTCTATTTTGTTTGTATGCATTACCTCAACACTTTATATTGTACCTCTCTGTTATTGTTTTTTTTCCTGTGTCATACATGCCCTGTGTTCCCTTCCTATGAAATTATCCTCTCACATTTACCACCCCTTGACCTATCCTTCTTATCTCCAAGAAAAAAAGGGGGAGGTAATCCCCCCAAAAAGCCCATGCCCCACTGGCCATCCCTCTGACTACCCTTCCCCTTTTTCATGAGTGTTATCCATGTTTCATCTTACTGTCTTCTTTTCCATATTTCCTATTCTTTGGTGTGTGTGTGTGTGTGTGCGTGTGTGCGTGTGTGCGTGTGTGTGTGTGTGTGTGTGTGTGTGTGTGTGTGTGTGTGTGTGTGTGTGTGTGTGTGTGTGTGTGTGTGTGTATGAATGAGATTGCACACACATTTGTTTGTGTTTTGTGCATTCCCCACACACATTCCACTCAGTGTATTATGTTGTAACCAGGAACAGCTTGTTTCGAAGAATTTCTATTATGTTAGATCACTGCTGATCACTATGCTGGTGATGTGACAGGACATAACGTATCATCACTATTTTTTTAAATGCGCTGATCTAGTCTCTGTAAACTTCAAAACTGAAAAAAAATATTTTTCTGTAAATATCCACAAGCATATTCTACCAGCACTTTTATATAATGTGTTCTATACCATAGATCCAGATATAATTTTTATGTAATACTTCTTTAGCACTTGTCTGACACATATAATTCAATGTATATTGCATTTATTTCTTTATAGCAGTACAGTACACAAGAAGCATGTGACAACTGTGATAGTAAAAGATCAATATGCAAAACAGATGAACAGCTGTCAGAAGATTGATAGTCAAAAACAGACTAAAAACAGGCACAAGTCTTTTAACTGAGCAACCTATGACTGACAGAAAAACACCACTAATGGCACTGTTAATAGGATAAATGCTATTACTGTCTTCAAATACCCTAAATGTACTACTTTTAACCACATCTTTCCATCTTATACGCTGATCTTTCAATTGACTTTTTTATTTTAAAGCTGTTGTTAGTACTGCAATACAATAAACTGAGGAGAGGTGATAAAAATTATAGGTTTATAAGTGATTGCTAGACTACTGACCCCAGGGGGCCTTTTTAATCCTAGGCAAGCTTCTCAAATGTGTCTGACAAGTTTTGATATACTAGCATTAGTTTAATGGGTATATTTAGGTCTGGGCATGGGTGGTCAAGCATTTATAGGCTGAGTCTGTCTACTAGGGAGATAGGTGCCAGACCTGGAATACATTTCCTATGCCCCATCCACTAGTCCAAGTGACATTTATATAGGGTCAGGGAAGAATTCTGATTCACAGAAAGGGTAGTTTTGAGACAAAACATATCCATCAAGTGTGTCCTATTTATGTTGGAGACAAGGTTGAGGTCCCTAGATTGGGTAATTCTGATGTTCTTTGTTTTACAGATAGAGAGCAGGTCCATCAGAGCAGGATGAGTGGATACTTTGTGGGCCAGGCATAAATGGCCTCCCAGCAGTCTGTAGGAAGTCAAGTACAGGAACAGAGCTTTGAGGCAGTCCATAAAGGACACATTGTTTGTGCCCTGTAATCTTTTTGTGAAAGGACCTCTGTGGATGTTAGAATTGCTGCATATGCCTAGTCATGTACATACCCAAAAAGGGTATTGTACTCAGTGATTGGTCTGAGGAGGACTTAGGTGCCATATCCTTGACTATAAGTTGCTCGACATAGAGTGAGTTTTTTACTACCACAGACAAATGTTGATGGTAAAATAAGTTAAAGAAAGTATCCTCTACTAATGCAAACCTACTTCTCCTTTGTTCTTTTGTTAAAGAAGAATCAGAAAACCAATTTATGTAGGAAATGAAATGGCATAACTATCCAGACTGATTACCACTAATTGACTGATCTTCAGTTAACTCCCAGACTGACTCAGACAGGGCCTTCTCCTACTTCATGACTTTTTAAGAAGCCCTGTTTCTAATTAACCACATATGGCTAACAGCACAACAATTCCCATGGCTAGCTAATGATATAAAACAAAAACTTAAGCAGCATAATGCTTGGAACACATGGAAAGCTAATTCCTCTATCCCACAACTTTAAAAAACATTTCTAGAACTCAGATAAAATGCTAGAATTGCAACAAATACTGCCAACTCAGTCTTCCTGAGACAAAAGCAACAGGTATACTCATCCCAACCAAAGCAGTTTTAGAAAGAAATATAATGACTAACTATGCACATCACAGAACCTTGAACAGACAAGGCATTAAAAGTATACTTAACTCAGATTTTCCCAAGCAATATAAGAATTTCCTTCTTTCCTACTCAAAAATTGACTTTTCCCACTCTAACTATACGTACACTAGCAGAAACAACAACCTTTTACAGCTATATATCCATTAGTGGATGCATAGCCCCTTTTCACTTCTCACCTATCACTGTTAAACAAATTAAACTTGGAGACATGGCTGGCCTGAGGAAATATGGACGGTGATCTCTTTTCCCACTTGCCCAGGGCTAATATTTTGTTCTGTTAAGTGTTCATGTTGCATTAGTATGTTATTTTGAAATGTCAGCTGAAAGTCCTGTGGTAAATGTTTCATGAAAACACCAACTGATCAATGTTTACTAATTCTCTTTGAATGGCGTTCAGCAGTGTTTGCAGTGGTTGAGGCCTACCACATGTGAGTGTCATGGCAGCAATCCCATGTGGAGCAGTTAGAAGCAGAAGTTAAGAAGTTGAAGAAAATTGTACTATTCCTGTAGGAAGCATCTACAGCCACAACTAAGAGTGTTTCAAAACTAGTGATAAATACGTTAACCTCAGCCAGCAAGATGGATGACTTAGACAATAGAAGCCTTTGTATTAAAATGAGGGTTAAGGGTGTTCCTCACACCATCACAGAGAATGGTTTGCAGCCATTCTTTGGGCAAATCCTGGAGAGAGTTTAAAGGCTACCAACTTATTTAAACATGGATATCAAAATGTTTCACCTGGTGGGTTCAGCACATCACAATTAAGATAGTGGCAGACATGTCTTGATAACATTCCATCCACACGAAGAAGGGATTGGTTAATTCAGTACAGCTGCAGGAATAAAGGACCAAATTGGGGTAACTATTCGCTCCACTTTCTAGCAGACCCCCAACATTTATACATTGCAACAATCTATGCCACTGATTAAGAAATAGCTAGTGGAGTTTAGCTTTAGGGTGCCTCTGGTATTTCCCTCAATATTAATTGTTAAGAAGGATGACAGCAAGATTATCTTGCATGGTTCCCTTTAGGCAGAGCACTATCTGGATGGAGCCCAGTTATAATTAAAACTGTTTGCTATATAAGAAGATGTAGGCCATTGGACAAGCAAGGAAATAAAATAAGATTTGGGCCATAACAAGAGATAAAGGCCAGTTGCCCCAAGTAAAGTCAGAAAAGCTCAAATCTAAAGAAACGCATGGAGCTGGAACCATGACTGGTAAAGATATCCACTGGCAAGCATCCAGGATTATCTCTCCTTATACTTTTCAGCGACACCAGAGGAAACTACTATGGGGAAGGGAGATATGCATCTGGAGCTCACCCAAAATCATAAAATTGCAGACAGGCTCAAACCAACTTTTGCAGGAGAAGGAATCTTTCAGAGATGGAGCAAGCAGGGCCCCAGGGAGCCAAGGAAGTCCTTTGAATTTGATACCTCATCAGAAAAGGCAAGACCTCTGAACAGGAAGACAGGGTCTGAAATCTTCTATGGCTCCTCAAATTCTACAGATGAGGGCTGCTGGACTGCTAAAGGCCTTAGCAAGTTTGATAGGATTGTGGCCAATGGAGGTGGCCATTGATCACTTTGATGGCTTTTCCTAAGTTGAGAGTAGGCTGTCATTACAGACTGTTGTTTCACCTTTGCAACAAGGCAGGATTTAGACTGTGATCTCTGATTATACTAGCAACAACGTATTGTTTCATTGCCTGCAATAAATGAAATGAAGCCCAGGTCTTATATATTAATACAAAGCACCTTGATAACCTTATTGGTTTTATTTTTTAGGTGTGCAGTGTATCCTGTTTGGGGCTGTGCTAATAGCTGTTGTCCTTTATTTGGTCAGTTAGTGTTTTTTTTTTTTGCAACATATGGCCAGTCTGACAGCATGACCAGTGAGAGCCTTTAGAAACTATTATTTATGAACCACATAATTTGTATTTCTTTTTTTTTATGTATGGGTGCTGGTGGTGACCTTCTTCTGACTCTTTACCTTTCTTTAGGTTTGGTACTAGGGTTACAAAGCTTAATTATTCTTATTTATATATTGCAGTTTCTACCATGAAAGGTGATAGGCAAGGCAAAGTCTTATAAGGAGAGGTAAGTGAACCTACCTGCTTGGATATAAATCAGATTATAACTGGTATATTTATGCTATGCCTGTATTTCTTTCTTTTTGTTATTTGTTTTATGTTTAGTAAGATTTGTTTGGTTTTATTTATTTTATTTTACATTTGTTTATCGGAAAAGTCTGACTGGACAAATAGCCCATTTTCAGCAGAAGCCCAGGGAGGAAAGCTCCACATAATACAAAAATAAAAAACAGATAAGTAGTACATATATATAGATTTACAGAAAATACAAAAAATGTTTATAGTGCAGTGAGAGGTCTTAAGTACAAAAAGGCAATGAAGTAGATATATAGCAAAGCTGCATGTAATGGTATATATCAACATTATGCAAGCACAGAGAATAAATAACATAAGTGGTTAATTTTACTTAGAGCAGAGTTAAATATGTGCATGAGGAGAATCATATTTACTGTAATAAGATTAAAAGCTTTAGACAGAGACAATGTGAAGAGGTTATGAAGTTAATTGAAACTTCTGTATACGTTAATTTGCTAAACGGGGTCAGTACACAAGCAGATCCATGTAGATAAAAGGAGAGTTTTCAATAATTTTTTAAAGTTTGTTGTGCTAGTGGTGGATCCTGTGTTCAGAGGTAGAGAGTTCCAGATTTTGGCTATGCTGTTAGAGTACAGGGACTCATCAGCTGCATTTTTGCTTTTAGTAATGTTTATTAGTGCTTTGTTACTGGAGCGAAGTGTCCTGTTATTTGAGCAATGAATAAGCAAGTTTTGAAGAGCTGGATTTTTTTCAGGTTGGTTAAGTATTTGGCGGGTCATGAAAAGTTAGTTGCCAGCCAGTAGACTGGGGAATTCTAGCCAAGAGAGTTCTTTAACAGCAAGGCAAAAATGGGATTTGTAACTAGATTCAGTAACAAACTTTGCAATTTTAGTATAGTAACTCTCTAGTTTATTTATGCCATATTTTCTTAGATTAGTAAGAATGGGAGATGCATATAGGAGGGTTGAGATAAGGTGAGTTCTAGAAATGGTGGTGTTTGTGTTACTAGTAAGGCAATATTTGCTCCTGTAAAGGCTACCAAGTTTTTTGTGTACTTTTTTTATTGTTTTGGCTATGTGTATATCAAATTTCATGTTATGATCTATTGTAACTTGAAGGAGTTTTGAGTGGGATACTTGAGTAATGATGGCATTGTTAGATGAGGAGATTTTGAATAGAGGGAATGGGTCTGGGGCTCTTGGATGAAACAGGATGAGTTTTGTTTTGTTGGGATTATTAGCTGGGCATTGGTTAGCCAAGATTCAACTGTGGAGAAGGACTGCTGTGTTATTTGTTGGAGTTGGTGGAGTGTCAGGGCAGCACATATTAAGGTTCAATCATCTTTATACTGGATTAGAGTGACATGGGGGATGGCAGCGTGTAGATTGCTAGTAAATACAGTAAAGCGAAGAGGGCCAAGGAGAGATCCCTGTGGAACTCTCAGAATTACACGTTGGAGATAAGAGAGGTTATTTAGCCATTTTACTGCTTGCTGGCACCCAGTTAGATAGTTCTGGAACAAAGTAAGCACAAAATGGCTAAGCCTCAGTTCTGATAGTATATTTAAGAGTTTGCTATTTGAGACTGTGTTGAATGCTTTGAAGAGATCCAGAAAGATAGACGAGACCAGATTGCCTTCATTTTGAAAATGGTTGATGATGTTAGTGAAGCTCAGCAGAGCAGTGGTTGTACTGTGGTTAGGGTGGAATCCATGCTGAGTGTTACATAGAAGATTATTGGATAAGAGATAGTCTAGGATTTGTGTGTGAATGCATTTTTCAAGAATTTTAGATAGGGGAGATAAAATATCAATAATGCGGTAGTTGGATAGCTCAGCTGAGTTTCCGCCTTTGTGTAGTGGGATGATGTGTTCTATTTTCCAGATTGCTGGAACTTCTTGTTCAGCAATGGAGTGATTTATGAGACTGGAGAGTGGATATGAGATGGCTTCAGCAGCAATTTTATGATAATCTGTGGGTAGATTATGAGCTGCCAGGGTAGTTGGTTTGAGATCTTTAAGGTATTTTTTATAGTAGTAGTAGGGACAGGATGGAAGTAAAAGTTATTGTGATTACGTGTTGGTGGTAAGTAAGTAGGAGGAGGTAAAAGCCAGTTACTATTTGCGAGAGCAAGTATAGATTTGGTGAAAAAATGTATTAAATTATGTATCTATGTTATTTTTTAATTTAGTTTAATTATTTGTTGGCAGTATAGGTTGTACACAATCTGTGAGAAGCTGGTTGCCCATTGCAGTATTTACTGTTAAGTAGATATGATAGCTGATTTAATGAATATTTTGTCTGATGCCTAACTTTTATATAAATAATTAATAAAGTCAGTTTCCTGGGACAACTCATATATATTTTTTTGTAGACAGACTGCTGTTGCCTGAGGTAGGGGATGTTTGCTGGTAGGGCTTGGAGGTATCCATCTGATCTTCAAATAGCTGGAGGAGGTGCTCATTCTTGATGTAGGTGTTGGGTTGATATGCAAAGAGCACGGAATGTTGGGGTAGTTCACACCCTAACTGTAAGTCTAGGCTCCAGGAAAGGGTTAGGTGGAAGGGGTCCTTGGTTGTATACAAACTCATCGTGAGAGATAGTGACAAACTCAATTCCTAACACATCCATATTGGTGCACCAGATCATAAACTTGGAGGAGGTAGAAGAGGGGTGCTCTTCATGTTTCACAACTCTCTAGGCGTCGAAACTCACTCGGTTATGAGTAGTGAGTAGGGTCATTGGCTGATATGGTTGGAAACAGTCAATAAATTGGTTTGGGCTATAAGGTATTTCTATGCCCCAAATGAAGATGACAGAAGATTCTCAGTGGGCTGGAATCTGGCAAGAGGTTATCAATGCATCCTATTTAGCAGGTAAGTTTAATGTAGTGCTATATGAAAACAGGGACATGATGTTTGGGGTAAATGAATCTCACAAACACTGCCAGGATGATATTGAAATCTTGGTTAAATGCTGGGCAGTTGATGAATGTTTTGAGATGATTTAATTCCACTGATTTCACCCCACAATTTTCTAGGGACTTAGTCTGTTAAGGAAGTAGAACTGGACTGTCAGATCATTCTCCACTCACTTTGTCAACAAAAAGGGAGAAGAATTCTCAAAAGGTTAGGAACTAGAGATGGGATCATTTTAAGTGGAACTCTGAGTATGACAAAAGCATCTTCAGGTCCTTAATGGGAGATGTTTATAGGTAAGGATGCCATACTTGGCAGATTCTGAAGGGATGGTTGCAAAACAGCCATCCATAGAGACTTATTAGAAGTAGAAGGGATTTGAAAGATAGAAGTAAAAATCTTAAAATTCTAAATGATGGAATCAAAGTCCATACAAAAGCATATAATTGAACTAGAAGGTTTGGATTACTTCATGGACTGTGTGTGAGGTAGTTTTATCTGCAGAGATAAACTTGCTTGAACTTTCCAAGGCAGAGGCAAAACCCATTAGAAAAGGTCAGTTGTGGTGGTTAACAAGAGAGGGCAACTCAGAATGTATAGTTAATTTTTTTAAACAATGGGGTAATCAGTTACACATTCCTGTAGTTACTATTAACACTGGGAGCATTATTACAGGGGATGACAACATCAGAAAGGCTTTTTTCTGACATTGACACAGCACATTACAGCTCTGGGTTTGAGAATAATGTACCCCCATGCAATTTTGCCACAGCTAAGGCTTCTCAGATATTTTCTTATGCAATAGGAATATTAACAAACCTGTCACTTACTTTGAAGTGGCCATGATGATTTTGCCGTTAAAACTTAAACAACTGATATAGATGATTTTCCTCTGGAATTTTATAAGTGGACCGGAGACATCCTGCATCAAGTACTTACAGATGTCTATGACTCAGATACCTTTATGCATGGGTCCTGTTGGGACTTTAACTAGGTCATTAAAACAGCTAGCCCAAAACTAAATAGGGGAATACCCATCATAGCAGGCGTCAACCTCATTTCACTTGCTAATCTAGTCCTGAAAATGGGGTTGTAAAAGGGCAGGATATAGCAGATAACTCATGGAGCTTGATTACTTTTTTGCTCTGGAATGACCACTCCCAGGCCAAAGATAGAAGATTATTTTTTTATATTAGGAAAGCATTTGATACAGTCAAGTGGAAATTTCTATTTATGATACTCCACCACAGGAATTTAAGAAATGTATATACTGATCCATCTTTGTGAGTAATGATGAACAGGGGTCTGTCAATAGCAGGGTCACTCAGCTAGGGATCCAAACAAAGGTGTCACTTCTCCATGGGGCTTTTCTTACTAGTTATGGAGGAATTAGCACACCAAATT
Organism: Protopterus annectens; assembly: GCF_019279795.1. Lineage (NCBI taxonomy): Eukaryota > Metazoa > Chordata > Ceratodontiformes > Protopteridae > Protopterus > Protopterus annectens. Next base: position 1,923,841,462 of record NC_056739.1, on the reverse strand, counting down.
AGGGCAACTTTGGAAGCCTAGTCAGCCCTAGAAAAGATGTTTAGTTTCTTTCTATTGTTTACAGATGACAGTGTGTTGAGTAATGACCTCTCTAAAGTGCTAGAGAATGTTTTAAATACCATTCATCTTTTCTGGCAAATTATTGAGCCTAGCCTTGCAACTTTATTAAATCTGCAGTGACTACATTTTCTATCTCTGATTTTGCATTAGGCAATTAGAATCTGTTCAGGTTTGTTGTTGTTAAATATTTAAGTGAACTTTTTGTGACACTGTGACTAAAAATCTTTTGGGATTAGTTAGGAAGATGTAGGGCTCATTTCAAAGCATAATAACATGCCCATCATTGCTGGCAAGATCCATACCTTACAAGAGATGATCTTACCTCGCATCCTGTATTTAGACAGGAATATTTTGACTTCAACAAACACTGAAGATTAATCTACTTGCAGGAGTTAATTAAAACTTCAGTTCTGGGTAAGGAAGGTAGAAGAATTCCAGAACCACTTATTTATATCCCAATTCCTGTGCTATATATGGCCTTCCACAGACAGCAATTTGTTTTTAGTCTTATAGTTAAAATATCTTATAAGGTAGTCTAGACAGAATGGGGGTGAGAAAGAGAAGCTCTGAATGGATGTTAGTAGAGATGGTTCCTATCAAGACTGAATAGTGCAAATCCATAATGAGTGCACTGAAATGAGCAGCTTGGCATGGGGCAGGGTCCTACAGATTATATATGTACCAGCCTAGAGTCAACCAAGTAGTGGATGGCGTGCCTAGAGAGCACTAGACTGAAATGGGGAGTTCAGCCTGGTCACAAATCCTAGTCAGTCCATAAAATCCCAAACCCAGATATTTTTTAACCATCTGCAGTGACTTCAACCGGAAGAAAAGTGAATGGCTTACACTTTGGTGGATTAGACTGCATATATCCCTACCAGAATGGATACATTAGGGCCTTCCCTGGGAAAAGGTAAGTAGGACTGGGTTAGTATATAAGGGGCTCTGGGATAAGAAATCTGTAGTGATAAAGATGTGCAGCATGTTTAGATGGACTAGGCAGAAGACCATTAGATTGAATCAGACATGGAAGGCCCTGTATAAACTAAGAAGATGGTCTAGTTCAAAGATCAGCAAATGAGACTCATGTTCTACTGTTTTACTCCATCCAAACAATGGATATCAGAAAAGTAGCAGGAAAGTAAATGTTTAAAATGTGGAAAGGCTCAAGCAGGCAGTATGCATATGCTTTGAAGTTGCCCTCTGGTAAATGTATACTTGGAATTTTTTAAACAAAAGCTGTTGATTTATTCCATGACCTGTTTTCACTGGATTGGAAGTCCTGGATCTGTGGGTATTGAACCTAGAGTGAAACTGTCTTCTTACTTTGTAAGAAGAGCTTCTAGTATTGGGGAGTGCAGTTATGCTCTGGTGTGTAAAACATTGGAAGGGGAATGGTCTGTTATTCACAGAAGGCATGGATTATCTCCTTAAGAAACATTTATATGTTGTATGCTTTTAAGAGTGCATGGGAATTACCTTATCTTTCACATCCCTGGAAAGTATTGTTCACAAACTATGGGCATTCTTATGAATGTCAGACTAGTGGTGAAAGTAGTAACAGAGGCCTATCTTAGTAAGATGATCGATCCTCATGTATTACGCTGAGCATTGTATGTAATGTACATATTGTATATAGTTTAAAGTTTTAGACTATACTAAATTTGTTATGTAATAGCATGTCTTGTTGGCGCTTGTCTGTTGGATGATTCTTTTCTTATGAAAATAAAACTCAGATTAAAAAAAATAAGGAGTCCTTTGAAGTTAACCTCATCCAGTGCTACATTTAGCAAACTGGATCCCAAAGTCCTGAAACTGTCAGCAAAACAAATTACTACACCTCTCACACGTATATTCCATCCATCACTTCTTCTGGGAAGTTCCCACTGAGATTTCAGCTGTAGCTGTAGCCATGCCATTCTATTAGAGCAAGACATTTGCTTAGAGTCATGCTGTAAATATACAAAGGCCTTCTCCTGTGGCTAATTTATTACTCTTTAGTACTCTTTGAGAGATGGCAACATTGCTGGACAAGATGATTTCTGGAGGCTTCTGAATGTCTGCTGTGGGTGTATGGAGAGATATTGCATCTCTGAGCTACTGACTCCATAATTTAGAAGGAACAAAATGTTTTATTTATTTGTTTCACCTGCTGCATTAGGCTTTATGTGGATTTTTTCAGATTTTGCTGTACTTTTGGGACCTAAATGTTTATTGGTTGAGAATTTATTCCCACCTTGAGGATCTGGTCATTGGTATGCAGCATTATAGCATTCAATGTGGAGTACCTAAGGGCACCACATTGAATTATTTGTCATATATTTCCTTCCGTTACTTTGTGATGCTCCTTGCATTTTGGGGGTTACATTTTATTTATTTATTTATTTATTTTTTTTTTTATTTTACATTTGTTTACCGGGAAAGTCCAACTGGAAACATGTCCATTTTCAGTGGAGGCTCGGGGAGATAAGCTCCAAGTCATATAATAACATAGAAGGAATTCACACAGGTATTTTACAATACATCAGACAAGTAGAATACAATATACCATATGACAAGATATTTGGTATTATATCAGTTGTAAAAAGCTGAACAATTTGCATTAACAATTCATATGTTCTTAGTTGTTATCATGAGGTAAGCTCTCAAACATAGTTTAGAAAAGGTCATACTCAATATGCAGAAGGTTTAGAAAAATGAGTTAGGAGAGAGATTTGAAAGTGAGTTAGTATTTGGGAGTGGTCTGTCCTGGGGGAATGCAGAGGCAGAGCCAGGAACTTGCTAGATGATTTTTTAGGAATGTTTTGAATTGTTTTGGTGAGGTAATGCTTACTAGAGAAGTAGGCAGGGTGTTCCACAGTTTAGTAGCATAGTTGGAGAAAAGGCCTTCTCCAGCTGAGATTATAGCTTTTGTAACTTGTAGTAGGTGTTTACTGTGGGATCAGAGGGATCTAGGAGCAGAGTATGGCTGAATTAGATCTTTGAGGGCTGGGGTTTTATTAGTGTGGTGGAGAATTTTATGGGCTAGGTTTAACTGATTGTAGTGAAGGAGTTGTGGGAGTTCCAGCCAATCAAGTTGTTTGAGGGATAAGCAATGATGTGAACTATATGGCAATTTTGTAGCAGATGTTGCTATTTTGGCAATAATGATTCTTGTAGCATTTGTGAGAAACTGATTGTTTCTATATAGGGGCCTAGTTTCTTGTGGACGTTTTTGATGGTTTGATCTATATGGAGGTCAAATTTCAGATTGTTGTCAATTACTACTCCATGTAGCTTGGTATGGGCAGTTGGAGTTATTATGGTATTGTTTTTGGAGTAAATGTTGAAGGCTGGGAGGATGCATTCTTAGTGGGGCAGAAGAGTAAGAGGTTAGTTTTGTTTGGGTTAAGTATCAGCTGGGAATTGGTTAGCTAGGTTTCCACTGATAAGAAGGCACCTTGGGTGATTGTTTGGAGTATGTTGAGGGAGGGGGCTGAGCAGATCAGGGTTGAGTCATCTGCATATTAAATTAAGTTGGCATGAGAGTTTACAGAGTGTAGTTGGTTGGTAAAGAGAGAAAATAGGAGGGGTCCACCAAGGATGGAACCTTTAGGGACTCCTCTGGTGACTGGGAGAAGGTGAGAGATGGATTGTTGCCACCGGACAGCTTGTTGCCTATCTGATAGTTAGCTCTGAAACCAATTAATAGTTGTGGTGTTAATGTTGAGGCAGGAAAGGACATTCATAAGTTTGTTATGGTTGACTATGTCAAAGGCTTCTGACAGGTCAAGGAATAAGGCTGATACAAATTGGAAATTGTTTCTATGTTGGTTAACATTGTTTGTGAAGGTCAGTAGGGCAGTTGTTGTACTGTGTGAAGTGTGAAAACCATGTTGAGTATTAGATAGTAGGTTTTGTGAGATAAGGTGTTTCATGAGCTGAGAGTGAACTATTCTTTTTAGGATCTTGGATAGGGGTGAAAGAATGGCACTGGGGCAGTAGTTTGTAAGTTCATATGAGGTGCCACCTTTGTGAAGGGGTAGTACATGAGATATTTTCCAGTTAGAGGGCATGTGAGCTTCACTTATAGATCTATTTATAAGTATGGCTATGGGATAAGAGATGGCATCTGCTTCCATTTTGACATAGTCTGTGGGAAGGTTATTGGCAGCTAATATTGTAGATTTGAGTTTTATTCAAAATTTTCTGTTTCAGTTGGCAGATACCAGATGTAGTTTGAATTGGCTGCAGGTGTCTTATGAGGGTGTACTACAGATTGTTTCAGGGGGTATGGTTGTTGGCTAGAGTGTGAATCGATTCTGTAAAGAAGGTATTGAATTGGGTAGCTATGTTTTCATTGCTATTAGTTGTTTGAGGAGTGGAAGCAGTGATATTTCCTGGTTGTTATAGGTTTTTGACTGCAGCCCAGAAGTTTTGAGAATTTTTCTGATGCTTGGTTTGGATATTTAGGTAGTATTTGGATTTGTCGTTTTTAATTTGTTTCTTGGCTTTATTTCGAAGTTCATGGAAGTTTTGTTTATTAGTACTGGTTTTATTGTTTTGGAACAGTGACCAGGTTTTTATCTCTGGCTTTAAGTAGGGATCTGGTTTCTTTGGATAGCCAGGGTGCATAGTTGGCCTTGACTCTAACATTTCTAGGTGGTGTATGGGAGTTGAGGATATCTAGAAAGGTATAATTAAAAGAGTATACAGCCTCATCTAAGGGTGTTTGTTTGAGATGTTCCCAGTGGCAGTTCTTTAGGGCAGAGATAAAATTGTCAGGATTAAAACTTTTTTTTATTTCTGATTGTAAAGTAGGTAGTTTGGTGTGTTGGATGGATATGATTTTGAAGGAGAAAAGTAGGGCTGTCGTCACTCAGATTGTCAAGGAGATGGCCCGAGTGGGATACTAGGTGGGGTAAGTTTACTAGAATCCAGTCTAGTATGGACACATGCTTAGAGGCCTTGTCAGTTCAAGTGGGAGCTGTAATGGTTTAGGTGAATCCATAAAGGTTCATGTGAATAGTAGGACTTTGTGAGGAGCAGAGAAGGCAGTCAATATTCAAGTCTCCCATGATGATGGTCTCTTGGGGGAGATGAGTGGAGCACCATTGTAATAGATTTTCAACAGTAGAACTGTTACCAGGTGGTGTGTATCTCCTATAATGTTAAGGTTTTTGCTGGAGTTAAGATTTAATTTAGCAATAATATGTTCTGCTTTATCTGACTCTGGGATAGTGGAGTCATGGAGTTGTAGTGAGAGGTGTTTTTTTGTATAAGATGGCTACTCCTCCCCTTTTTTTATTTAACCTGTCTTTACTCAGGATGTTGTAGCCTGGGGTGTGATTTCATTACTATTAGTATGAGGTTTTAGTCAGGTTTCTGTTAATGTTACTATATCTGGGGAGTAGTGGGATAGTAAAGTGTGAAGATTATGAGGTTTTTTTTGTAATGCTTCTTACATTTATGTTGAGTTGGAGAAGGGATGATTTGTTTCTTTGGTGGATGTATTGTAGGCTTGGTTGGGGTGGGAGGGGTAGTGTAGCATAAGTGTTGGTAGGTTGAGGATTGGGGTGAATATCTTCTGCTAGACTTACTTGTTTGGACATGTAGTGATAGAGTTTGGACAGGTTATTTAGGAGCTTAGCAAATTTAAGTGTGTTTTGAGATGTAGTTTGATGTGGGAGCACTTTGAGGGTATACAAGTCATTGATAGTAGTGTAAAGGAGGGCTGGGGCTACTAGAAATTGAAATGAGTAATTACATGCTTCATAGATGGAGGTATGCCAGAGGTTAAGTGGGATATAATGTAGGGAGGTATTGTATGCTGAGAGGGTGTATAGTTGGAGCAGCACTAAGCTAGATGTGGAAAGTAGAAGGGTTTGTTTCAAGCCTGTCATTGTTGGAGGGTGAGTTTATGTAGAGGTAAGGGTGAAAGATTGAAGGGTTGCAGCTATATGAGATGCAATAGGTTAAGGAATGGGGGTTCTAGTGGTTTAAATTAAATTCTAAAAACAAATCAGTGGGTTCACCCCTAGGGTCATGTTCAGCACTGTCAGTAACAATGAACTTGAAAAAAATGTGTAGGATAATTCTTAATATGTTTGTATAATGCATTATGTTCATCCATTTTGCCAATGTCATAATTGTGTTGGTAAAACATTGTTTCTTACTGTAGCCGGTAAGATTAGCAAGTGCGGACATTGTTCGCAATGTAGTTCTTTACTTGAAGGAACGGAATTTTATCTACAGGGTTTTGGTTGTATAAAACAAAAGAAAAAATAGAATTGTGACAGCAGGGGCATTATACACACTGCATTGTGCCAATTTTATTCTTGTTTTTAAGTCGTCAAAACTATTCGACAGTTAAGATACAGAATTTACCAACACAATTATGACATTGGCAAAATGGATGAACGTAATGCATTATACAAGCATATTAAGAATTATCCTACACATTTTTTCAAGTTCATTGTTGTTGACAGTGTTGAACATGACCCACTGATTTGTTTTTAGAATTTTTAGAACTTAAATGCAGCTAAGGTGCAATGCTGGGCGTCTACCTGGTCTTAAGGAAGCAGTTTCTATTACTTGTTTCCTTAAATTGAAATCTATGTGTGCTATTAGATGATGATTTTTTCATGTTTAAACATATTCATGCATTTCTCTGTATGCCTTTTGGTACACATCTTAATGCATTATTTTATGAACTACTGCTGTATGAGTGTTTTTTAAAGGGTATATCACTTTATTTTATTATTGAACATTTTATTATTGAATGATTAAGGGGGGTGTGTTTTTTCATGTGTATTTAAGCTCACTGTTTGTTGTCACTTTTATTTTGAAGAAGTCTATAGATTGTGGTGGATGAAAGCGTATATCAGAGGTTCAATTTTATCTTCAATAAACTGTTTTGGAAAGTCAGGTGGTGCTTTTTGTGTTCTAACATTTATTTTACTCAAATGATTGTTTTGTCCAGAAGGAGTGCCTGAATAGTAATTAATACTGAATGATAAATGTTAACTTTTAAAAAATGCCATTGGATTCTCTCTGGCATTTTGTCTTCATGTCACATACGTCTGGAACCTTGCACATACACTGTGGCTGATATTACTGCTCTGTCCTGCTTTTGTAAGCAAGACAATATAAAAAAATGAAGCAGTTCAACCTGTGGCAAAATAACAACTTAGAAAAAAAAAAAAACACTGAAAAAAGCATAGTCAATAGTCCAGGTGTATAATTAGCATTCAACGTTTAATATAACACTTTCATCCAACAACACTTCATCAGAATCTATTTAACCAAAAATTCAAACACTTTCTATATGTAAAAACCTACAAATGAAATGGGTGTGTTTCCTATAGCCTTAATGAGGTCTGGGTCGCCCACTAACATTCTCCAGTCGGTGTTGATAACTTCTTGAATGGCATCTGCATGTGTAGACATGTCTGTAAAACAGACATTTGTCCTATCCATGTAACCTTCTTCCTCTCCGTCTTTTTTCCTTGTGGGGAAACTGACTAATAGGCTTATGTAGAATAGGTTGAGAAATAACCCACCTTTTCAGTATAATTTCATTAGCAGGTTTTGATAAAAAAATGTCACTATAACCCGTTTCTAGAAATAGTGAAGTAATAAACTTAATCTAATTTTTAATCTTCGTTCGTCAGTAATCATCCTGGAGGCCCAAATGTACTGGCTTCTTGGAATGTTTTTCCTTCATAAAATAGGGTTGGTTACTATTAAAATGAAGGTATCCATTAGAAAAAGTTTCTTTTCTATATACACAACTTTCAAACGTCTTATCATTAGCACACCATTCTAAGGTTACATCTAAAAAGTTAACCTTCAAACTTATCCCTCTTATAGTGAACTTTAAAAATTCTGCGACCTTATTAATGTCTTCAAGAAATGAAAGAGTCTTCTGGACTTCCACAAGCAATGCAAAAGAGGTCACCCACAAATCTCTTATAGTATCTAACTTCGGTATTTAGTTCACTGTTATTCAAAATTATGCCTCCCACCATCCAAGTACTAAACTGGCAAAAGCTGGGGTAACCACAGACCCCATTGCTACTTTCTGCCGGTTTATAATATTTTTTGTTAAATAAGAAAAAAATAATTTCTGAAATTAATTCTAATAGCTGGCAGCACAGCATGATTTTATCACCTGATAGTTGACTAAACTTATTTAAATACAGCCTCACCCATTCAATCCCTAACTCTAAGGGAATACTTGTGAAAAGCGAGCGGACATCTACAGTGACCATATAAACATATTTATCTTGATAATTATATTGTTGATTAAACTATTTTATTTTGTCCAAAAAATCCCAGGAGTCTTTTACATATGAAAGAAAGCTTTGAACTAAGGGATTAAAAATAGTATCCAGTTATAGTGAAATACTTTCAGTAATGCTATCTGGGGCAGATACTATTGGCCTAAAGGGGGTTTCTCAACACTGTTATGGATTTTAGGGATCCCAAATAGGAGCCGTATTCTTGGATTATCGATTCTCACAAATTCATATAGTTCAAAATCAATAACATTACACATGAGACAATCATACAGCACAGAATGTATACAATCTAAAATTTTTGTGAGTATCAGTAATAGAAACTAATATCTGGACAGTGCAGTGGCATAGGGGTTAACATTGTCACCTCACAGCAAGAGGTTCTCCAGTTAATTCTTGGCTGGGGTTCCTTCTGTGTGGAGTCTGCATGTCCTCCCTGCATTCATGTGGGTTTCCTCCAAGTGCTCTGGTTTCCTCCCACGTTACAAAGACATGTCTGGAGTGTTCCGGGCCTCTGCTGAAAATTGGCTCATTCCAAATTGGACTTTCCTGGTAAACAAATGTTAAATAAATAAGGTACTCATCTATGTTGGCTAACATGTCTTCCATAACTATATTATAATCAACAACATCCATAACTACTATCCCTCCACCCTTCTCTGCTCTCATCAATCTTTACTCTGTATCCATTTTAAGTTCAAGCAAGGCTGTTCTTTCATCTTTATTTCAATTAAAATATTATGTCTTATTCTTGTTGTTTAATACATCATGAATATCAGCTATACAAGCCTGCTCAAAAACTTTCAAAGCATTACTTAAAGTAGAGTTAAATACAGAAGGCTTACTTAACATTTTTTTCATTAAGGTTAACATCATAAAAACTGCAAATTTAACTTCCTTCTAAAATCACTTAAATTCCAGCAATGCTTTAGTTATGTTAGCTCTATGTGAAGATACAAAGTTCAACCCTAAGTGTAAAATTCTTAGGTGAGCAGGATTTAAAGCAAAGCTAGACAAAGTTAAATATCTTGGTATTTAAACTCACAATATGCCCATGATTTAGTCCTCAGAATGCTGCTGTCTTCCTTTGCCCTTCTGATTCTGCAACCCACTCTTCTTTCTCCCTTGATAAGTCCTTTTTGGCCTGGTGTCCAAAAAATTACCCACTGAAAAAGAATAGTGTCCAATGGCATATAAAGGAAGTTCAAAAAGTCATTTTCTGAAGAAAAAACATTATCATTCTTTATTTCTTTTGAATTCTCTCTCTCTCTCTTGCACCAAAGGAACCTCAGAGGAGGTATTATGAATGACATCATCAGCATGGGCGAAGCCTGAAACCATACAATTACTCGGAGCAATGGTGACAAGTTCATTGCTTTCCTGGTCTCCTCTCAAGGTAAAAAAAGTTGATGAAACTAACAGACCCCTTCTTATTTTTAAGTACAGGGTCAAAATGGTAATCTGCACCTGTATCATATGCTAATTTATCTCATTGCAGCTTGTTGTTTTTAAGAAGTACAATGGTTTTCTCAAAACACTGTAAAGTAGACAAAATATTAAAATAGTCTGACTGCAGTTCAGGCATATTTATTAACATAAGGTGAATCTGACTATCCACCTTAATAATCTTATCTTTAAGCTGCTTCAGGACACTGAGGTTATTTTTGATAAATAAATTTAAGAAATCTAATCCAGCTTTGTTAAAATATTCTGTTCAGTGAAAAACAAGGATCCTTGCTAACCCCACCATTAGGGCATTTAAAGGACCCAAGTCCTTTAGGAACAATGCCCAAATTAATGCAATTCTCGAAATACTTGTTCTCAAGAAGCAAGTACCGATATTTCGGAGATTTATTTATTTATTTATTTATTTCAGTTTGATTACCGGGGAAGTCCACTGGGCTTGGGGGCCCGTTTTCACTGGAGGCCCGGGGAGAAAAGTTCCACATAAACAACAATTTTTTTTTTAATTAAGAAAGAGTTAAGACACAGAAGAACATTACAAGTTAACAGGTGGCTAGAAAGTAGTCTACAAATAATATCAGATTGCTAAATTAGCAAAGTTAGCAAAAATTATTGACAATTTCAATTTGGCAAAATTGGCTTATTAAATAAAGAGACAGAGAAAAGGCAAAAAGAAGGAAGAACATTCAGAACATTAGCGTTAGATGTTCCTCAAATTCCATGCTAACATTTTTAAATTCTAATTTAGAATGTAATTCAGTTTGTTTCAAAACACAGTTACCAAAAGGATCATGATTTAGGTCAAAAATGTTTTTTACATCTTTAAAACTTACATAGTCATTCACCGCAGATAAGGCAGCACTTGGTAGACCCACTTCTACAACAATTTTATGTTCATCTTTTGAACTTTCTTTATATCACCTTGGACACAGTTCCTTTTCAGAGGGTAATTTTTTGGGCACCAGCCCAAAAAGGACTTAGGTCATAAGAGGATGTGATTTTAAAAATAGAGTAGAGACGAGGGAACTGAATGGCAAATAAAGTTAAGAACAGAGATGTATCAAATGAACACGTTAATATTAAGTGCTTTTTAAAGAACAGAAGGTTAAATGTTTATAAATGAATGGTTTTGTGTTTGTTTTGCACTTTTGTACTTTGGATTTTCACTGCCTATATATGTATTATTATTTATGAAGTTTTTTTTACGTTTTTCTAAATTGGAATCAAGGAATTTTAATTGAATAATGAATATGAGTTTTTCATTGGTGGGTTTTTATATATAAAAAGTGTTTGAATTTTTGGTTGAATACATTCTGATGAAAAGACTTGTTGGATTAAAGTGGTATATTAAACTTTGAATGACAATTCTACTCCTGGGTTCCTGACTATGCTTTTATTCATTAGTTTTTGTTTTCTAAGCAAGACAATATAACAATTTGTGTAACGCAGGTGGCGCAGTATAACAGTGCTGTTTAATTGCTGATTTTTCTCTGCAACAAAGTTCTGTACATTATAAAAGGCATTAAAATTTAATCATATTGCAAAGATTTAAGGAAAAATATCCTGCAATGCAGCTGCACAGTTTAAATGCAACATTGACTAATCCATTTTCATAACTAGTGCAACAGAACATCAGCTTGCAAAGTGATATATTACAGAAAAATATAGTGCATTTATTTTATGTATAATTTGTGGTCATCAGGCAAAAATGCTCAGTGACCAGTATGTATAAACAATATATTTTCCCATTTATCAGGTCCTCTTTTGACCACTTTCATGTCTCTAAGGTATTGCAGCCAACATGTTTTTACCTCAGAGATGAGCTGTAATAACATACATGAGAATACAGAGTCAAATGAGATAGTTATGTCATGCATCTCTATAATGAAGCAACAAATTACCCAGCAAATATTCTTGGAAAAAATAAACTGAGTGTAATTTACAAGGCTGAATTCTAATTTTATATTTCCACATATCTGAAAGGAATATTTAAGTTTAGAAAGGTATTCTGCTTTTTTCCAACTTGTTTGTTTGAATGATTACTAAGTAGGTGGCAATATAATGGAGTTTAAAATTTGTTTATGGCATATATTCACATTTCCTAATGTAGCTGTAAATGTTGCACAGCGTGAATTCAGTAATCAGCAAAATTAGACCCAAAAGAGTTACAGGGCTTAATATTACATGCAAAAAATGCATTCTCAGCTTAACAGCTATACAAAGCAGTAATCTGTAGACATGAAAAGAACATTGTAAAGCATTAGAGTGCAGTTCCCATTAATGTACATACATACACAAGTGAGGGCTAAAATCACTTACTGAACTGGTTTTAACTACTCTTTGTCAAAAAAAAAATCTGAGACTTGTCAATGCCAGGAAGACAAGAAAATACAGGAGTGTAGCTTGTGGATGTTTTCCATGATGCTTAGGTTCCATTAACTCTTAAGGTGGGCTGAAGCCTTTTGGAAGATATCCATATCCATAGACAGCTTTCTTGTCCTTTGGAAGATATACCACATTAACCACATTAAATGTAGCTGACTGTCCCTAAGTCATCAGCATTTACAGTTATGCACCATGTATACAAGTCTCCCATAACACGCACATACACACACACGCACACACACACACACACACACACACACACACACACACACACATATATCTATATCTATCTATCTATATATATATATATATATATATGTGTGTGTGTGTGTGTGTGTGTGTGTGTGTGTGTATATATATATATATATATATATATATATATATATATATATATGTGTGTGTGTGTGTATGCATTTTAAATAAATGTATGAGGGCACTCATTATGTTACAGTGTTCATTTTAAATAGCATTAACTGTGCACTAAACGTGACATCGGCAGACTATATTAAATATGATAATTCTGAATGCATTCAGAAACATTTCAATAAATGCAACTTTCCAGTGTTTAGTCAAATGAACAATGCTAGAACGTTCCATATTTCTGTTTGGGTGCTTCAGTGATCTTCTTATGCTAGGATATATAATAAGGCCTCTGAGCCTTCGATCTTAATTTTGGGACACTTCTTACTGATTGTGATGACCGTGCCCTGGCCCAGCAATCAAGGAGCTTCAATCCTCGCCACTAACACCAGGGAGGTCGTCTCCTAGAGGAGGAAAGGATAACTAATACACATAGTAAAGTACAATTTCCCTTAAGTGCACACAGAGATCACAGTCAGTCTGGGGAAGGCTGCTCCCTTTCTCACCAGGTCCCCAATAAGACTCCCCACTGGCACAGCTATAGGGTCCAGGCCTCAGCCTAACTGGGCAAGCTAAAACATCTAGTACCCTCTCTGTCCAACCAGTGCTTCATGTCCCTGCCCATGTAGCTGACACAACACACACACACTTTGAGATAAGTATTTATACAACTTCATAGACACTCCTGGGAAAGGCTGACACAGATTCTCCAGCTGTGCCCCTTTACCCAGGCTATACGGTAGTAATTACTGCTACCACCCAGTTAATAATATCAGCTACTAAAAAGCCCTTAAAAGAGTGTCCAATTATTACTGTGCAATATTAATATCCAGTGGTAATGTGACTATACAGTCTAAGGCTTATTGGAAGGGCTTAGACAGTAAACTCTATAAATATATAATGTACTCTAAAGCATACTTCATCTCTACACAAACCAGCCACAGGTAGAAGGTTTTAAAAATATTTAATAATAAATAATTAAAATACAAGACAAAACTACTACACCACAGAGATATCTAAGAGTTCACAGATCACACAGAAACTTAAAATAATATCGTAGGAAAGATCTGATTACACAGAAAAATACTTAATCTAACAATCTTAGAGAAGACACAGTGCTACAATTCTACTTACATACATAATGAGCATAGGCAGTGCTGGTAAGTTAGATGTCCAGATCAAAATGCTTCAGGTCTCTTGTGAGACATAGTTTATAAAACATCACTAACAAACATGTCTCTGGGTCCTCCCCAGATTACATCATTTTTGACACTTAAGTTTTCCCAATATTCATATTGCATCGTCTTAACACCTGGTCTGAGTTCTCAGGCCACAAATTGCATTATTTAGCAATCTAACACCTGCACAAAAACTTACAATACAAGACATTTCACAGGTATATGTTAACAGAAACTTAAGCAATAAAAGCACCTTCCACATCTAAATTCTGGTCATAAACTTTAGCCTTAAAACAATGGGCATGAAATCTTTATCCAGCCACCCTCGGGCCAAATTCTAACATGAAAGGATACAACATACTTCACTGGGCCAGTAGAGTGCAATGTTGTCACATATTTTGCAGTTCCACATTTCACAGTATTTTCCTAAATTTAAAAACACAAGCCTGTATTTTACATTTATTTACACAGTTGATAGAATTATATATTAAATTCTATTTGACTAGGCTGGCAGCCTTCGCCCATTTCTCCCCAGTCATCACATCACCCCCCCCGCCGGGGAACTCAAGCAAGTTTTTCAAGTGCCCCTTGAGAGACGTCGCTTGAGAGTGTCAGGTCTTTCTGGGTGTACCTCACCCCATTCCCTGTCTTGAGAGCCCATCTGCATTGGCATTGCTACTCCCACTGCAGTGCTGCACTGACATATCATATCCTTGCAACCCCAGGCTCCATCTTAGCAACTTGGCATTTTGCTGACTGGCTCTGTTTAACCATGTTAGAGGGTTGTGATCTGTCATCACAGTGAATTTTCTTCCATACAGATAAGGCTAAAGTTTTTGTAGTGCCCACACTATGACTAGACATTCCTTTTCTACCGCTGCATAGCATTCCTCCCTGGGTTGGATCCTATGACTGAGATAAACCACTGGGTGCTCTTCTCCCTCTGAAGAAAGCTGGCTAAGTACAGCCCCCACCCTATAGTCTGAAACATCCACCTGTACAACAAAGTCTTTGCTGTAGTCTGGACTGGCTAATGCAGGGGGTCCTCCCAAAACTTCCTTAAGCTTCTGAAATGCCTGCTCAAATGCTGGGGTCCACACTACCTTATCTGGCCTGTTCTTCCTTGTGAGGTCTGTGAGGGGAGCAACTATGGTACTATAATTGGGAACAAACTTTCTGTAGTATCCTGCTGTCCCTAAGAATGCCCTCACCTGCTTTTTGGTAACAGGTGCAGGCCATGCCTGAATAGCTTCCACTTTGGCAGGTTCTGGCCTGATCTTACCACTCCCTACTCTATGTCTTAGGTAGGAGACCTCTGCCATACCCACCTGACATTTTCTCAGCTTAATGGTCAACCCTGCCCTCTGTAGTCTGCCCAGCACCTCCCTGACATGCTGAAGGTGCTCTTGCCAGAAATGGCTGTAGATAGCAATATCATCCATGTAAGCAAGGGCAAACCCTCCTGCTCCTACTAAGATATGATCTACCAGCCTCTGGAAAGTCACTGGGGCATTCTTCATCCCAAAGAGCATCTTTGTGACCTCATACAAGCCAAAAGGAGTCACAAAGGCTGACTTCTCTCTAGCACTGGGAGTCAAGGGTACCTGCCAGTAACCCTTGGTAAGATCAATGGTTGTAAGATACGTAGCCCCACCCAGCTGCTCTAGGGCCGCATCTATCCTAGGCATGGGGTAGGCATCTGACTCTGTGTGACTATTTAATTTCCTGTAATCCACACAGAACATGTTGCTGCCATCCATCTTTGGCACCAACACCACTGGTGAGGCCCAGGTGCTGTTGGACTCTTGAATCTCCCCTAGTTCCAACATCTCCTGTACCTCTTCCCTCAGAGTCTGTTTTACTCCTTCAGGCACCCTATAAGGGACCTGCCTGATAGGCCTTTGGAGTCCTGTATCCACCTGATGATGCACCAGATGGGTGCTCCCTAGTTTCATAGTTTCATAGTATAGTACTAGGCTATCTGCCCTGGGGCATTTGTAAGCCTAGCCATAGTGATGTGGCTTTTGCCACCCCATGAAATGGTACAAAAAATGTACAGAATAAATTTAGAATACTGTGACTCTGTCTAGTAGTGACACAATGAAGGTCCCCTTATATAATAGAATTAGTTTACTGTGCCCCTGTCTAGCAGTGACACAGATGTGACCCCTAGGGTAAACTTACGATCTCCCATCCACTCATCAAGATTTCTCTTGAAGAGAGTCAGTGAGGGCTCTGCCTAATACGAACTGGGATCTTGTTCCAAAGCATGGGAAGCCTCTGGGTTATGAATCTATCCCTCCAGCATGTCCTATTCATACTTGTGCTGAGGTTTAAGTCTTTAGCTCTCGTGGTCCTGATGGATTTTGATTTTTGAGGTGGAGCATGTCCATCAGATCATGATTGGACATGGCCTTGTCGTCAGGCAGAGATCACCTCTGAGCAGGTGGTATGCTACTGAATAGAGCTGAAGTTTCTTTAGTCTGGCAGAATAAGACATATGTTGGAGACCCTTGATCCTCTTGGTGAGGTACTTTTGTGGTCTCTCCAGCTGTTGCAAATGCCGGGTGAGGTACATACCAAATGGGGCATTTTACTCAATCATGGGTCTGATGAGGGAGGAATATAGGGGTACAATGACATCCTTGGATCTGGATGTGAATCCCTTCATGATGAGGTGTGCAAGGTAGAATGTTTTTCTAACCACTTTGGCAACGTGGGTGTCAAATGAGAGGTCGCTGTCGACTTGGGTCCCTAGGTCTCTGATTACTTTTTCCGTACTCAGTGGGTTGCTGTCTATGTGATAATTTGTGGGTACTTTGTTTTTCCCAAAGGGATGACTATACATTTTTTGGCATTTAGTTTAAGGCCGTGACTACGGCACCAGTTGTCCGTTTCTGTGAGGCCTTTTTGTAGGATGTGTGTGTCTGCTGGTGTATCGACTATGGCGCCTAGTTTGCAGTCATCTGTGAACTTTGTCAGCCACAACCCTCCCATGTTTGCTTTAACATCTGAGAAATAAATGCCGAACAAGAGGGGTCCCAGGACAGATCCCTGTGGGACACCACTTGTGACTGGCTTTGAGTCTGACATTGCTCCAGCGATTTTAACTTTATGGGTTCTGTCCTTTAGCCAGTTTGCAACCCATCTAGTGACATAAGGGTTTACTTTTAAGCTGTTGAGCTTATCTATGATGCCTGAGTGGGGTATTGTGTCGAAGGTCTTAGCAAAGTCCAGGTATGCTGTATGGACTGCTTTGCCCTCATCAATGGCTCTAGTGACTGTTTTGAAAAAGTCAACCAGGTTTAAAAGGCAGGATCTGCCCTTTACAAAGCCGAACTGGGTGGGGTCAAGTGTCTGTAGGTCCCCTATGTCTCTGTTTATGAGTTCCATAATGATTCTTTCCATAGCTTTGCAGACCAGGCTGGTTAAGCTTATGGGGCGGTAGTTTCCAGGGTCTGTAGAGGCACCCCCATTGTGGAGTGGGACCACTGTTGCTGTACACCAGTGTTCAGGTACATATCCCGAAGTAAGGCTAAGGTTAAATAGCATTTTTATGTGTGGGTTTAGCTCCTCTTGGAGTTCACGTAACACGCAACCCGGGATACCGTCAGGTCCCATTGATGCTGTGTTTTTTGCTTTGTTTAGGGCAGTTCTCACTTGGACATCTGAGATGACAGGGAGATTACATTCAGCTGGGATAAGTATTTCTTCTTTTGGGGGTGAGGGAGGGGAGAAATTTGCACTGAACCTGTCAGCCAGAATGTTGGCAATATCTGTGGGTTCAGTGTATTTTTTTTTGTTGTGAACCAACTCTGAGCATATCTGAGGGTTTCCGCTCAGGTTTCTAACATAGCTGAAGAAGGCTTTGTGGTTATCTTTAGTGTCCTTAGCGATTTTTCTCTCAAAGTTGGCCTTGGATGTTTTTATGAGAGAACATAGTTTTCTGCTAATGTTGATCAGAGATGTCTTCCCTTCATGGGATTTTGCACTGACGTGCAGTAGCTTCCTTCTTTTGTTATACAATTTTTTTTTTGCTGAGGTCCACCAGACAGGATGCTTACCTTTGGTGGAGAGGGACTTGGATTTATTTGAGATTGCATGATCCATGCATTCTTGGAGATGTCCATAGAAAGCATTTGTGAAGGATTCGGCATTGTGGGATGTGCTATCCACTGGCACAGTGGGCTTAAAGGATACCATCTCAGTCTTAAGAAGAGTGAAGTCTGCTTTTGAGAAGTTTTTCACTGTGGTGTTTTGTGCTGGGGGTGGAGGTGGGATATGTATATCCAGGGTGATTAGTTTGTGGTCAGATCTCACTAGTGAGGGGTATACTTCCGGTGTGGAGCATTTTGTCCCCATGTTTGTGATGATCAGGTCTAGTATATTATCTCCCCTAGTGGGAGAGGTGACTAGTTGTTCCAGTGCATTTGAATTTATGAATTCCAGGAACCTTTGGGCTAGGGTATTAGGGCTAGAATAATGTACCCAATCTATGTTTGGGTAGTTGAAGTCTCCCAGTATGATGGTATTTTGTGATACATTCATATCCTCCAATGTCTTCAGGAAGGCTGAGTGGGGTTCTTGAGATTGGGAGGGTGGTCTGTAACATGCTACCAGTTGTATAGCAGTTTTGCCTATGGTTAGTTGCACTTGTATGGTCTCTGATGCTTCATGTGTTGCTACTAACCTGGAGGTGTGGGTGTCCTTGATGAATATGGACACTCCCCCTCCCTTTGTGGTTTCGGCCCGGGTTTTGGGGCCGAAAAGCATGATACGAGGTATAGCCTGGTAGCACTGGGGTGCTCTCAGGAGCCTTGAACCAGGTTTCAGTTACTGCACAGACGTCGATGTTCTCCATGCTGAGGAGTGCATCAAGTGCCTGCATCTTGAGATTTAGACTTCTGGCGTTGAGCAGCATTACCCTTAGTTTTTTTCCATTTTTGTTTTCTAAGGAGGTGGGTTTGTCTTTTGTGCCTTGCCTAAAAAGGCACTATGGGGGTGGCAAGAGCCTTAGCCAATATCCGGAAGCCCAGTGGTGACAGGTGTAAGCCATCCCTTGCGAAGCAGCGTGGTTGTTCAACATGTCATCCCAGGCAGACAGACATTGGATCCCCTTAGAATGACACCAGTACTTGAGCCAATTGTTATAGCTGATCATCTTGTCTTTGTATTGTGGTATCATTCTTGGTGAGGGCAAGATGCTGCTCAGGGTCAGGGTCATACCAGCCTGGGCTACATAATCGGAGAGCTCCTCTATGTCTCTTTTCATGTAGTCCAGGGAGGTATGTCTCAGGTCATTCACACCAGCATGGACAATGACGGAGTCATATTTGTACTTGCTTTGGAGTGACTTGAGTGCGTGTGTTATGTGACGGATCCTAGCTCCCGATAGACAGCTCACAGTCACCCTCTCCTTGTTCAGCCTGGTCAGCAGGACATCAGTGTGTCTGACTATAGAGTCACCTATTACTAGTGTATCAGGCAAGGTGTTTGGTCTTAAGGGCTGTGATTGGTTGACACACTGATTTATTGAAGTATGTGTTGCATGTGTTTTGTTTTGAGGTGGTGGATTTTTGGATGTCTGCTTTGGGAGCCTCTGTTGTTTTGGTAAGTTTTTTATTAGAGCCTCCGAGTATGTCTTTGTGTTTTTATGTGTTTGGTTTGCAGTTGTGGTAGGTCTATGTGGGACTGGGATTGTTATGTGTGTGGTTACCATCTCCTCCTGTCTGGTCATGCCAGCCCTGAGGTGAGAGAGTTCAGCCTCCAGTTTGGCTATATAGTTGCATCTCTCACAAGTATTTGTGTTTGTTGGGAGGAGGAGAGGGTTGTCTGTGTACATGAGGCAATTGTAGCATTGTCTCAAGATACCCAGATTGACCAGCTGAACTGGAGAGGACGCCAGTAATCTACCACTCGATATGCTAGAACAGTATAAGGGAGTGCTGTACCTTTAAGGGAAGTGGATATTCACAGGGGTGGTAAGTAGATGTAGTGCTTTACTTAGTACGAGAGTGCTTACTTAGTAGAGAAGTATTCAGAACAAGTGCTAGGCTTATAATATAGTGAGTAGTCTGATTATACTAAGAGTAGAGCTTCCTTAAGGGAAAATTTGAAGAGCAGACCTGGCGGAGCCAGAAGAAGTTTAACCTTATGCGCACAACTGTGCAAAGCCGTGCAAACACAGATTTTAAACAGTGAACTACAAAAGAGCTAGAAATGGTCCAAAACAACCAATTACTACAGCTTCTTGTGCTGAGGTCACTTCCTACAGGGACAGGTAGGCTGCTCAAGGCTCCCCACTCCCACTGGTGAGCAAAGAAACTTCCTTCTATCCAAGTAAGGTAATGGACAACACAGGAACTACACCACAGCCCAGAATACAGCAATGCCTGTAAACAGGTCTAAACTAGTCGAGGAGAGGCGGGAAAACAAGGATTATTTTTTTGTTTTTTTTGTTTTTATGATAGAAACACACAGAAAATGCAGAAACAGTGATAAATCAGTTACACAGGCTAGCACACTTTAGTGGGCAGTCTCCACAGTTAAATTAAACAAACAAACAAACAAACTTTCGATCAAATTCGACTAAAATGTAACTTTAAGTGCAGAACATGCCCCCAAAATCCTGCAACACTGCTCAGATTTCTTGAACCTGGGTAGGAGATAGCTGCTGGGACATTGCTACCCCTTCCACCGAGGTGTCAGCCTGAGCCTCACTGAGGAGATCAGTCCCCAGATCTCCCTCAGACTCCTCCTGCAATCAACTGCAAATGCTCAGCACAAGGGCCTCCCTATCATGATAAGGTTTCATCATGTTAACATGGTGCAATTTGTGCCCCTACTGTCTGCCTTGCACTTCCACCATATAGTTAACATCACATAACTTTTTACCACCTTGTAGTGTCCCTTCCAAGCTGCTTGCAACTTGTTGTGTCTGACAGGAATGAGAACCATCACCTGCTGCCCTACAGCATACTCTGTAGCTCGAACATTCCTGTCATACCATAACTTTTTCTGTTGTTGGGCTTCTGCCAGGTTCTCCTGGGCCAGGCCCATGAGTTCCCTGAGCCTTGTCCTGAGGTTCAGGACATATGCCACAACAGACTTCTTGTGAGACTCACACTCACCTTCCCACTCATCTCAAATTAAATCTAGAGGTCCCCCTCACACTATGCCCATACAGCAACTCAAAGGGTGAAAAACCTGTGGATTCCTAGGGAACCTCTCTGTAAGCAAACAACAGATGGGGCAAATATTTGTCCAAATCCCTCTTAAATTGATCTGCAAATGCCTGTAGCATGGACTTGATTGTAGAGTTTAATCTCTCAACAAGACCATTAGTCTGCAGATGGTAGGGGGTGGTCTTCATGTGCTTCACCCCACAGGACTTCCACAGACAAGCCAGCAGGTCTGACATAAAATTGGCACCTCTGTCAGACAGTATTTCCTTTGGGAAACCTACCCTGCTGAAAATCTTTAGCAAAGCATTTTCCACTTTCTTGGCCTCAATGGAGGACAAAGCCACTGGCTCAGGGTATTCTGTAGTACAATCTACAATCACTAGAGTATACTTTTTCCCTGTGGAACTTGGGGTACTCAGAGGACCCACAATATCCATAGCTACCCTCTGAAATGGCTTGTCATTCACAGGCAGAGGCATCAAAGGAGGTCTCATCTTGTCTCCTGCCTTGCCTACCTCTTAGCACTGCTCACAGGTCCTGCAGTACTCTGTTACATCTCTGCAAATTCCAGGCCAATAGAAGTTTTGCATAATATACCTCTTAGTATGTTTTATGCCCATATGACCTGCAAAGGGAATATCTTGGGCTATGGCTAGAAGCACCAGATGGTAAGCTCTAGACACTACCAACTGCTGTACTCTCTCACCTTCTAGCCCTCCCTCAGGGGTCCACTCTCTGTACAGTAACCCTTTGTTCCAGTATACAAATTCCACCTTCCCTTGAGAATCAGGTACCTCCCTAGCTACCTGTCTCAGGCCTTGCAATGTAGGGTCTGAGAGGTGAGCCTGTCTCAAGTCTCTCCTTGTAACCCTTCCCAGCTCCCCTTCCACTGGAAGTCTGGCATCCTCTGACAGCGGTGCCTCACTGTCAGCCTGGGTACTACTACTCATCTCTACCTTTGCAGTTACCCTGTCCAAGGGAACATCAGTACCCACAAGCAGCTGTGGCTCACATTCAGTCTCACTGATACAGTGTAGCTCACTCCCTGATGTAACCACCTCAGCAGTCCTGGCTGCAAGTATGCAGTCTGTCTGGGTCTCCCCCGGGCTACCAGACCCACATGCTTGTCTCCTAGCCTCACTGCATTTAACTGCTTAAGTACATGGTACTGCCTCATCCAAATCCTTCCCTCTCAGGACATCTGCAGAATGGCAGTTCCATACCCCTGTTGTCTCAAGACAACCCACTATTGGCATTTTGTCTTTACCACTTACTGGCTCTTTCACCTTTGGTTCCCCACCTTACCTCCTTGGACATCTGTATGCCACATGGCCCCACTGGTTGCATTCAAAACATTTAACCCTAGCTCCTGGATGTGTACCTGAACTAGTGGCTTCCCCTGCTACTGGTGGATTCTGTTGGGGCAGTCTGTGCTGCCCAGCATGGGTTCCTTTAGTCCCATGAGCAGTACTCGGGGTCCCTTTCCTGTGCAGGGCTGCCCTGCTTGCTAGGTATAGGTCTCCCTTATTCCCCAACCTCTCTGAAGTAGCACACTGTTTATTAGCTAACCAGAGCCCCCATGTCCTCAGGCAAAGTGCTAAGGGCTTGTTCCCTTACCAAAAGGTCTGCCAGCTCTTCAAAAGTGGTGACCTGATATCCACTCACCCAGCTATGAAAATAAGTGCTCAGTTCAACAACACATTCACATACATTTTCATCTGCCTTGTGTCTATGCTCACTAAACTTTTTCCTATACATTTCAGATGTTAGTTTAAAACATTCTAAGAAATGTATTTTTACAGCAATATAATCAAAACAGTCAGTGTCATGCATTTTTGCTAACGAAGTTACAGCTTTACCATGGAGTAAGGGGGTCAGGAACTGTACCCAGAGCCTTTGGTCAACTTCATACTGTTTACATACCTGCTCAAACATATGAATGAAGATATCAAAATTATCCCCCTCTTTAAACTGTGGAAGAAATTTACTGATCTTTTGTGCTTCTGGGGTCTGGTTACTCCCTTCCCCATTACTTCCCTGACTCTGGCGAAGAGCCAGCATTTCCCTCTCATGCTTTCTCTGCCATTCCTGTTCTTCAGCTTCTAGGATCCTCATTCTCTCGGCTGCTTCCAGTTCCATACACCTGGCCTCCAACTCACGTCTCTTTAGCTCGAGCTGGATTTTTAAGTCCACTGCAGAAAGGTTGAGCTGTCCATTCTCTGAGAATATTGTATCTCCACTGTCAGTCTGATTATCCTCCAGGCTGCTGTTTTCTGATGCAGCTGTAAACAAGGCTGCAACCAGGTCTGCCTTAGTCAGGTTTCCATGCACCAGCCCCCTAGCCTGGCACATCTCCGCCAGCTGGCTCCTTGTCAGCTTTCCATACTCTTCTGCTGACATGCTGCCTGCTCACCCTGACTAACACTAAGCTAACAAAAGAAATAAACAATTGTGATCTGAACTCTTGGTATACACTGCGTAGCTGTTTTAGAGTACAAAACACTTTTAGAGATCACTGTACATAAGCTACAGGAATTCACTCTACCCACACCACTGCAAGCCAATTAGTATGTGAAGTAGATCCCACCACTGCCAAACACTTGTGATGACTGTGCCCTGGCCCAGCAATCAAGGAGCCTCAATCCTCACCACTAACACCAGGGAGGTCATCTCCTAGAGGAGGAAAGTATAACTAATACACACAGTAAAGTACAATTTCCCTTAAGTGCACACAGAGATCACAGTCAGTCTGGGGCAGGCTGCTCCCTTGCTCAGCAGGTCCCCAATAAGACTCCCCACTGGCACAGCTATAGGGTCCAGGTCTCAGCCTAACTGGGTAAGCTAAAACCTCCAGTACCCTCTCTGTCCAACCAGTGCTTCGTGTCCCTGCCCAAGTAGCTGACACAACACACACACACTTTGAGATAAGTATTTATACAACTTCACAGACACTCCTGGGAAAGGCTGACACAGATTCTCCAGCTGTGCCCCTTTACCCAGACTATACAGTAGTAATTACTGCCACCACCCAGTTAATAATATCAGCTACTAAAAGGCCCTTAAAAGGGTGTCCAATTATTACTGTGCAATATTAATATCCAATGGTAATGTGACTATACAGTCTAAGGCTTATTGGAAGGGCTTAGACAGTAAACTTTTTAAATATATAATGTACTCTAAAGCATACTTCATCTCTACACAAACCAGCCACAGGTAGAAGGTTTTAAAAATATTTAATAATTGTCGCCTTACAGTAAGACGTTGTCCTGTTCGATTCTCAGCTAAAGCGTCTTCTGTGTGGAGACATGCGTGAATGGGCATACCTTCGTTGAAAGTTGTACATCAGGGCTGGCAACTTGGTATGTAAAAATCTACTGCCAATCATTAGCGGCTCTGGTCCGCTGTGACAACCCATAACCGGGAAAAGCCGAAAGATACAACAACAAGACAAAACTACTACACCACAGAGATATCTAAGAGTTCACAGATCACACAGAAACTTAAAATAATATCATAGGAAAGATCTGATTACACAGAAAAATACTTAATCTAACAATCTTAGAGAAGACACAGTACTACAATCCTACTTACATACATAAAGAGCATAGGTAGTGCTGGTAAGTTAGATGTCCAGATCAAAATGCTTCAGGTCTCTTGTGAGACATAGTTTATAAAACATCACTAACAAACATGTCTCTGGGTCCTCCCCAGATTACATCATTTTTGACACTTAGATTTTCCCAGTATTCATATTGCATCATCTTAACACCTGGTCTGAGTTCTCAGGCCACAAATTGCATTATTTAGCAATCTAACACCTGCACAGAAACTTACAATACAAGACATTTCACAGGTATATGCTAACAAAAACTAAAGCAATAAAAGCACCTTCCACATCTAAATTCTGGTCATAAACTTTAGCCTTAAAACAATGGGCATGAAATCTTTATCCAGCCACCCACGGGCCGAATTCTAAAGTGAAAGGATACGACATACTTCACTGGGCCAGTAGAGTGCAATGTTGTTACATATTTTGCAGTTCCACATTTCACAGTGTTTTCCTAAATTTAAAAACACAAGCCTGTACTTTACATTTATTTATACAGTTGATAGAATTATATATTAAATTCTATTTGACTAGGCTGGCAGCCTTTGCCCATCTCTCCCCAGTCGTCACTCTGCTCTACAATATTTCCTGGAGATACTGCTTGAGGAGTTCTCTGTCTCCCATTGCAATGTTTTCGCTATCGCATTCCTGTCAGTTTATCTTATTTTTTTCTTGCTTGAGCACCTTCTGCAGCAATTCTAGGTGTCCCTCATACCTCTCAGCCTCTTAATGCAAGAAATTGGGACAAAGCCCAACAAAAGTGGGGACAAAGGCCTAAAAACAAGGACACATTTTAAATATTGCTCTTATAAACTTAAAAAGTTGACAGAGTAACAGGTTTTATTTTAACATACATTTTCTGAAGGATTTGAAGTCAGAAACTCAAGTGTATGTCATTTAGTGACTTCATTCTTTAGATCAGCCCAGTTATTTGCCAGAAAACCACAAATTTTATGTGAAGCAGACAAAAATTTGAGCCAAAACTCTGGATATTCTGCAAAAATCTGGAAGATGACAGGAGTGGTGCCCCTCTTACTTGAAATGCAATTGTCCTGGTCCCATTTAATAAACACATCACACCAAATAACATTTCACGACCTTTATTAAACTTAAACACAACCATACATTTGTTTACCAATATTATTTATTAATCACTGCATAAACATCGATATGACTGTTAACTAGGGCAGCATGACCTCACACACCCTGAAAAGTCACAGTATAAACATCCATATAACTGCTAACTATAACTGTAACTGCCACATATTTCAGATACTGAAATTCTCCCTGCAGACTACAACATAATTTGATCTGATAAACTCAACAGAAAGGGCAGCAGTGTTGCATTAATACATTAAAACTCCCTAAATCTCACTTCCTACCCCAAGTCAGTCCCAACCTTTCAAAACATAGAATTTCTCCTAACAACTCTTCAAATAAATAACAATAAAAAAATAAATATTGCAGTACTTTATATCCCCCCAGGCCAGAAAATCCCCATTTTAGAGGAATTTCTATCATGGATAAACCTAAACATATTTAATGAAACTATAATCTCAGGAGATACAAATATTAATTGGCAAAATCTTACCACCAGCTCCCCAGCCAACAGCATACATTTACATAGCTTTACTCAGCTTATCAATACTCCCACCCATGGCCTATCTACAGGATCAGAAACTATCTTAGATTGGATATTAGTTACCCACCCCCACAATTACTCTAACTCTGGCACCCTACTCAATATACTAAGTGACCACCTCCCAGCATGCACCCACAGGACCCACCCTCATATAGTCAAGACATGCTCCTATAAAACATCCAGAAATCTCACCCACTTTGACCAAAATAAATTCTTAAGCATTCTAAAGACTCATAACTGGCTCCCACTAAAAACTCTCCCCCTAAAAGAGGCAGTTAATTACTTAAATAAGCTCTTCTTGGATACTCTTAATAGCTTAGCCCCCATATGTATCAAGTGAACAAAAGTAAATCATACCCCATGGCTAACAAAATTGACCAAACAAGGCATCCTTCAGAGAGACAAAGCATGGAAAACATGGCAAAAAGATACCACACAACAAAATTAATTTAATTTCAAACAACTAAGAAATAGATCCAAGAAGCTAGTAATACAAGACAAATAAAAAAACTATTTTTCCTTTAGGGTAACAACCTTACAAAACAATCCAAAGAAATTCTGGAAGTCAGTCTCCACCCTTCTCAATCCTGATCCTCTACAGAATCCATCTCCTGCATCCGATAAGACCCCTCAGCAAATTTCCCATGACTTTAATACCCACTTTATTACTGCCATTCAAAAATTAATCAAAGACTTCTCTACAAGCCCAACCCAATATTCCCTGAATACTAATAATGCCAAACAAAATGAGAATGTACCACTCATTCCTGACAAAAATTCCAATCCTTTGGCAATTCACTCATTTTCTATTCAACCTGTACCCTCATCTTTAATATGTAAACTATTAAAAAAGCTCAGACCTTGCTCTATTTCTGCAGACAACCTTCTCCCAGAATACTTAAAACTAGCAGCAAATGCAATTGCATATCCAGTTGGTATTCTTATAAACCACTCTCTAACAGAAGGATATGTTCCACATCTATGGAAAAAATCTATTATTACCCCACTACATAAAGCCGGAAACACTCATGACCTCTCAAACTATCGCCCCATCCCTATACTTTCTCTGTTATCCAAAATCATTGAGAAGTGTGTACATATACAATTACTTAAGCACCTCACTGATAATGATCCTCTGTCTCCCACTCAGCATGGCTTCCACTCAGGGCACAGCACTGTTATAGCCCTGCTCTCATACACACATCCTTCAACTGGTTTACATCATACTTAAACAATAGACAACAATTTGTAAAGTGGCATAATATCCAATCTGATTATCTGTCAAACAACATAGGCATCCCACAGGGTTCCATTTTGGGAACATTACTCTTCAACATCTTTATTATTGATCTCCACAAAGTCTCACAACTAGATAAGATTATCCAATATGCTGATGAATCGACTATAATCTCTACTTCAAACAATTTCTCTGACCTCCTCACAGTTACCGAAAATGCTTTTACAGAGACTGAATCATGGCTAAACAATTCACAACTGCTACTAAACACCAAAAAAAAAAAAAAAACAAAACTTCTATTATTCTCTTCAAAACCACCAGATATAGACTTCAAAATTTTCTCTAAAGATGGAACTGAAATAGAAATAGCAAAATCTGCCAAATTACTAGGCATTACAATTGGTGACAAACTCACCTTCGAAACATACATTCTCAATGCAATAAAGAAAGCACACTTTAAACTTGGCAAACTTTATTGTCATAAACTTTACATGGACAAAAACACCAAAACAAAACTGGCAAGTACCTTACTCATCCCTGCCCTACTTTACGGTAGTGCCATCTTTACTAATCTTCACTCATCCCTCAGCAATAAATTTCAGTCTTGTTACTATACAATAGTTAAATTCGCCTCAGGAAAGCCTAACTGCTCACACCACTGCCAAGCAATCTCTGAACTGAACTGGTTGGATTTCCCAAACTATCTTTGCTATACCCAACTAATGCTAGTCCATAAATGAATTTATAAACCAAATACCTGACGAGCACTATCATCAATATTTTAGACTTATATTCCTTCATGTACCCTTAGGACCTCCAATAACCACCCCAATAAAAGAGCTGGACAATGGTTGTTTTCCCATAGCATTCCTAGAAAATGAACTCCTTACCCTCCCATATTACCCAAATAGACTGTATAAAGATATATAAAGTAGCATTAAAAACGTACTTCATAGACAACCTCAAATGCCAATGCAAATCAAACAAACCACCATAAAACCAGCACTACTTAATTCTAGCCAATTCCTTTGTTTCAAAATAACTTTCTACCCAGACAGCATCACAGCTCTATTACCGCTATAACTGTTTCAGCAAGAACTGCCATGTTTTCATGCAATACCAAAAAGAAACAACTCAAGTTTTGTACTATACTACCAACTGTTATCTAAGTTTATTTAAGTTCTGATACAAACTGATATGTGTTATATTGTTTAAGTATTTTACTTTTATAATCTTTTAACTTATGCATATTTTTGCTTGTTAAAATTTTTTTGTCCGCTGTCTATATTTGACTGTTAATTGTGGAGATTTTCTCCCCGGGCTTTCACTGAAAATGGGTTCCTGACCCAATGGACTTTCTTGGTCAAAAAAATGTCAATAAATAAATAAATAA
Source organism: Protopterus annectens (assembly GCF_019279795.1). Lineage (NCBI taxonomy): Eukaryota > Metazoa > Chordata > Ceratodontiformes > Protopteridae > Protopterus > Protopterus annectens. The sequence goes on along the minus strand of NC_056739.1, from coordinate 1,923,812,673 downwards.
ATAACTAGGACAGCATAACTTTGTGTACCCTGACCAAATAAGCAATATCCGTCCTTACCTCTGCTGGCTTATTTTACTTAGGCAGCGTCCCATCACTCACTTTCATTTCCCACTTATTGAATTAAACATCCAACCAAATAAGCAGCATCCTTACCTCCACTCACTTACCTTTACTTATCAAGCAGTGTCCAGCTGCTTACTTTCCTTTCCCAATTCATTGAAATGAGCATCCAATACCACAGGGGAACAGAAGAGGGACAAGCCTACCCTTATACTCTGCCCACCAGCCTGACCAGGCTGTTGCCCCTTCTCCATACCAAGACTTCAAACAAAACCTTCCAAAACAAACCTACCATATATTAAAAAAGGGGTGAAGCCAAACATTATTCAGTGTACTCCAGCCTCTCTGAACCAAACTGGATCCCTGTCATCAACCTTCTAAAGCTCTATCATATAAACACTCAAAGCAGCCATTTGCCTAAATGGCTGAAATTGAACCAATGATCTGTCTCCAATGCCAATGATTCCACTCCAGTGGCAAGGTAATACCCATACCCTTGTATAATCTCTGTAAATCAAACAAATCCTCACTTATCCTAGCTGACAACAGTAGCTTCATAAATACCCCAGCTTATCACCTGCCAAATATATCACCAAAACTCTAAAAAGCCCAATGTCACACAAAATAAAGCAAGGTTAGTTGCATGCCATCCTGCATAAATACAGCCCCCTTTTTGCCTCAATGAATATAATAATGACCAAACTGTAATTTCCTTTTTTAAAGATCAATTTAATAGTCATCCTGCCATCATGCCACCTGTGCAAATATGCTAATCACAGCTAAATCCTACTTGACCAAATGAAATGCCTTACCTTGTTCCCAAACCTGTACCAAATACCTTGCAATCCTTCCCACCAAATTCCTTCCCCCAGGCAGCTGCAGCACAAATTTAACAACTCTAGCAGTGCCCTAACCTATGCCTTCCTTTTAAAAGCTGCCCCAAACTCCTGCACCACATATCTAATCCTTTCTAATGCAACCTGACGCACCTTGTCTATCAGCACCAACAACCCATACCACTGCCATGTCAGCTAACTGAAATGAACCCTTCCCCCAACAACTTCTCCTGCTAAACCCACAATGCCAGTTAAATTGAAATTAACTCCAAATATTCAACATCCCTACTCCAATCTTCTTTCCCTCCTGCCAGCCAACAAGCCACAAACCAACCCCCCCCCAAATTATGCCCCCAACCCAATACTTCTTTCCACATTTGTAAACAAATGCAAAACTCCATGAACAACTGAATCCATCTGCCAAAAGGCCATACCACTAAACTGCTCCAGAAAGACACCACAATGCTAAAACAACCTGCACTCACTTATTAGCCCTCACCCAAACAACCCCAGTAAACTGTCTGACATGCAAACTTCAGGAGCCCAAAAGCTCAACATCGTTAATCCGCTCCCTGTCCTTGGATTTCCCCCTCAAAGCTTTTCTTTCAATGTGTTACCTTCACATCTGGTAAAGAAAAAAAACATGGCCTACATTTCCTAGGAATCCCAAAACTATATCTTGCTTAAGTTTTCTAACTTCTGCCTAGTCGATGAACACCCAGTTCCTCACATATCCCCCAAAACATTTGCATACCTACAATGCACCATCAAACACTACCTACTTTTAAAAAGTAATACATACAATGTCCCACCTCCTAGCAGCCCAAAGGAAAGAATATTATACAACCCAATAACCTAACCACCCACCATTCTTACTCTATCAAACCTTCACAGTTTCCTCCTTCCTCTATAACAGATGAAGATTCTTACAAATTGACACCTCCCACCCTTGATTCAATAGAAAATCCTTAAGAAAACCCCATCCATTAATTCACACTCAACTTCTCAATCAGGAAATGGCATGAGCAGGTGACACAATACATATACATTAACGGGAAAGTGTATCTCCTGGTCTTTCTTTTGACCCATGAAAGGACACCCCTTTTCTTTACTCCCCCAAAATTCCCTGTACCTCAGCTACCCTGAAATCCATGTAACAAGGATAGCCTGCTTGATTTAGGCGGCTGTAAACTGAAAGTAACCAACATGGCTTCCCGTCCATCATGTGCACAGCTGAATACATACCAGCACACTTGAAGCAAGTGTGCAAAAACCAACCTGCCACCCACAAATGTACCCCAGCCCTGCCCTCTTAACTTACCTATTCTGGTGAGGGCAAGGCAGTATCTTTCCACAACCAAACCACCGTACAATAAATGAAACCTAAAACCTAAGGAATTTACGACCTAGTTGTCCCCTCTCTTTAGCCACCAAGCCACTAACATCTCCAAAGCCTTATTTTAAGGTTTGCAATTTCTGATTCCAGACATTGAACACCATCCAAATCAATAAATTCAAATTATCCACATACCCCCCCTCCAAACTTTTTCTCTAAGTAAAAGTGGTAGGTGAAAGGGTCAAAAGACCCCTCTCTCTACCCCAGGACTTCGTTAACTAATCACTCAGGCAGATCCCAAAGTCCAACCCAACCTCAGTCGTTATGATTCCACACCACCTATGGGCAACCCCAAGCTCCCCATAATTAAACTTAAACACCTGTTTCAGAAAGAACCTGATGTAGCTCATCCTTACCTGTCTCCACACACTACTCCCATACCGTAAAAATTCTCGCATGCCTAAATGATCACATAAAATATATAATTAACTGTGACCTCACTGTGTACTACCCTAGCAGCTAAAACACCCCTTTCCATATAATCCATCACCTGAAGAGACCATTTTCTTTGGATCTTTGGCTGATACACATTCTGCTCTTCCACCATCTGTGACCTCACTGCATAGCACTCCAGCAGCTGAAAGACCCATTGCAGTAGCATCCATCATCTGCTGAGACCACCATCTGCAAAGAAAAGACAAATGTAAATCATCTGAAATAGATAGATAAAAAGACATTTAAAGACTACTTCCCCACACTTTTCTTTTTCCTTGTTTTTTTTTTTTTTTTTTTTTTATGGACAAGGGCACCAAAATAGGGACAACACTCTCAAATATTGCTTTTATAACTTAGAAAGCTGACAGAATAAGAGCTTTTGCACCAGCGTGCATTTCTGAAGGTTATGCAGTTTGAAACTCATTATGACTGCCATAATATACCAACCTCAGTCTCAATGAATTGCTACTAATTTGCCAGAAAACCAGAATGTACCAGTACCAGAGTACAGAGAGAAGGGAACAATCACCCCACCACAACAATAAATCAGATCAAACATGCAATGACACCAAGAACCGCAAAACAAAAAGTCACAAGTAAAAGTGGCACAAAGGCCCAAAACCAGGAACACAACCCTGTACCACTCCAACACAACCAGCACTGCATCAACTTGAAATTGCACCTTATCTATGTCTCAGTTAGATAGATTAATCAAAGATGTTTATAATGATCTATATGATATGTTGATGTGTAGCATTATTGATGGTGACTTATACAAATATTTTCTTATAGAAAAACCATTGATACCAACGTTTAGGGGTCTCCCTAAAAAACACAAGACACTAGTAAACCCTCCTTTTAGACCAATTGTGTCTAGTAGAGGCTGGCTAACAAAATCAATTTCCATTTATATTGAAAAGCAACTTAGACCACTAGTAGAATCAATTAGTTCGATTCTAAGGAACACTCAACAGTTTTTATAGACTCTTTCGTCTTATAATGAATTTAGTTCTATGAATGCCCATGACTATTTGGTTACTTTGGATGTCACATCACTTTTACAAGTATACCTAATAATGTTGGTTTAGATTACTTAAGATTATATTTGGTGCAGAAAGGGATGAGTATTGATAGAATTATTAAAATTACAATGCTGATGGACCTCATACTTACAAATAATGTGTTTACATATGATAAAAGGAATTTCTTACAGACTACAGGTGTAGCAATGGGCACGCCTTGTGCCAACTCTTATGCAAATCTAGTCTTGGCATATTGGGAATATACCTACATTTTAGAGCATATATTTTTTTCAAGATCCATCAAGTATTATAAATGGTTTGTGGATGATGTCTTCCTTGTTTGCGGAGGGGATTTATCCACATTAAATGAATTCATTACCTACATCAATGGTATGACAACTTTTCTTACTTTGACTGGTAAATGGTCACAGAATGAAACTGAATTCTTAGATGTGTTATTGAAGAAACATAATGGCTCAATTACTACTGAAATATTTAAGAAACCTTGTAGAAGGAATGCACTTTTGCATCGTAATAGTATGCATCCATCACACATACATAAGAATATTGTTAAGAGCCAGGCACTAAGGACTTCCCATCTAGTAAGTGAAGATGAGGTGTTTTATAAAGCTATTAGTGATGTATAAATAGATTTTGTAGAAAGAGGATACCATACAAGTGATCTAGGAGTTATACAAGAAGAAGAACGTAACATTTCAGGCCAACCCTACATTAAGAGGAGTAATCAGGCACAAAATAGAGAAAGGACTATTGCTACTTCGAAAACTAATAGACTTGTTATTCCTTATACCAACAATAATAATAGACTAACACAGATAATTAAAAAGAATTGGGGGATGTTACTGTTAGATGAACATATAAAAGAAGTAGTAGGCACAGGTCCGAGATTTAGTTATAAGAATACTAAATCATTAAAACAGATCTTGTGTTATGAGAAAAGTAGTAAAAAAGAACTTCATTCAACTAGAAAGGAGACTTTTCCTTGTCACCACTGTAACCAATGTGGCTATATAGCTAATACAAACAGTTTCATACACCCAGATACATATCTGAAATATAAGTTCCAGCAGTACACAGATTGTAGGTCAAGGAATGTGGTTTATTTAGCTATGTGCCAAAAATGTAATAGTTTTTATGTTGGGAAGACGAATGGGACTCTGAGAGAGAGAATAAGAAAATATATCTATGCCATCAGTAGAGAGAATGAGGGTAATCCTATAGCTAGACATGATATTCATAATGATACAACACATAACTAAGTTTTTAGTTTTAGAGCTAATTAATTCCACTGAGAGGTTAGGAGACATAGGGAACTATACTGAGAAAGAAGAAGGAAAATGGATCATTAGATTACAAGCAGACAGAGGCCATGGGTTGAATGATAGGGTCTCCCTAAAACCCTTTCTCATAGTCCGTGCTCTGAAACATTGATTTTTATTTCATAAATAAGGACCTATATAATGATCATTGCTCAATTTGTATATGTATATCTGTTTGCTAAGCTGTTAGCAAGAGTTTTAATTGCCAAATATTTTTAACTAGGTATTAAATGTGTCAGGGATATTTATGTAAAGTATTGGAACTTTAAATTTTAACTAGGGATTCCTATACAGGATTTTTATTGGCTGTTTCAAATGAGTATCAGTATTTAAATGGAGTTTTTATATGAAGTACTTGAAAGTCTGATGAAGCGTTCATGGAAACGTGAATGCGCTTACTTTATTCTGTGTAATAAAAGTTTTTAGTTTTCTAGTTTGTGGGTCTGCTTCGATTGTCGTGGAGTACCATTCATTCTTTATTTTTGGACTGTCTTCACTTTTGGTTGGAGGTACCTTACCCATTTGGTGTTTCTTTTTTGCATACAGTGAGGAAAGGGCAAATTGTCTGATCTTCATTGTACCGGTATCTCAGTATGAACATTTCAACAAATGGCATGTTCAACGTAAGTGCACTGAAAATGCCATTCACTGAACTGAATGTTTGATGAACTATTAGGAACCCCTTTTTTGGGGGGTTTCCTTTCTTTGACTTTCCATGACAATAAGATGGTTACATAATTTCAAGTAGGAATGGAGATGCAGGGGCTTGCTTTCATGCAAAAATGCATAAAGAATTTGTATCATGTTCAGGAAGCTGCATCCTCTGGGCGATGTCATTTGATGACTCATAATGGAAGAAACTTAAGGGCTCTGTCAGTTTCCTGAGCTTCTAATAACTGCATGCATATTTAGGTATATACTCAGTAAATTCTCTTGAAAAGAACATGTTCACAGTGTCATCCTACAGTCTTTTACACCATACATAGTTATCCCCTTTGAGAAAAACCATGTACTCATGAATTACCACATAAGTGGCAGTACACTAAACACTGAAAGTGTGATAAAGGACTTTGGGACACAGGTGGACAGTGGTCTCACCTTCGATAACCACATCGCCACAACAGTCAGGAAATACTTCTATGTGGCACACCTCATCACTAAGGACTTTTCATCCAGAAAAAAGGAGGTCATTGTCCCACTGTACTCATCCCTCATTAGACCCATTATAGAGTACAACGCCCCGTTTGGTATGTACCTCACAAGACATCTGCAACAACTGAAAAGGCCACAGAAATACCTCACTAAAAGAATCACAAGCCTAAAGCAGATGCCCTATGCTGACCATCTAAAAAAACTCCAGCTATACTCTGTCGCATACCGCCTGCTCAGAGATGATCTCTTCTTAACATACAAGGCCATGTCAAACCCAAAGCTGTTGGACATGCTACACTTAAAGAAATCCCAATCCCACAGAGCCACATGCTCCAGGCATCTAAACCTGGTCATCACAATGAACAAAACATGTAGCGGGATAGATTCCTGACCCAGAGACTCCCCATATTCTGGAATACACTGCCCATACATGTCAAGCTGAGCGCCTCTTTGGCCCTCTTCAAAAGGAACCTTGACGATTGGATGAGAGATAGAAAATTCACCCTGGGGATCACTTCAGTCACCCTGCTAGACAGGGGACCAGGGAAGTAAATATTCTGGGAAGAAATAGCCAGGGAATTGTTATGGGTAGGCTTGTATAGGCTCTAGGGTCGATAGCCTAGTACCAACCTATGAACCTATGAACATGTACTTTTGAGACTGTGTCATTCATTTAAAATTATTTTTTATTTATCAATCTGAAACTGTTATTAATATTGTAATATTCATTAGAACTGTTTAAACTGTTAATATTCTAAATCTAGTAGCAAAATGTTCAAACCTTATAGTTAAGTGATGCAAGAAATTAGTTATCATGAAATTATGAAGTCCCATAATTTCTTAGAAAAATGGTATGCATCCAATTAAAATTAAGTGATATATTTGTAATAATCCTGTATTTGGTAAATCTGAGATAATCTAAACTTGTCTTGTTAAAATTTCTAATAGCAGCTCAAAGATTCAGATAATTATTTAAGTGTTCTTTCAAAGTGATTAAACACTTGCACTTGAGTAATCAGCACTGAGATTATATTTCCATTTTGCAAAAAGACTTCTAATTGATGGTTAAAATGAGGTTCCACAATTGATAAAGGTCATTTAATATACTGTATATGTAATAAAATTATCTACTTTCCTCTAAAAAATAAAACTGTTGTTGCTTTTTATTATGGTTACATGGCAATATCTTTGACCTAATGCATATGCTGTATGTAATTTTTTGTCTGGTCTCTACTTTACTTTCAAATCATATTTCTGTAGATTGATTAATATCTTCTGCAATCTCTGTGGTGGTTTATACAATGATTTACAATGGGCTGTGGTCTGTTTTTATCTGAAGTTCTCTTCCACAGACAATTTCATGGAATTTCTTGCATGTGACCATTGTTGATCACAGTTCCTTTTACATCTAAGCATATCTGTGTTGCACAGCTCTAAACAATAATAGTAATATTAATTACAAAATTAAGGCATTATGTAATATGCAATACATGATTCATAATTAATAATTTAACTATGTTGGGCATTGTAACAATTCCATTACACAAAGAAAGAAAGGTAAGTGTTTCCATTCCTTGATCTGTTTTTAAATTCATATTAACCATCTGTATGCACTTTAGCTAAGGTCTTTATGTCTATATTAGTAAATATATTGCATAGTTGCATTACATTTTGCTGTTTAAGGTGTCTAACTGTTGGTATTTCACTCTAGTTTACATTTTATGTACTGAGTGTATGTCAGGCTAATTCAGGGCTAGTATTTCCATTAAAACATTTCCAAGCCAGTCATCTCAGAACTAAGGGTTTAAAAATTCTGAACTTGCTGTTTACTGTGATCTTTTAAATTACTGTTGCACTGTAATATTTCTATTACATAAAAAAGAAAAATAAGTGTTTTAATTTCTTGCTTTGGTTTTAAATCTATTTTTAATTATCAGTATCTGCTTTGGCTATGGTCATTTAGGGTGTACATGCATTTGCGCGTACAGCTGATGGTCGAATGTGAAAATGCTGACTGCAGAACGCCAGGACATCAGAATGTCGAAGCTACGGATGTCGAATCTGAGAATACCACCGGCCATGCTACTATACCCCCCCTCTCGACCCATGGTAGCGCTTGTTGTGGCGGGTGTGTGATTGGAAATTCCATGTTGCGTGCGACATTCTGCGCATTCGTGCGGACAAGATTTGACAATTAGGTTCGGAATTCCGCCAGATCGACCTTTGGCTTCGTGACCAATTGGATGTAAACCATTATTTAGCCTATGTTAGTAATTCCATTTCATAGTTGCACTGCATTTTGCTGTTTAAGTCATCTAACTGCTGGTATTACACACATTTACTTCTTATGTACTGAGTGTATGTCAAGCTAGTTCAGGACTAGTCTTTGCATTAAGACAGTTCCAGGCAAGTCAGCTTAGAGCTAGAGGTCTAAGAATTCCAAAGCTGCTGTTTTCTGTGAACTTTTAAATTACTGTTGTATTTTAATAGTTTCATTACGTAGGGAAAGAAAGAAGGAAAAAGAAAGACAAAGAAAGAAAGAAAAAGAAAAAAGAAAGAAAGAAAGAAAGATAAGTGTTTCCATTTCTTGATCTAATTTTAAATAATTTTAACAGTCTGTTTCTGCTTTAGCTAAAGTTTTTAAGCCTATGTAAGTAATTCTAATACACAGATGAACTACATTTTGCTTTTTAAGTGGTCTAACTGGTGGTATAATAGTGTCATTCCTATGTACTGAATGTCTGACAAGCTAGTTCAAGACGTGGCTTTGCATTAAGGCAGTTCCAGGGCAGTCAGCTCAGAGCTTAGGGTGTGTCTGTTGTTGCCTGCCCCTTATGATAATTTGACAACATTATCCCCTTCCTCTCCCCGTGTATTGTCTGTTGACAATAAGTGCATAAGTATTATTTTTTTAAAGTCTCTCTCCTACTGACCAGACTAAAAAAAACATTGATAAAAATGCTTAATATAGAGTGTACCTTTACTGCTTGCACTGATTTTAGTATTAAATTAGTGAGTGTTATAATTAATTTACTGGTTCTTGCTGGTGGCAGAAGAAGGTTTCCTGGCTATTGTTTTGCATTGAGCTTTAAATACTCAGTACGAGGACTGCCTATACATTATCCTAAAACCAAACTCCAAGCAGTTACCTCTACCCCGAGTGTCAGTCCTGTCAGTATCAAGGATCATCACTTCCTCATAGCGTCTCTAGCCAGCCTGAATGAGATGGGTATCATGAGACAGTGTGAGGATTGACTCATACTGTCTGATGATTATCTGTTACACAAAGAGTACAACACAGTGTTTGAGAGAGGTACATATACAATATCCTTGGAGGCAAAAATCACACATAAACTTGTGTGCTTAATAAAATACAGCAAAGCCAAGTTTGAGGCTGAAATAGCTACCCAAGCCAAAGACAATCACAAGACATTTTTAGTTATGTTTGTAATCTCAAAAGCACAATGTAGCAATGTGCTGATTTACTTGTGAACAATGTTACATACACTGAGACCGAAGTTATAGCGAATCTACTACCGGTAAATTTACCTCTAACTTTACCCCTCTCTCCCTTCAATCTATCCCTCAAGATATACTTGAAACTGGCTCACCTCTGGTTATCTCACAAGACCAAATCCTAAAAGTTCTATCAAAAGCTAAACATACTGTACTGATGCGTCCTGACAATCTCCCTGGATGCATCTTAAATAGTATGAAGCATGATTTCATCACACCCCTAACAATACTGTTCAATCTCAGCCTCTGTAAGTTTTATACCAAGAGAATGGAGAACTGCTATAGCCATTCCCCTGCATAAAGGTGAACCTTCCACAGATCCAGGCACTTACACATAAGTCTGACCAGCATCATATGCAAAGCTGTGGAAAGACTTATCATGGAACTAATCTGTCCAGACATAGGCAACCTCCAAACACTGGACCCATCTCAGTTTGGATTCATCAAGGGTGGATTATGCTTATTCAACGTAATGGATTTTTTTGAAAAAGTTACATATCTCTCAACTGTAAAATATTCCTTGGTATTTCCTGATTTTGAGGGGAAAATAATGGGGTGCCATGAATTCCCAAATGGCTCCCCATCAAATCCCATTTGTTTTTGTTTTTTTTATTTGCAGCTTTTAATTACTGCTGACATCATCACCCATTGCCAGCATATCCTGCAACATCATCAATGTGCAAGGGCATGCATGATGACATCAGCATGGTGAGGCAGTGCATAACTGCCTGTTTGAGACTAGGAGAGCTTAAAAAAAGTTGTTTATGGCTGTAGCCCACCACCTACATGTCAAGGGAGTGCTTTCTTTTTTTAATTGTGTTCTACAGTAATTTGTTAGGATTTCTTCTAAATTTGAAGCATTGTAATAATATAACAATGATAACATTTTAACATGTGCATCTATTATCTGTACATGAATTAAGTACAAACTTATCAATGTGCATAACTTTATCACCCTTAAATGACTTTTCTAAATCCAAGGTGACGTCTGTCAACAAGTACCTGTTCTGTCTTGTATATTGGAAGACTGTTAACTTTTTATTTATCAGCAGAAATATCAGGGTGAGTAATGTATAACTTAGATTTAAGTAATGAAATCTGTTTTTTTTTCTCTGATTTGTATCAAGCACAAAAGCCTTCTTCCTGGTCAATTTTTAATGTCTGAGGACAAGGACAATGGAACCATAAGGGGGGTGAGTAATGAAATCTGTTTTTTTTCTCTGATTTGTATCAAGCACAAAAGCTTTCTTCCTGGTCAATTTTTAATGTCTGAGGACAAGGGCAATGGAACCATAAGGGGGTGAGTGCCTCCCCACTTTAAATCATGTCATGAACTGTACCCCTAGCTCCTGGCTTAGTTTCTTTTTTAAAATAAAAAAGCTGCACAAGAGAAAATAGTAAAGAGACATCAGAAACAGAGAAAGTTGTGTGTGTGTGTGTGTGTGTGTGTGTGTGTGTGTGTGTGTGTGTGTGTGTGTGTGTGTGTGTCCAGTTGTCAGCAAGTGTCCACAAGTGCATGTATGCCACTGTTTGCAAATGCATGTATATGACTGTATGTGAGTGCATGTGTATATCCTGGTGTACATGGGTGCATATGTATATGCAAGTGTGTATGAGTGGGTGTATGCAAGTGTGTACGAGTGCATCTATGCGAGTGGATGAGTATGTGTATATGACTGTATGTGAGTATGTATGTATATGCAAGTGTGCATGAGTGCGTGTATGCAGGTGCGTGTTAGTGCGCACTTGCAAGTGTGTGGTTGCATGTATATGACTGTGCATGAGTGCATGTGTTTATGTGAGTGTTAGCGAGTACCTGTGCATGAGAATGTGTGAGTACGTGTGGACATGCATGAGTGTATAGTGGGTTCAGAGTCAGACTCCTACTCAAGAGTTTGATCCAGAGAACTTTATTTATTTTTTTTATTTTAAAGCATGCATACCTCCCAACTGTACAGATTTTTGCAGAATGTCAAGTTTTTTGCCTCATATTTTTTAGTCCATTCTCCTCATAAAATTTGTGGCTTTCTGGCAAATCATTGAGGAATGAAATCCCTACATAATGACATGCATTTGAATTTCAGACTTCACATTACCTTCACAAAATGCATACTAACACAAATCCTGTTATTCTAGCAAATTTTAAGTTTATAAGAGCAATATTTAAAAATCTGTCTCTACTTCTGGCTGTTTGTCCCATTTTTGTAGGCTTTAACCATAAGTTTTGCAGTAAGAGTTTGAGAGGTATTCACAGCTGTTCAGGGAAAACAATTATTCATTGTATTGCAATATTCCCTTTTTTTCAGTTAAAAGAAAAAGTGGCAATATAAAATCCAGCAAATATTACTCAAGAAATGCATTTATTTATTTATTTTATTTGTCTTTGTTTACTAGGAAACTCTGACTGGGTAATATACATTTTCAGTGGAGGCCTGGGGAAAAAGCTCTAGTTAAACAGAAAGTAGTTTCATTTCTATTTATATCTATACACAAACAGCAGTTACATTTATACATTCTAAAATTTTACAGAGGTGCAAGTTACCAAAGAGGAAACCCACATGCAACTTAGTGGACTGTACAGGCAGCAGTTATACATAAAAATTGTCATTTTGGTGAGAGGTTGAGAGCATGTGTTTGGAGAGTACTGTACTGTGAACACAAACCCCAGGATTCAGCAAGCTCTGCACAGCATGCAGGAATAGTGCAGGAGCTGCTGGAGGCAATATGGCCACCAATAGATCCAGGAACAAGCTCCAGGGACGTGCACTAGTGCTCCTGGACTATTCCTGCACAGACACAGCTCCTGTATGCAAATTACTCCATTTGCAAGTAAAAACCATGCAAATGAGGTGAATTAGTGATCCAGGAAGCTGGCAGCCGTCTGTGCAGGATTAGTGTAACCTGCAGAAATGTACTCAGTTAGTAACCGAGTACATTTCTGCAAACTACAAAACGGAGCCATGACAGCTCCAAATAAAGGGTGCATATAATGTGGAAAGCATGTCGATGGCCAAATATATGGCCAATGGCATGGAAAACAGTTGCAAAATAAAAAAAAAATAACTTTTACTTTTTTTTGGGCCGGTATCAGCTGTTTAAGCGTAGGGCAGCGGCACGTAAACGGTATCTGCCGGAAAATAAAAGTAAAACCTTGAAAAAAGCTTTTTCTGCAAAATCACAATTTTGCCTTTATAGTCAATGGCAGGCAGAAGACAACAAGGCTGGTGAATAGTGTTTGCTAAGGGGGAAGGCTCAGTGTCAGACTTGTAACTAGGCATTAGCAAGCAATTCTATGCAAATGAGGGGAATGATACTGAACCACAGATTTCCCCTCATGGCTAGCCGGCACACAACTGTGTAGGTGCAGAAAAACCATGGTGCAAGCCTAAGAGTTAGCTGACATAATAGAGGGGTGTGTCAGGCATACTGTAAGCTTATTGGAGCTCTGTGGCTCAGATTTTCCCTTAGCTTAGCAGAGCTAAGGAAGGGGGTGTGTCTGAAGCTGCCAAGCACACTTTACATTGCCAAAACGGGTGTGCGTGCGGTGCAATGGGTTTGAAATAAAATAAAAAAAGGTAAACCAGGAAATAGCAGCTCAATTCACATCTGAGCACTGGATTTGAACGGTGCACCTCGGGGCTTAAACAGGAAGACAATGGGAAGGGAAAACAGCAGTAGGAAGGTAATCAAGGAGAACTAGCATAGCTAGCAGGTGAAATGTTCAGAATCAGCCAATTACACAGGCAGCAGCCCAGCCCAGCACACTACTGTAAACTATGCAAACACCTTTCTCTCTGGTTTTTCCCACAAACTCTACACCACTGATGTACACAAATGGGGAAATTTTACCTAACAATAGCAACAAAATGATAAGGGATGCATTGTTCTCATAAATCAATATGTGGAAGAGGCTGAGGGTGGTGAGGATGAGAATGCTGATAACCAACCCACAGTGAGAAGGAGAAGAGGTGTAGAACACAAAAGCCTGCACTGAAGTACCACCTACCTGGAATAGATTCACACATTCAATACAGAAGGTCATACTGGGCATGCTCCCACACTTAGAGAAACGAAGCCCATGTCTGACAACAAAATACTGAAAGGTCATACTGGGCATGCTCCCACACTTACAGAAATGAAGCCCATGTCTGGCTACAACAGTGGACTATACATATCTGACAGTCGCAGATGTTTGTGCACACAATCCATATTGCATACCAGTCATGCTTTGCACACACATCAGATAGGAATACACACATATATTCAAAGACAACACACTATAATAGGCCAAACTTACATATACATAGATGTGTGGAAGAGAGTGACAGACAGTGACAAAGAGCTTCCCATCATGAGGCCTGTCCCACCCAGCACACATCAAAATGACTAGAACCACATGATGTGTAAATGTCAGTCACTGTAGACATTTGTTTCTGGTATCCCTCAGCACTATAGTGTCTGTGGTGCTTGTCATAACTGTGTAACATGACTGTACAAGGCATTATTCATCTAGCAGTTATATACACATTCCTGTTAAATGTAAACCTGTGTGTGACTGAGTGTGTGCTTCCAGATGAATGGTTTATGGCCCATTTACACACACTGCATTCCCCATTGCCCTACTTTGTCAAGCCTGCTGATGTCATTCACCTTGAAATACACTTTTGGTGAAGGAGTAACCATATAAGCTCCATGACACATGCTATAACTGTGTAATAATATAATGTGATGTACTAGTTAGGTAGGAGCTCTAATCCCCAACATGGCAACTGTGAGACTCTGTGTGTGTGTGTGTGTTTGTTTGTTTGTCTGTATAGAGATCAATGCTTTTGTGGCCATTCACAGACACTACACTTTCTGTTGCCCAAGTTTGCCAAGCCTGGTGATGTCATTCACCTTGAAATATGCCTTTGTGGAAGGAGTAGCCCTGTAAGCTCTGTGGCATGTGCTATAACTGCGTAATGCTGTAGTATGATGTACTAGTTAGGTAGAAGTTCTAATCCCAGACATGGCAACTGAAACTGTGTGTGTGTGTGTGTGTGTGTGTGTGTGTGTGTGTGTGTGTGTGTGTGTGTGTCTGTGTAGGGATCAATGCTTTTGAGGCCATTCACAGTCACTACACATTCCATTGCCCTACTTTGGCAAGCCTGCTGATGTCATTCAACTTGAAATACACCTTTGGGGAAGGAGTAGCCTTATAAGCTCCATGTCGCATGCTATAACTGCGTAATGCTGTACTGTGATATCCTAGTTAGGTAGGAGTTCTAATCTCAGACATGGCAACTGTGAGACTCTGTGTGTGTGTGTGTGTGTGTGTGTGTGTGTGTGTGTGTGTGTGTGTGTGTGTGTGTGTGTGTGTGTGTGTGTGTGTGTGTGTGTGTGTGTGTGTCATCAGTATCCTGTGTGGAGATAGCTGTGATTGTGTAATAACAGGACTCATTGTGGTGTGGGTTTTGCACATTTCTTATATGGAGGACATTTTATATGTCACAATGTCCACCTTACAAGGACAATAGATGTCAAACAGCAGAGAGGCTGGTGTAGACAATCCATACCCCTACATGTGATATTATTGGTTGGGGAACAATATAGTCAACCCTTGTATTACCCAGAAAACACTCTCCACCCATGTCTCATACATAAGCACACTTGGCTAGGCAACAACCATTATGTTGGTAGTTCCCTGCATATTGCCCACAGGTACTAACCATGGTGTGATTGCAGTGGACTACAGGGGACATGGCACCCTGTTCCAGTCCTGCAATTGGCAAATAATTGCAAACAGTTATCCTTTGCTATGTTCCCCACTGGACGTCTGCAACAACTATAGAGTCAGCAAATGTAACCCACAAAGGAAATACCATGCCTTATACACATGCCCTGTATGGACAGATGTCACTAACACCAGCAAATACCTGTATCATGCTGTCAGTGTAGGTACCGGATTAACCTGAGGTCCATTGCCAGTTCTCACCACATAAGGTCAGGAATGCCACATCAGATGATAACAATCTGTCCACACAACATGCCCCAGATACCCCAGGTACACTTTCTGCATGTCACAGAACATGCATGTGGGACATGTGCACATCCCAGACATCGTCCATGTTATGGAATATAGAACACGTACATGGCAAGCATTGCAGAGCACTGGCCACCCACAATACTAACCCAGATGAATGGATGGTGAAAACAATACCCACCTGTGTGGGCCAAACCAGAGACTACACCCCTGAGCCACACTGCAGACCATTTTCATGTGGGCTGATGCCAAGGTATACCATTTGCTAGCCGTGTACAGCCTTCTGGCACAGTCAACCACTACACACCTGTGAAGCAATGAACCCATGCATGTCAGTACTGGCAAAAGTGTGTCTGTGTGTGTGTGGATATTAATGATTTGGAATCTATTCACACTCACTGCATCTCCCATTGCCCTACTGAAGCATGCCTTCTGATGTCAGTCACCTTGACATACCCTTTGCGCATATATCAGCCTTATAACCTTTGTGGTGTGGAGTAATACTGTAGTGTAGCAAACGAGTTAGTTAAGAAGTCTAATTCTGACCCTGCCAACTGTGATAATGTATGTGAGTCCCTGAGAGAGTGTGACTGTGTCGACCTTGACACCTGTTCATGTGGACAGACACGTGTACTACACCTACCTTATCCCTCCTTTATCACTTTTGCTGATGTCAGTCACCTTCAAATAAACCTTTGGACAGCTTTCCAGCATGTAAGCTCTGTGGCGCATGCAATGACTGCATAAAAATGTAATAGCAGTACATAGTCAGGCGGGGGTTTGAAACCCCATGCTGGTAAGTGTGTGACACACACATACTTAGCTTTTACTCTCCTACCCCATTCCTTTCTTACTTTGTGTCTGTCTGTCTCGCTCACTCTGTCTCTGGTGGATGTGGAAAAATACACCTGTTTTGCTTAGGCAGCAGCTTGTGTTTTGTAAGTGATGCTCATGATCAGCTGATGGCCTGTGCATGAATTGCAGCCCCCCACTAGCTGATTGCATGTGGAACAGCTGTGGTAATATTCCCATAGCCAGTTGCATGGAAACACACTCCTATAACTAGGAACATAATGTGGGTGTTGGCCCTTTACCATTCACTGTGAGCCAGACTTCATGTCGGTGTTTGGCAAACAGCATCACAGAGGGTAGTGGGATATACCTCTTACAACATACACTGTGGAGATAGGCCAACAGACAGGAGGGCGATGTTTCAGGCATGAGTACAGAATGTTGAAGTAATGTTGTTTTAATAGGGTTTGTGTGGATATGGCTGGTCTACATGATTTAATACCTGTCATGACAGTATTATGTGGTTTAGGAAACACCCACCTGTAGGGCTATCTGCAGACTGGCCTGTGTTTGGAGTCTTACATGCATTGTTTTACTCACAGATGACCTATCATTAGAAATGTAGTAGCCTAGTCTGAGGATTGCAGTCAGTACATGGTGACTGCCATGAGAGTTACTGACTTCATATCCCTCAGAAGACATATGTCACAACAAACTCTTGGGCTAAGGAGAGTTGATAGACCAGTAAATGTATGAGTGTATCACAGCAACATGTCAATACTGACCCTGTTTTTGTGCCTCCAGCCACAACACCATCAGCCTTTGTACATATGTCATGCAGTAAGAGGTGCATATGTTCAGTACACCATTATTTATTGACATCATACCTGATAACAAGCCAGTGTGATATCAGACTGCTAGACATGTTATGTATAGTAGGGCTTATATTTGATGACAAAACCTGGAGATCTTGTTGTAGTGTGTACAGTAGTGAGGTATGTGTACTTATAGTGATTATCGACAGAGTATGTAATGTGAATATGTACCTCGGCCTGTGTAAAGACTGTAGTAGATGTCATTGTTCTTGGTCCAGTTCTATCTGATCTTGCATGCTGCTCCAGTGTATGGTACCCTATCAGCTTACATGTTTGTAGGACCAAACCCACATATGTCCCATACCACAGTCAGGAATTGGAAAACACTGTGTATTGGCCCAGTATATGTAGGATTAGTGTGTGAGTGGCACATATGAAGATGGTGTTGATCAGACAGTCCATATACTGTAATATTAAGCATGCTTACCATATGTCGCTGTGGCTGTGTTCAGACTGGTTGTGGATATGCGCTTTCAAACAGGTGTCTGTTACTCCATGCTGTTACATGCCTGTAGAGCCTGCTATATCTGCAGGTACATGTGTATTCCCCCATAAGAAATGTAGGCCAGTGTTGTGGCAGTCTGCCTGTAGTTTGCACAGTTCTTTGTGACATGCCTAGAAGCTCAGTGTACTTACCCAGTGTGATGTTATGTCCAGATATTTGTCAGATGTACTGCTGCCAAGCCACCATAACTGTTGTGTATGTCTGACAAAGCAGTGGGATGCTGTACAGATGTATGTCCGTAACTAATGGGTAGTATGTGGGCTTGTGACCTCTGCTCCTCTGGTTATTATGTGTCAGGACAGACAGGAGTGTGTGAATGGATAAACTGTGTGAGCATATGTATTCCAGTATGTAGGTGATATACCCATTTACATGGCTGTTAGCATCCACTTTTCAGGCTTGGTCCACACATCTTGCAATAAGGGGTTCTGTGTACACCTCTGGACTGAACAGAGTGTGTCAGACTGTCCAAATGTATTGCTCATATCTCTGTTGTATTCCACAGAACCATTACTGTGATATCTGTGGTAATGTATTATGATGAGCTTAGGATGCCTGTCAGTAACTGATGGTGTACATATCAATATCAGATGTAACTTCCCACACACAACATTTCTGTTAAGACAACCCCTGTTACAGTAGTAACAGTCTACATTTAAATCTGCAATACTTACATAACATCCACTTGCACTAAGAGGTTGTGACTATTGGTGGTGAGGTATGACTCCACTACATGTTCTGGACATATGTTGAACATATATGTACATATATATATATATATATATATATATATATATATATATATATATATATATTTATTTTTTTTTATTTATTTTACATTTGTTAACCGGGCTGGTCCAACTGGATATTGAGTCCATTTTCAGTGGAAGCCCGGGGAGAAAAGCTCCAAAAATATTTTCATTTATAAACAGAATTACAGAGAGTAACATTTTAGTTCATGAGCATTTAAAGTGTCAAATTCTGTCAGGAGCAAGAGTTAGGACATTAACATACTAACAGTCAATTTACTTGTGGACTAAAAAAAAATTAGGCAGAAAAGATGGAAGTGGTAGAAATAGATGGAAAATGTTAGTCAGCGTTTATGCAGGAGCAGAGCCAGCGGGTTCTAAGGAAAGTTTTGAGCTGGGTTTTAAAGCAGTGAGGAGAGGAGATGGAAGAGAGATTGTCAGGAAGAGAGTTCCAGGATTTTCCAATAGTGTTAGAGAACAAGGAGTTACCTGCCAAGTTGTTGGCTTTACAAGTTGTTATGAGGTGTTTGTTAGAGGAACGTAGGCTTTTGAGGTTGCAGTATGGAGTTATAAGGGAAGTGAGTATAGGGGTATTAGTGGGCTTGTACAGAATTTTTTGGGCTAAGGAGAGTTGATAGAACAAGATCAGATGTTGCAATTCTAGCCATCCTAATTCCCTTAAGTTTTTGCAATGGAGCAGGTAAAGGATGAGAATCAAGCGACAATCAGTAAGCTACAGAGTTTACAGGAGCTCTTGGACAGTTGCAGGTGAATTCCACAAGAATCTGTTTACAGGGGAATACAGGGGAGGGGAAAGGGAGATAGGGTGATTAGGGGTAGGTACAAGATCAGTTAGAAATTGGACAGGGAGAGTATGAAAAGAGACTTCAGAATTAAGCAGTAGTGAGGGGTTGGAAACTAGAGAGGGGAAGATTAGACAAGCGAGTAAAGGCCGCCACCTAGTCGACACAGTAAGAAATTAGAGTTGGCAGGGAAGGTACAAAGGTAAGAAAAGGTAGTGTTAGTAACAACGGAGTGGAGGGGTTTATCTATAGGGGAGAGCAGGGCCTGGCTGCTGGAAGCCTAGCTTGGGAGAAGGCCTTTTGTACACAAACCAGAACAGGCGATAAAGCAGTTCATTACACTGAGGATTGTAAATACAAGCACTTCCTTGAGTCCTTTTGTAAGAGGGACTTGGAGAGTTAGACAGGATTATCCCCAGAGAGCAGCTCAGATAGCTGAGTTTAATAGCAGGGGGTCCCTTTTGACTAGGCAGGTAGATTCACGGTCATAAATAAAGGAAGGAGGTTGATAGCTATGTGGGGTGGAGAGAGAAAAAAAATACAATTTAGTGAGAGTCCAGTTGGGTGTCAGTGTAG